>NC_133936.1:24760761-25071594 GCF_031877795.1 Strix aluco | reverse complement strand
GAAATATGTTTGGGATTTATATTAACAATGATTGCTGCAGGGATGAGGCCATTATGGGTCCCATCTGACAGAACAACATAATTTCATACGGAAGCTACTAGGGGATAACATTATGCATGCAAGGTTTCTCAAAAAAACCCTGAAAAACTGTAGGTTTCTTGAATTTTGATGTTTTGAGGATGTGTGTTCTTGAATTGGCATGAAAAATATTTAAACATAAGTCTTAAAATGGCAAACTAATTACATGCTAAGGATTTCTTCATTGAAGAATTAATGAATGGCCTTGTTTAGTAATGCTTATTTTCTGCCCTCAGAAAAGGACTATAATGTTCCTAATTTACTAAAGAATGCAAAATGAGTAAGAACTAAAATACTAATCAGTGGAAAAAGCCTACATTAAAAAAAAAAGTAAGCAAGGAGATTGGAAGCATAGCTCACCTAGTTTCTTGAAAGTAAAAGTTCAACATGAATGATATTTGTAATGCCATTCTGCTGAAAGGATTTTGTCACATTATCTCCATGTGAATATTGTTAGGAAAGCATGTTGGCTAAGTGACATATCCACAGTACAGTTTCTGAGAGTAAAAAATGGTTTCGGTTCATATGTTCATGAAAATGGTGTTCAAGAAAGTATTTTTAAATAAACATATTATGTTCATCAAATAATTTAAGATGAATTGCTTCAAAAAAGTATCAAGTGGTTTAACAGTCTGTCTCTGGAAGAAATTGAAGACACCAAATTACAGAGCTACTGCAGTGCTGCATATTTGCACTGCTGAGACAGTGCTAGTTTATACTGCGCAGGCTGTGACTTAACAGCTAAGTCCACAATTTAGTGGGGTTTCATGTATGATGCACTTAAATAGACGCAAATAATCTATTGCTTTTCAGGGTATTTTTGGCACTTATTTTTACGTATCTAACATCTTTTGGATTTCCCAGGCACATCTTGGTCTCAGCAAAATGCATGACAGTGCAGATACACCTTTCTTCTTCTAAGACTGTTTTGGGATCCTATTTTCCTCATTTAAAAAGTCTTGTGCCTGCTTCAAAAGATGGTGTCATCAGGACAGAGAAACCAGAAAAATGGTTACTGCGCTTTGAGGCAGTATGGATGAATTTCTGTTGCAATGTTTGAGTTTTCAGTCAGTTTAAACTTTTTATTTCCCAAAGAAGGATGCTATTGGTTCTGAATGCATCTTTAAACATGGGGGGGGGGGGGGGGGGGAAATGCCATGTATAGGATAAATCTAAATGCTGTTCATTTATTTTTCATGTTAGCTTTTCTATACCAGATTATTTCTAAAAGTCTTCTGCAATACTGCTATATTTTCTCAGGCTTTTTTTGGACTTGGAGCAGGAAAAAGGTGAAAACTTGTGAGAAGAAAATGTGTTGTAAAAATTTAGAGTTGTAAAAAAATATGAAAAGGGTGTTTTGGGTATTTTTTTCATATTTTTCAAAAGGACATCATAATATTCAGGAACATTTGTACAAAACTGAATATAACGGAAGATAAATAAAGGCTGCAATGTAGGTGGTGTTAAATGGGCTTTTTTGTGTTCTTTAGTTAGTTTTAAAGAAATGGTAGAAGGTGACTAACCAGTTTCAGACCTCAGTTAATTTGAACCACTCAAACCACCATGTTCCTACATCCTGTTCTGGACAGGCAGCAGTACTTCAGTGACTGCAGGGGATATTCACAAAGGCCAACTCGTGGGAAATGAATATTTCTAGGCTTGAGTCCCTCTCTAGTCCATGGATGGCCTGATGAGAATTACCATGAGGCTTCCTTTCTAGTGATTATCAGGAGACTGAAAGGACTTCTGGATCACATGTCAATGCTTGCATACTGGCTCCCATTTTGGGTTTGGTGGGGTTTTTTTCTTCTGAAGACTGAAATCCCTCTGTTTGCTTACCTTACTGAAAACTATTGGTAAGTAATGCTAAGAAGCAAATAGCAGCAATGCTTGACTAGTCTAAAAGGGTACTTTTTAGTGCATCCTCAAAAGTCTCCTCTGTGCTCTGTATGGTATTTTTTTTTTTAAATCTTTTCTATAGCTCAGTCTAGCCCATGTTCCATTACCAAAATTGCTCATGGCCACAGCCTGTCAGAACTATGTAGCCTTCAGGAAAGTTCATGTGATGTAGGTCTGTAAATTTTCAGCCTTCTAATGTACAGCACACATTACTTCTACAGATTCATTTCTAATTTGGACTGTGCATTTTCCTTGGTTTGAGGCAAAGCTGGGGGAGCCATTAAAAAGCTAAAATGCCTACGCTTTTTTCCACATTGTTAGCTACATTATGATTCTGGTATGTATCAGTTGCACTCTTGAAACCACAGTTATGTGCCTGGCAATTCTCTGGTCAACTAAGATAAAAAAAAATCTGATGGAATTGAAATATGACTTTCCTGTGTTCTTCTAAAAGTCTTTGTTCTTTATTCCCAATGTTCAGGCTTAAGAAAACAAGTCACCTTTGTAATGAGGTGACTTTGTCTTTTATATTCATTGAGTAGATTTTCTTGTTTGGTTTTAATTCTTCAAATGGAGTTCTTTATTCAGTTTTTGGCTGCTATTCTGTAAAATTTGGGCTACCCAAGAAAGGATTTTGAGGTAAATGTTAGTAGCTATTCTTTAGGGTGGCACCTCATTTCTAAATATTACTTTATAGTTATTGCAAGGATTTACGTTTCCAGTCAAATTTATTACCATAAACTAGTGTTCGGTCTCTATATTAATTACCTGTCTGCTGTAAGCTTCCCCCTTCTAGCCCCTGGCATCTGAAAATACCTGAATCATGTCCTTTTGTCTCTTCAGCACAGTATATTTGTTCATCTGCTCAGTGCTACGAGAACTTCTGTTGTACATTGGTGATCATAAGTATTCTGATAACTGTTTCTTCCATTGCATATATGGTCTTGCTGAGCCCATCAAAATCAGAAAATCAGGCCTTTCTCATGTTCTTTACCACTGTGATATCATTACAGACATTTGAGTTAACATACATGTTATGGGATACAGAAAACGTATCTTCCTTCTCTGGCTGAAAGATAATGGATCTACTTTACTTCCTCTCTATCTCTGTAGCATTTAAAACTAACCCTTTTTCTTGAGGATAAGGAGGATTTTGCCAACAAGGAAATAGGGGATCAACAGAAGAAGCGTAATAGGAAGATTGAGATTCAACAACAGCTCTGAGGAGGAGGAGCAGGTCTTACAGTGGGGAGACTGGATTCAATACATGCTGTCCCACTTGCTGCCATTTCATTCTGTCTGAGAGTAAGAATATGCTACTCTCACAATTAATAACTAAGTGTTTGTCAGAAAGCGGCACTAGAGTTTCTGTTTTAACAAAGTTTATATGTGTTCCTTCTTACTTGTTTTTACATGAGATCTTTAAGTCTTGATAGAGGTGTAGCCAAGATGAAATGCTCGTGAATAGTGTTAACCAAATTGGCACTCATTCATGTTCTTTCTGTTCTTGAATGGGCAAATCCTACCAAGGATCAGAAACGTCTTTCCAGAAGTATTTTAATTTTCTTCCTCTTGTTGTATACAGTTACCATATAACCTTAGGATATGTGGTAGTTGCCAGCAGATCTAGCTCACTATCATCTGTCTGTTATCTCCTGCAATGCCTGAAAGATCCGTATGTGTAAATTAGTTGGCCTTGTGGATAAGACCACTATGATATTTTCAAACAATTATGTCCGTGCTCTTGCAGTAGAGGCATAAGAGAAATTGCTACCTTGTTCATGTAGGCGTGAAATACATGCATTTCTTAGAAAGAATACGTGCATTTCTTAGAAAGAAGAATACAGCAGTTTTGCTTGCTTACCCACCCTTTTTGACATTACCATTCTTTTCCAGAAGTGATCAATAATAGAACTATTGTTTTCAGGCTCTGAAGAGGAGTGTGTTCTTAGCATGCATGGGGTGATGCAAGATCTTTATACTGGGGACTTGACTTGCTAATTTAGTGAATTTTCTTACCCATAGCTAGTATGTCATATAAACCTCAGCACATCATAAACTTCACTTCATCATTGTTTGTTCATGCTTAGTGTTCCTTTTAGTTGCTGCTATTAGCCTGGTTTTCTATGGAAACAAGACTATGATACCACAGTGGTGTTCATCTTTTAGTGTTAGTGTCATCCTTTCCCATCCCTCCTCTTTCCCTGGGTAACTTTTGAATTTGTAGGCCAATCTCAAGAAAATCTGAAAGGCACTGCAAAGTCAAGACTAGAGAAAATCAAGCTTTGTTCCATTCCTATGTCACAAGCAATAGTTCATGCTTCTTCTGGCTATGTTTGTGTGTATTCTTCTACGTTGTTATGTTATACAGTAGTCAGTAGTGGTTTAAAAGGGACTTCCAGTATTTTGTCTGTATACTGGGTTTAAGTCAGAGTATAAAACTATTGCGAAAAACACCTTAAAACACTTAAGTAGCACAAAGTGACACAAAACATAATTAAATTTGGTGTTCATACTTTTAATTTTGAGTGAAAAACGGTAGGCTTATTTTCTTGGTTTTTTAGTCTTTAACTCAGCTTTTTGCTTGACAGTGTTTGCATAATACCTTGGCTAACTTTTGCAACTCTGGAAGAAAAGGATGATTTTAACATGACTAGGATGTCTGTGCAAGAAAGACATTTTAAATCATGCTCATTTTGCACAATGAGAATTATTTTTTAATCTGTTTACCCTCTGTCATGAGAAAAAATGATGCAGCTGTGTGGCTACTTTGCTTGTTTTGTGCAGAACACCTGAAATACTCTTGAAGATATTTTAAAAATCAGTTTTGACAATTTCAAATCTCTTTGAGAGGCATACTGAAGAAGTTACTGAACTTCATTCTGTTAAAAGAATGTGGATTGAAAATTTGTGGAAGTATTGTCCAAATTGTCCAATTAATATGGTAGTGTAAATAATATTTTTTCAGATATCATATTCATAAGCACAAGTATTAATTACTGAATATAGAATTATTCTAATTTGATTACTAAGCAAACACAGTAAATAGCATATGTTAAAAATCTTAAGCCAATTCACAGAGCTCCGAGAGACGTGGTAGCATTTTTAATCTATAAATATTGCTTACTGACATGAGCATTCATCATTAGAATTAGGCGTGGTACCCCCAGCTGATTTACTAAGCAGGAAATTGGACAATTTTAATCACAACTATGAAGATGTGAAAACGTTCTTGTTTCCTGAATATTCCGTACTGCAGTCCATTTTTTTTTTGCTTACAAATTAGCATTTTCTTTGCAAAACAATCTTATTTTCATTTTTTAATTTGTGCTGCGTTGCACCATGAGTTTTAATTATTTAGGGGATGATTGCTGTTACCTGGGACGTGGTGGTGTGTATTCCGGGTAAAAAAATAAATTAATTTTTCTTCTTCAGCTGCAGATAAAGATGACAGTTCAGAAGACATATCAGTGCCAAGCAGTCCCCACACGGAAGCTATTCAGCACAGTTCTGTCAGCACTTCCAATGGTGTAAGCTCAACTTCCAAGGCAGAAGCGGTGGCCACCTCCGTTCTCACCCAGATGGCAGACCAGAGCACAGAGCCGGTGCTTTCCCAGATCGTCATGGCGCCTCCCTCCCAGTCGCAGCCTTCAGGAAGTTGATTAAAAACTTGCATTGCATCAGTTTCTTAGATACACATTTGTGACTTTAAAGGGAAACCAACAAAAGACCAGTCTCCATCTAGGAGAAATTGTAGCTTAAAATTACTCATTTTTAAAAATCCAACTTAAATTTGGCTTTAATGATTGGCAGGTGAAGATGAGACAGAACACCAGTTCTAGTCTCTTTGCAAAAGACTTTTTTTTTAAGTATTAGTTTTACTAGTTATTTTTTTGTGCTTAACGTGTAAAGTGTGTGTACAGTACAATGTGGTTTATTTCATTTTTAATTTGGTATTATTTCAACAAACATTGGGGTGAATTACTAAAGGTCATCCCCAAGACTGTGATAGTAATATTATGTGACATTTTTATACCAAAGTTCTGCATAGTCCCTATTGACTTTGTAACATTAGCAAGGTCATAAAGCACTAGGCAAGAGAAAGTAACAGTAAATTTGCTTTTAGTCTTTTTGCCTTTTTGTTGTTTTGCACATTATGAGAGGACGAACATTGGGAGAAAAAACGTTTGGGTTGTTTTATGTATAGCATTTTGGTTGGCTTTTTAACTGTTGGGGTTTTTAATTTGTTTAATAGGGCCAGTACAGTATATGAGATACAGTACTCTTATGCACATACCTATCCTAGATGAGGATCATTACTAAATAGATTTGACTTTTTTTTTAATTTTAACTTGATGTCAGGTGGGTTTTTTTTGCCCCTCCAACACTTTCATTCTGGGGGGAGGAGAGCTTTATTTCTCCATTCAGAATAGATATCTATAACTACCCTTTGTTGCTAGGCTGAAACCAGTAAGCATATTGTAAAATACAGGGTTATCAAATATGGAATACTTAGTATTCCGAAGTAGGTTGATATTTTGTGGATTTTTGAGTCGCAGACTAAGGAGTTTACTCATGGGTTTGGATGCCAGAAAAGCCTAAAATTCTTCTTCAGACAACTCAAGACTTTTTTTTGTCATTGTCTTGTATTTGCAAGCTAACTTGTACTTAATTCTTGTGTAAGCACTGTCATCTTTTAGTAGCAAAAATTTTGATACCTTTCTTGTGGAAAAAAAAAAATCAGTATCTACCGTATCTTGGAAACAATGTAATTATAATGTGGTGTGTGTGTGTGGTGTGTGTGTGAGAATGGTTCAGTAGTTAATGCCAGCAGTCTTTTGCTTGAATGTTTAAAGATGCCTTCAATGTGATGCTGGCTGATAGGTGATTGCAGTTTTAAAATGTTATTTACTGTGCGAACTTGGATAACTAACATTCCATGATGTAGTTTGTTTCTGATGAGATGATTGTAGGTACACTTTTTCTCATTATCCAATCATCTGTAGGATATTGAGTTTTTTAAATGTGCCATTATCTATTTTGATTCTGTACTCATGTTCAAAATACAGTACAATATTTTACAATAGATTAAGTTGTTTAAAAAAAGTAGATGTGTGCTTTCAGGTCGGAAAACTTTGTATAATAGCAAAAACAGATGCATAGTAGCAACTGGCAGTAAAGCAGGATTCCATTATGTATATAACAAAGATTTAATGCATTTATAATGGGTTGTGTAGTTCATTTGCTCTTCCTTCTCCACACTATACTATGTGTTTTTAAGTGTCAGTGCCATCAAGTTTCTATTTGATTCAGTTTTAAGTCTAAAAATGTAATTGATCCACAGGAAAATCATAATTTCTACAGTATATATACAACCATACTATAATGAAAACTGGACAAAGAAGTATCTAAGTCATATATGTATCATTGCAGGGCTTTAAGCATGAAAATAATAGGGATTCTAAATATTTTGTATTTTAAAACTAAGAAAGTTGAGTTGATAACTTGATGTGTTTAAAAGTTTTACTTTCCCAATTTCAAGATAAAAAGCTGTAACAGTTATTAAACGTTTCCAGGATGGTGAAATACAATGGAACTCTTGTGAGAAGGAAATTAATTGCAAAGGCACAAAATGTGAATTCTGCGAGAAAGCTATACAGTCACTTTTCATTGTAGTTTTGGTGGGCTAGGCAAGGCCTCGTTGATTATACTATAATTTGCTCTCCTAAACACAAAAGCTTTTAAATCATATTTATATAAGTGGAGTTTTTTTATAACAAAACTGTTGCGCTTGTAAAATAAGTCTACATAAGTGTATAGGAGACGTGTAAACAGTTAATGAATTTAACAGTGGGGCTGGAAAAAGAACCATTAAAATCTGTGTTCAGCAAATAGAGAAGTTATTAGTCGTACTACCATGGATTCCGTTTTGAGACGTATGTCACACTACTTCTGTACTTAGCATTTTGGGTCTTTACATTTGACATGTTTCACAAACTGTACTGTTTTCTTTTATGTGCAGTTTGCATGAGTAAATCATCAAAGAGAATAAAATCTATCTTTAAGTTATGTTCCTATTTTAATGAAATTATAATTGTTCTAAAAGGCAGCACTGTCTTCAGACTTATTTCTTCATCCTTGCATTTATCAGCTTTTTCTGGAAGTCATTACTGTAATGTCAAAGTAATGTTATGTAAATAAGAACACGTATGTTTCTTTAGAAAATAAGCTGAATTCCATTGCTCCAGTTGAGCTCCAGCAGCTTCTGATGAACAAGCCTCATATCGTTAGTTCCAGGAGCCCAATGTAATCTGCAGATGAAAGAGTTCATAAACATAGCTTGATGATCCCAGATGTTGCTCAGCCATTTCTAGTTGCCCCGAGTTCCATAGCAAAAGTGCTGTGTGTAATCAGAACTTTCAGCTAACTTCCAGGTATCTTAATATACCTGAAGCCAGGAAATAACAGCTATAGTCAGATGAGCTGCTTACAGTTGTGTTGTGAAAGGTTGAGGAAAAAGTCATGCCCTCACACTTGATTTTTAGAATATTAAAAATGGTTTAGGCTTATTTATGAACGTTGGAAACGCATATGGAGTGGCACGTATTCTCTTACATCATCATTTGAAAAGCTCGTCACAGAACCCTGATAGGGAGGCTTTGGAGGAAGCAAAAAGGGTAAAGTTGCTGTGTATCTGCATTTATTGCATGTATTGACCAAAGGAAATCAAACTGCATGCGACTTTGAGCCTAATGTGAGAATAATTCCCAAGGCCTCTGCTGCTTCTTTATGTTCTTTTTCTGAGTCTGTGAGTTATGCTTGTCACTCCAAGGAAGAAAACAGAGGCCATATAACAGGGCAACTGGGGGGGGAACCAACCCACTTTTTAATGTTTAAACTGTAAAAAGACCTGATTTTATGCCTAACTACCCAATCTAAGCAAGCTTTTTCTCTTTAAAATGCTAATAGACGCTGGGCAAAGAAAGATACTACACTGATGGAATGAGATGACAGAAGTGTTGAATGAGCGGTGATTTCAGCTACCAGAATTACAGAAGTAATTTGCTTAGAGAGACACACAAACATTTTAATTGGTCATCATAAATGATAATGAGGAGAAAACATAGTGAAATTAAGTGCATCCTAATAAAGTAAGGTATGTTAAATTGCACTGAAGGAAACTTCCGCAATGCTTCTTGACATGATTAATATACTCATGACAATGTGTCTAATGAAGGTTGTTTGCATTTATATGCTGCCTGTTGCTTCCCTCAGTAGAGAAATAATTTGAACTGCACTCATTTACATTGCAGAACAGTGAGCGTACGATTGGCTTACAGTAGTCTACATTTATTTTTAACCATCATATCAATAGTAATACAGGTAAGGTTTATTTAACCTGTGTCTTGTATAACACTCTGTAGGTTCAGTCCAGATGACACTATCATGAAATAATTTGGATTTTCAAAGTTTTAGGTTCTTTAATAGTACATCTCCTTTTAATTTTTTTGTTTAATATGACTTTTTTTTGTTCATGGAATTTAAGATTATGACCTTTCTTGTACTTCACTTTCTTCCTCTTCAGAATATTTTTCTTGTGTGATGAGCCCCTGAAAGTGCTTATATATTTAGTGTGGAATTTCTTCTTTTTGCATATTGCTTCCTCCTTGGTTGTATTAACTCTCTCAAGCAAACTTTTATTTCAAGAAGTTAGTAGTTAGGAAAGGAATTTCTGCATGCTGTGTATCTTGTCTTCTTCAGCTAAAATAGATATGAGAAGCTTATGAAATCTTGACATTTACATCTTCCTAGAACAAAATATGTTACAAAATACATATTTAGGTCTGGAAGGACATCCTGAATCTCCAGTATGGAATTTTTAGCATTGCAAAAAAATTCATTCCAGATGCTCTGCAGAACTAATGAGTGCAAGTTGTATGCTGATGGCTTCATAATTCTGCAAAGTGCAACTATCTTCAAAAAGTTTCTAACTTCCTAGGTGTGGGATTAGTTATCTAATTATATGGCTGTCAATAGAATAACAAGACACATAAACTTGATCCAATTTGTGTAATTATTTTAAGCCTTGCCCGAACTCTCTATCACTCTTCTATTACCTTTTTTATAATGATGTATGTTTGTTCCGAGCACTTTTTTCTTACGCATTTTTGGGGAAGAGGAGGGAGAGGAGAGAATGTCCTTAAATTTTACAATAAACTACCTATAACAGAATTTAATCTGGGAATGAATACTTGGTCTGAAAAGTGTTGTGAAATGATTATGCAAGTACATTTATTTTTAATCCCTAGCTAAAAAAAACAATAGTTTGAGCTGCCGAAATTGATTGGAAATGGTAACAAGCATAAAAGGTACAAAACAGCTGGAAGCAAAGAAAAGTACTCATGCTTGTAGAAACTTTTGTTTGTTTGTTTTTAATACGAATATCAGACACAGAGTAGGGGGTGGGCAGTATTTGTAACTGCTTTGGAGAGCAGGGCCTGGTGAAACTCCAGCTTACAATTAACAAACTTAAAGGATAGTACTGTGTAGTTTAGGGAGATCTGTCAGTGCCTGACTGAGAAGATGAGCTTCAGGAATGAGCGTGCTGTCACATAGCTCCTTCAGAGGAACAGAGTTACAGGTAAGCAGGTTTTCCTTGCCTAACTCTCGCCTAGGGCTAGCTTGATACATCAAAGTACAAACATTAGCTATTACAATTCCATTTAATACCGTCTGTCCCCAGGTGGATTGAATGCAATGAAGGCAAGTCTGATGGGTCTGTTTAGCTACCCATAAGACAAAGTTAAGGTCTACTTTTTTTTTATAACTGCCCAAAAAGTCCCTGCTCTCGTTTTCCTGCAGCTAGTATTGGCATGGTATGTAAATAGTCTTTGTCTCCCTTTAGCTGAATTGCTTGTTCTAGACCATTATAGAAGGCAAAAATACTGTCCTTGATAAACTACGGGACTGATGCATTTTAGAAACTGAATTACTTCAAAAATGTTTATGTTTAAAAATAAAATGGGAAATTACACCGATGTCCCACATCTAGGATCCTAATCAGGGGAAAAGGGAGACAAGTAAAGATACAAGAAGCCCTCTGCTTTAGCAGTGAACAAAACAAATTGCCTTTCTGAATAAATTCAGAAAATGAAATGGAGAGGAAAAATAGTCGGTGCCATTTGCCCACTATTCCCTCTGAACAAGAAGGTGCTGTTTCATGTCTCAATTATGCCAGCCCTTGTCTCACACTCTCTCTGACATAAAGATGAATTCTGTGATGATCTATTTCTTAAAAATGTTTACAGGGATGTTAGGAATGTTTTGATCTCACTTGAGGCAAGTAGTATAAGCATCCTGTTATTCATGACTGCATGTTGAGGAAGATACTCTTAAAGGTGATATAACATATAGTACAGTGATTCTAGTTGTCTATAAAATGCCAACAAACTTTACAGTCAGCATGGTTATGATTTCAAAACAAGCAAAAGGCTAATATTTCAGTTTTCTTGTTTTCTGTCCTCCCTTTCAGCAGAATTGCTTTAAAGGGCTAATGATTTTTGCTGAAAAAATAGATAATCCTTGTAAATGCCAAACAGATGCTGGATATTTCACTGGATGATAGGAACGTTTTGAACACTTGATCATTTTGTTGAATATTTAATGAATCTTAAGCTATTAATTTTATAATTTATGACTTTCACATATGTGTGAATATATAAAAGATTTCTTTATGCTATCTCTAACAGTTTACCCAAACTTTTTAGAGCTCTGATTCTAATAGGACTTAATTCTTTTTTTTCTTCTATATATTATGCAGCATGCTTGAATGCTGTGTAAGAAGGTTGCTGGCCATAGATCTTTGAGCTGTTTCCATTCACCACACAACTCGAACACTGTTTCTGAGTTGTCAGCATAGTTGTATTTCTGTCTATTGTCACTTCTGCCTATCGTATGGCACAGCATTGGCTTCCTTGGGATGGAAACATGTTATATTGACTTGGGTGCTTCCCTTCTGTGGTTGCTTTACACCGTAAGTACCAGTTTGTTATAAACTCTGGCCTTTTCCTTGTTCCAAGGGTCTGGCAAAGTCATTTTGTTTCTGGAAAGAAATGCATGATCTTTACCTGCTCTTGTAATTTCACATCTAGCTTAGATTTTGTTGTTGTTTTCACCTATTGGATAAGGGCACACATCCCCACTTAATAACTGCCCTTTATAATATGCCAGGCACCCAGACATGTTCATGAGGGTGCATAAAATCCTGTGGGTCTTGTCTACCTAAGAAAATGTCACCACTTTGGTGGAATTAGATTGTTATAAACACAAACTTTCAGAGATTGTAAAGTTTTGTTCTGGCATGTCTATTGATTTATTTCAGTCCAGCTCATGTTGCTGGAGAATAGTATTAAGCTAAACTTAAAAAAAAAAAAAAAGCATGTGTATAGTTACTAAACCAATATAAAGCCACTTAAAAATTTTGCAGTACATCATTTCTTAAAGTATCTGACTTAAACCAAAGCAGTGTTCTTACAATGACAATTTCAAAGAAATTTGTGCCTGTTTTGTGAAGAGGTGAAGATTAGTTTTACCCTAGTGAAGTTAGATTCCTTCTATAATGAGGCTTTCCCAAGCAAATATGAGAGCAGGATCTGATTTAGCCAGCTGTTAATCACTATTAATGCTGCTGTCAGTAAACATAATTTAGTAAAAAAAAAAAAGAGTGAATCACAGACTTTCTGTGCATCATGATCCAGTGATTATCTCTCTTTTTTCCTTCAGTATTGCATTCATTTCAAGACTGCATTTCTTTCTAAGGCCCAAAGTTACTCCTCAGATGTCACTGTCGTACCTAGGGCCTTACTGCAGCTTAGTCTAAGTAGGGAAGCTTTTTTCCTGAATATTTTTTCAATTTTACTCTTCAAGTGCTCAGAAATCTATTATATTAGTGTTTATGGGTTTTGAATGGTGCCATAAGCCTCCACCCTGAAAGATTTTGATATTTTCTCTAATCTACCGACAGCCATTCAGCCCCTTGTCTGCAGCTGGCAGCAATTACCACTGCTGCTGCTAGTGGAGTTGAAGATCTGTTAAGAGCAAGAGACCTTGGTGTGAGACCTATACTTTATACACATTGAGTATGTATTAAAAAACACTTGAAAGTGAAGTATTTCTAAAGCATGTTGATATGCGGTTTTAGATTAAATGAAAAACTTAGTTGTTTTTCAAAGAGCATACTTGGAATATCTTTTTTGGGTTTGGTTCTGGAGTTTTTTGATTGTTTTTTCTTTTAGAATTTCAGTGGGAAATGAGGTTAAGTCAGTATTCTGCTGAATTTTGCTGTGATGAACAATTAAACAGGCTCAGAGCAGCAGTACTTGTGATGATCTAATGAAAAACAGTCTCACTGTGTAATTTGCACACATGCAAAATTGAGTACATTCATTGAAGGTATTTTGACTTTCTGTAAGTAAAAGTTAACTGTATTCTAGTCTCTTTTAAGGAAAAAGTTAAGAGTTCACTTCTCAGTCTTCCGTTTTCCTGCAGAGTAAGGGAAATCCTCTTGCTTGGTTTTAATCTGACATTGAGAGGCTTATAGACATTAAACAAACTACCTGTATGTCGCCCCAGTGGAACTTCATTGCACCTCTGGGCACAATACGTGCTACCCTGCAAAGATTAAGAATGGAAATGTCATCTTGTACATCACAGCTTGTACAAGCTGAAATTAAAGTGAACTGGTGCAAAATATAATGTGAATAAGTGAATATTGTATCCTCATCTATATCAAAATCTATATAACAGCTCTATTCCTGAATGGGAATTATTTTTTGTACTGCAATCTGTATTAAGGTTTTATCCAAAAATAACACAGGAAATACTGTGCACCAGTTACTGGAGCAAGGCATTTCTGGCACATTGCCATGGCATGCTCAAAGTCTGTGAACTGGCCTACGTTTGTCTTTCATTTAAAAATGTGGAAAAGATTTTGCTAAGTGCTGACTACAGCTCAACCCCCTACCTACTGAGCAGAGGGTTGAAGAGTCACAAGGCATTGTTAAATAAAGGGGATTTCAAAATTTGCAAGTAAAAGTGTCTTGTGTTAGTGATGTCTTCCTTATACAAGACAATGGATAATAAATTATTAACCGAATGAGGTAAGTAATTCCATTTCCTACAGTTTCCTGCTGCCTGTAACAATTCGAAACCTGGGAGTTTCTAATTTCTCAGGAACAAAATGCCACCTAGTGGTAACTGCTGAATATTTTGAACAAATACTTGGTTTATATTGACATAAAGTTTTCACATTTTTCCTGATACTCTACATTTTACAGCACATTAAGCGCTTGAGAGAAGAAGACAGAGTGGCTGGGGAAAAGTACAGCTTTGCCAGGGCTGTGCCTGTAGGGGCTGGGATGCCGTGCTGCCTACTGCCCAGCTGCTTGAGAACTCCCAGCCTTCCTCTGCCGCCAGCCTCGGGCAGGTAGTGGAGTTTTCCCTTGCTAGGAGTTGAATACACTTTCATACATAGTTGGCAGGCTGCACCTTACTGTTACTTGATAATAAAATACAAAAATGTTTATTTGGCCAGGGCTGTATGAAAAGAGCTGAAAGCCACCTCTGCTTCACTGACTCTTCATCTGTTACTCTTCTGGTGGGAGGCTTTTCCCTCTGGTTCGTCATTCTCCAAGGAGCTAAGGGGAAGCCATTTCAATGTATTCATCAATGTAAAGGGGACAGGAGACAGCAGTCACACCCTGCATGTGATTTGAGCCCATTGATGGAGATACTCCAGCTTTATAAACAGAGCTGACTGAAGAGCACTCTGCAGTGTTTCATCTTTCTATGGTTCTGCACTTCATTGTGATAGGGGATTTGTTGTTGTTGTTTATGCCTTTGCCATGCACTATTTGAATTTCTCCATCTACTGGTCCATGTCGCCCTGTTCCATTGCAAGATGCTTGCAGCAGCGGTCGTCAGGGCTGTAACTAGACCGAGGGTCTCTGAGACGTATTCTGCAGGCTGTTGCAGAAATCTAATCTGTCCTGCTGATGTTATTGTAGAAGTTGATGAAGATAGCATGACATTGGTTTGATGGGCTGTGAAGGAGTTTGTGGATGGATAAAGACATTCTTCAGTTTGATTCTTGTTTTGTATGATATTTGAAGTAAACTGCAGTAGACTAAAGCGTCTGATTAACAAGGACACTCACAGCACAGCTCACCAAGAGGGTTGTTTGAGAGCATGCTGCTGTGGGCTCACTGCCCTTGCTGTGATGCCAGCACTGGCACTCGTGCACTCATCTGGCCCTCTAGGAAGCGGCTGGTTATCTCCCTAGGCCGCGGCAACGGCCAGCGCAGCTGCAGAGAAGGAGGGAGCAGAAACAGGACTAGAGCAGCACTGGTTTAGGTGGGAGTAAATTATCATGGAAACACATTTAGGTAGGCGGAACGGGAAGAGTTTGGGGAGTGTTGGCAAATGCAGCCTGAAAAGCATCAAGAAATTGGTCTTGTTTGTCCTAGCTAAAAATACATGAGGAAATCCCTAGATCTGGGGCAATTTCTTAAAGCTAGACTAGCAGCCTTGAGTAACAACTGCAGGCTTGCAGGTGTTGTAGCTGTATCTGCCCTTCGCTCTCAAGTTTTCAGAGCAGCAGGATGCTTTGAAGAGGAATGATTTTTCACAGTCAGAAGGAAGGTGTTCTGTTGTGCACACAGGAAAGAAAAATCTTAAAAGCAAATGGCCATGCAATCAAACCTTGAAATAAAGTGGAAAGAATAGTGAAAACAATCTGATTAGTAATGATCCATCTGAGCTTTGTGTCTGTTCTCTGAACCTATCAAGCTAAATCCAAATGTAAGTGAATCAGTATATAGTGCCTCCGCAATGTTTTTCATTCCTTTAAAGAAATGGACAAAGCACAAGCAGTGTTACTTTTAACGTTTTATTGTCTTTATATGGGTAATGATTATATGCTATAAAGAGGAAATTAATTTTAATGCTGTATAACATGATAATCTGGATTAATGCTTTTGATTTTGACACTCTCAGAGAATAAACTAATTGGATTTCTTTGTCCTATGTTCCCTTAAAACAGTTCAAGACACATTCTTCTTAAAAATATGTCCATCTAAGAGCAGAAAGGGGAGCAGTTTTCCTTTGGTGGACCAAATAAACTGTTTTTTTAAGAACAGGCAGCAAATCGGCAGTTGAAACTTTGCTGCAACCCACACTGAAATGGTGAGGGCCTTGGTTCCCCTGCTCCTACAGTACTGTACAGTGTTTGTCCAAGAGCTTTGCTTGGTTACATCCTTTCAACACGTATTTCCTTGACTTACTGGGGTTTAAGGGAAAAAAAAAGGTCTTTGGAAACTGCTCCCCTTATCAGTGACTTGTTGCTGCAGATAAACTCTGAATTCTTAAGTCATAATATTTGCACAGGCTGAAAGCATTGGTATAACATCTCTACTGCATGTAAAAAAACACTAGGAACTAAATTTTGGAAGGACTAAACCAGGAATTAGTTTCTTATATATCTGTTTGATTGGGGATTGCGTGAGTTTATAACTGAATACATGAGGTTGAATTCCAGCTCTGAGGTTGGTGCAGTGATGTGCAAATCAGATTGCAAGATCAGTCGTGTGATCTCTGATTTCGTTTAAAATAAAACTGCCACATGCACAGCTGAAAAGTCAACAAGTCTTAGTAATTGTCTCTGGCACTGCCAATTTAGGACCTGGATATCTGCTAATTTAGTTTTGCTTTGTTGAGGGGCTTTCCACATGTCTTGGTTAACAATAAGCAAAATGTGCACAGCCATGGAATGTAATGATTTTATTATTAAAGAAAGGGGAAATATTTATTTTCTCCCTTACCCCTCCCCTTCTTCCCCAGAAAAAACAGTGACATCAGGTACAGAAAAGAGACATTTCTCTCTGTGTAGGCCACATAATAAATTATGCTTTTTGGCACAGATAAAAGAGCTCAGAAGGAATCAGATAATTTTGTCCTTTCATAAGGGATCTTATTGTTGTAAACTTACAGTTCACTAAAACTATTGTGAGACTGGCAGATCAATTAATGAATAGTGAAAATCTCAAATCCTAATTAAATCTCACTATTACTTCCAGGATTGGTTTATCTGCCTGCTCTCCAAGAATACTTGATTTGAACAGCTCATTTAACAGAAAAAGCTATTGATCCCTTCAATAACACTTTAGAATCATTACGAGGAAAAACTTTCATCTCCTTCAGCTCCTTGAAATTGGTTTGGTTAATGTCTGCTGTCTGTGATCCTGAAGGGCTAATGCTGGTCTTGAAAGGTATTGCCAATGTTATTCTATGTCACTTTCTGGGCCCTGCTGCCATTACCTGCCTGCTTGCAGAGGTAGCTGTGGTAAGTGCAGTAAAGCAGAAAGGTTCCACTAGCGCATGTGCTTGCTCACTCGGTTTGGAAGGTTTTATATTCACCTTCAAAAGTCTTCCTGGTGGAAGAAAACACAGCTCTCTTAAAGATTTGAACTGCAAATCAGTCATCCAGGGCTTCTGCTATTCAACACTTTGAGACTTGGACTTAGTAGCATCTTCAGGTCATTAAAGTTCATTCTACAAAAGCATTTGATAACCAGATTGCATTATGTCTATATGGCAGGAAATTCTCAGAATATTCCCAAAGTTCACTTCTTATATAGTCCATTTTTCTAAAGTATCACATCAAACTCAACTTCAGATCTGATGCAGTTTGCCTTACCAGGACCCATACACCTTTGTTAATATAAAGCACATTATTGATCTTTAAAATACCCTTAAATGTTTTATGTGGTCTAAACCTTGGACATTCTTTCAAAGAACCCTTAAGTATCCTAGAAAATGCAACTCTGCCTGAGAAGCAAGTTGCATGGGATAACTAATACCCTCATTAAAAAAGTTATTTTTGACTGCTTTCAGTTACATGTACATTGGCTTTTCTAAGAATGTAGAAATCCCTTTGAGGGCTCTGGTTCTCAGAAAATCAAATAATTGCACTCAGAGTGCACAGGTTCTATATAGGACTTCAGAATTGCAGGTTTGCGTTGCTTATGCTAAGGTTTAATTTCTTTAACGATTCTTCAAAGCCATCCAGTGGATCTAGAAGTCTCAACTGACTGCATGAAGAACCACCACCAACTCTGTGGCATAGCTCATGGCTTCAAGTAGGAGATTATCCGCTAGGGTTAAAGACGTTTTCAAAGTCAGAAATAGAAGTATCTTTCAGATAATTTTTTTTTGATGGCTAGCTTGTTCTTAGTTTTTAGTGTTTATATATGAAATTATACTCATAACAGTTTATTTCTAAGACTATTTTGCCAATGGCTTGCCTTCTGTTTTTTAACTTGCAATTACCAATTTTTTTTCAAATACATACAAGCACTACTTCAACTAATGCCTTAATATGTATTTCTAAGCATGGTATAAAAAGGAAATATTATGATAGTTAAATAGAAGCTATAAGCTGCATTTTACAGCCAGTATAAACACACTTGGGTGTTTTATAGCCATCAGTATTATCTCCTTTGACACTTGAGGCTTGTCCCTAGGAGACAGAAAGCAGAAACTTCCTGGAATTTCTTTAATTAGCCTGTTCATTTCACTTAATAAAACGAGCAATCAAAACCATACTGTGTTTCATACACGCGCCTCTTAAAAATGTAACTTAGAGTACATAGCTCTTACATCTGAGCAAAAGTACGAGCAATTTTGAAATTTCCTAGTATTTTAGTAATTTTATTAATAACTGATCTCACGTTAGAAGTCTATGCTGATGGAATATGCTAGTAAGTGTGCACATGAGCAGTAAGAAAGCTCATAAAAAGTCTGGTGTTAAAGTCTATTCAGACCAGCTGCAAATAAAAACACCCTTTTGCAGTTATAAATATTTTAGTAGCTCGCCTATTTTGATATTGCTCCCTCTAAATATCACCTGGAACCTGTTGCGAGAAGAAAGCTCCAAGGGTCAGCATAAACCCCAACACCCTGAGCAACCACAATCCACAGTGAGCATGAGGGTGACCAGAACCTTGTTTGTGTGCTTGCACCATCAGGAAGCTCATACCCTAACAGAAGGTAAGTCTCAGTTTTGGTCAAATCTAGCAATCTATGTGATAGCAATTATAAATTTGGATAGGCCTGGATTTTCCCTTTCCATATATCACACTTAATTTTCTAATCCTTTTCCAACCTCCATCCTTAGACATGCAGGAGGCAGGAAGACCAGTCCTTCTTCGGCACCGTTGTAGTGCTGAAAGTACCTGTAAATTTGTGTTTGAAAGTATTACAGATGTTCATCAATGTTTATTAAATAAATAATAAGGTAAAGGTGAAAGCTTGGAGGAAAATAGCAATGAGGTAGTTCTTGACTGAAAGACAGGACAGGATACCTGTCAGAGAACCTGAAAGCAGCCACCTAATTCAGAGGAAACGGTGTGCTTCAGATGGACCTAGCCCAGCCTTTCCGTTCTCCAGCCTACTTACATCTGCGGTGTTAGAGCAGAGATGTTACTGAGGGGACAAAGGTAGATGTTCTTGGAAAGTGCTGCTGGCTTTATCTGTTGCATGGGAAAAGCTGGCTATGAAAAGTAATTCAGGTGGTTTTCTTTTAATGGAAATTATGTCAAAGATTAAGATCATATGATTTTGCCAAGATACATGGATAGCATCTACTATATCCCATCCGTAGTACCTGTTCATTATGTAATTATGTACGTCTTGGAAACCCAATTAAGTGGGAGCTATAATGTAAAAGTCCTTAAGGATTATCTTAGAAAGGACTTTGCTCAGAAAACATAGGCAAGAGGGAGCATTCTTCCTTTGTGCTTCCGTTCAAAAATGGCATGTCTCACAACATCATTCTAAACACAGCAAATTGTTTAGATGTTAAGCAAAGAGCTTTAGTTTAGTTTTAAAACTAAGATTGTGCTCCTGTGCTGCTTCCCCTTAGATCTTGTAGCATTCACTTCTACTGTAACCACGAAAAAAATCTAGTTCTAAAGGTTGTCGTCATCACCTATGTCTGTTAAACTTTTTTCATGATCCAGAGAGCCAAAGCAGGCTTGTTAAGCCCATTTTTCATTTAATTGATGTACATCACCTACTGTGCACTTAACTGCTCTAAGTTGTTATGGGACATAGTGCAATTCCTATTGATCAGGTTAGGATGCCAAATGTGAGTTTCTAGTGTGGTAGTTGTGAATTAAAACAGAAGGTATTGTGGATATGTTACACATATCCCACTTTCTTTGGCAATGATCATAAAATTCAACACGCAAGCTCCTCCTAGTAACTGTTACTTTGCTAGTCTGTTCTCTGTAGATAAAAGAAAAAAAAATTAATTACCACTAAAATCTACAGACTAGCATAGATCCCAGTAAAACACTGCTTATGTCTGGTTTGCAAAGGTTGCTCATAGGTGCAGTACTTGATGCAGGGTTTCTGCCTCCCTCTATGCCTGTAATATTGTTGGGTAATACTGTGTTTAAATGACTTTGCCATTAATAATGAACAACAACAGCATCCAAAAGATAAGCTCAAATGCCAGTTCTCTCATCAAAGGGAGAAAGATTACCCAAAATGCTGATAATGTGCAATTACAATTCTGGATTTGGTGATAGGCTTGATGTTATATGTTCAATAAGCTGTCTTCTGTATAAACATTAATTTTAACTAGCAGGCTTGGTAGTCAGTCTTCAAACTTTTTATTGATGACTTTTAAATTAGATAGAACAATTGAATTTATCTTACTGAACAAGTGATAGAAATCTGCCTTGCCATTTTCCAAAGAGTAAATGTTCCGTTGCAAATAGCGTGAACTCTGAATCTGCTCAGAAAAGCAGCCCTTGGCTTCCTCCCCGCCTGCCCCACAAACTCCCAGCAATTACAAATTAGAAGTTAAATAAAATTCTGCACATGACAAGGCTTCTACAGTGCTGGTTTCCTGCTGTCAAGGGGGTCTGTTGCAAGAAGACACTAACTGTAATAAGATGCTACCCCTATTCATCAGGTAAAATCTTGCCATGTCTTCGCTTTTACTTCTTCCCATTAATACAGGACAGCTTTAATTTATGAGGTTTTTTCCCTCACACAACATTGTATTTACTAGCTGGGAACCTTTCTTTATAGTTGTGTATAAATCTTCAAAAATGTCAGTGATTAATTTTAAAATCTCATTTATCACTATATGATCAGTGAATTAGTTAAGGTTTGAAGAATAAATGTCTGGTAATTAGAAGCAATTTTGTACCAGTCCCTCAGACAAGGTGATGGATCAAAGAAAGGCCACTTTGGAAAATGGGCCATTGCTCCCACAGTGCTCAGCACTAAGAGTGAGGGGGCAAAAGGAGAGGGGCCAAAATAAAAAAAAACCTAAACGCTGGAAACCAATCCCAAATCCCGGTAATGAAATTTTTTGGGAAGAATTTAGTAGTAGTAACTGGCTGCAGCATTGAAAGAGCCTTGAGGCTTGGGAGACAAGGCAAGAAACCTACTGAAGGACATCGAGCAGGCCAGAAAATAGCAGGTTATGTATACATTTCTCTTCTGGAGACTCTTGAGGTACATCCTTGTAAATACACCCCCCAAATATTCCTACCAGGTGGCAAGTGTAATAGTGCTTCTTCTACGGAATGTGATGCTAACAAACCAGTTTTGAAAAGGAGAGCTCTTCAAGGGCTAAAGATCCAGGGGAACAAGACACCAAGCTCATCCTTGCTGCCATTTAAATCAAGGTTGTGCAAAACAGGGTCCTCTTTTGTGCTCTCCCCTGCAGAAGAGCAAACATGCGAGCTGGGGTCTCTCGAAAGGAATGGCCCCTCGGGTCGAACAGGGCCCAGCTGGGGCTTTCTGCGAGCTGCTCCCCACGGTTCCTCCCTCGCCCCTGTGCAAGGTGACAGAGCATTAGCACTCGGTAAGCTCCAGCTCTCTTCTAACCAAATTCCCAGAGTTGTAGTTAAATCATTGTTATTGCTGGTGTGCTCAGATGTGCTGGCCTGATAAGGCATTATGTAATTTTAAGATAAAGTTGTTCAACAGAAACCGCCATGAGGATTTCAGGTCTATTCAAAAAGCTGGGTGTGGGAGAAGGGATCTTCACCTAGTGAACTCTGGGCTAATTTTTTTTTCTGATTTGCACCTTTGAATTCTTCCTGCTGTGTCAAGGCTATCAGCCTTTGTAAAAGCCGGAGCTGCTGTCAGTAAGATGGTACATACTGCGTATGCCCACACTCCTTGCTACCCCCAGCACCCTTCTTGTGCCAACTCCTGCAAGGGCCAGATGAGAGCTCTGGGTATGAGCCTGCCTGTGAAGTCCTTCCCAAAACTGCTGCTGCTCTCTGCAGGCTGCTGGAGCCCAGACCAAAACATCCTCCCAAACCGAGCAAATAATCTAATCAGAAATAACGATTGAGCAAAATTTGCTTTGAAAACTCACATCAGCTGCAGAACTCTTCCTGGCACAGTGAAATATGGCTCTAGTAACTAACGGTGAAATGACCAACAAACTTCCCCAGGTTTTAGCCATAACTGCATTAATAGCAAAGGCATTGTTAGACAATTGAAATGACTAATCAAATTACTCAGACTGATCTTAACAACTCTAGTAGTGATAACGCCTATTATGAAAAATAGCGCTATTTTCTCTGGACAGGAAAACATTTGTAATGTAAACATGCAGTTCAGTAGATAGCAATAAAGATTTTGGAGCAGTGGAAGAGTAAAAGCTGGCTATTTAATTGAAGGAAATTGGAGTGAAAGCTTGGTATTTAAATCCAGGAAATACTAGAGGAAAAAAAACCTCTATGAAGCTACAACTTATTTCCAAAAAGCAAAGCAAAATGCTCTCCCTGCACACAAAGGTCAAATCATGTAGGCAGAAAGTCAGGGATTTTTTTTGTTGCTTTATTTCAAACCATTTTTCATCTATTTTTAACCTTCTTTTAGCCCTGCAATTAAAAATATTATTTCTCAGTAGACCAGTTGTTCAATAAACCCTTGCACTTTATACATGCAAAATTAAAATGTTTTGTAAAATCAGGTCCATCATTTGCAAAGGAATAAAATGGAGAAAATGATCACTCAGGGAATATATGTTTATTTTTCTAAACTTTGCACAATAAGCAAAATATATCAACATAAAAACCTAACTTCTGAACTATCTGACAGGTATAACAGAACCCCATATTTTTCTTGTTGTATTAAACAAGATTTAAAGGTATTGAAAACTTCCCCACACAATCTTTCCCTTTTGTTGTCTACAAAAAGACTAGGTGGAATTCAGAGCGTGAAATCCCATGTGCAACAAGCGACAGCAACCACCCCTTTTTCAGACAGACCTTTATGTTTTAGCTGCCTTGCTGCAAGAAAATGTATTTTATGTACTTGCTGACCCTGAGCTGCATTCACACGACTGGAACCACTAATTGCCGTGGCTGTAGATGCAGCCTATGTACGTGCTCTTCCTCCTTCAGACTGTCCTATGGCAAAAACCTTGACTTGGACACTTGCCTCCCACTGCACGCCCGCTCTGGTAGCCACCATGGTGCCCCAAGCGAAGGTGGGACGGGCTGGATGATGCTCATAAAAACGCCTGCACCATCTGCTTGCCCTGGTTGACGTCTCCAAAAAGCCTCTGCTGAAGGTTGTGGATTTGCACAGCTGTAATGGGTTGAATTTGAGTAAACGATTTGTGTCGATCGTGCTCCGGCTGGATTTCAACTCTCAGCACACACAGCTTGCATCCGAAAGGTGAAGTAATACTTGCAAGTGAGAAACTACTGTATTGCTAAACGAGGTGGGTTGGATTCTCCTACATATGGTAGGGAAGATCTGCCAAGTACAAACTAACCTCTGTTTTCAGGTAAAAAATGCAAACTGTATAAATGAGTTACAGCAGGCACGATGCTGTCTTTTCCATTAAATGCTTTTAGCGCTGAAATTTACTGTCCTGGACAGCAAAAAATGACAGCAGCTGGGCTAGCTGAAATTTCTCACACCAAAACATTTTGAGGGGAGTTCCACAGTTTTGCTCTCTTCATGCTTTCTGGCATTTACAGGGAAATTTTAATCTCGCTTTTAAAAAGCGATGTTCCTCACACGAGCGTTGGTTCTTCTCCCGTACCAGGTAGGCGCAGCCCTCCAAGGCTGGAGAGGCAGAGGCCGACCCTGCTGGGCCGCTCCCCGGGGGGCAGCGCGCTACCCCTCTCCCCGCGGAGCATCTCCTCAGCGGAGAGGAGTCGTCCGGGACGGCCCTGGCGGGCGCCCGAGGGACGAGCCGGGCGTGGCCGGTGCCACGTCCGTGTGAGCGGCTGGGGGCCGGGGCCGCCCCGCAGGAGGGGACGACGCTTCCCTTTGTGCCCCGGCGGGCCGGCCGCGTTGCCATGGGAACCGTCCCGCCGGCTGCAGCGGGAGGAAGGCGGGTCGTGTGGCGGCGCAAGATGGCTCCCCGAGGCGGCGGGCCGCAGCGTGAGCGCGGGCGGGGGGGGGCGGGAGGGGCGGGAGCGGGGAGCTCCCCGCCGCTGCCGCGCGTCCCCAGCTGCCGCCTCCGTCCGTGTCCCCCCGCCCCACTCCGCTCTCCGGAGCGCTGCCCCCCCCCCTCCCCGCCGCCGCCGCCGCGGGCTGCGGCCGCCCCGCCCCGCCCCGCGGCAGCAAGTGGTGGCAGCGGCCGCCGGTGCCGCGGGGCGCCCTGACAGCCCCGCGCCCAACTTGTGTTGCAGGCGCGCCCCGCCGCTGATGCGCCAGCCGCCGCGCCAATGCCAGCCCCGCGCCGCCCGGCCAGCCCCCGCCGCCCCCCGGGCCCGCCCCGCCGCCGCCGCCGCCGCGATGGCTCTGACCTTGTTCGGTGAGTAACCGCCGCCTCAGCCCGGCGGGCGCGGGGCTGCCGGCCCCCATTGTCTGCCGCACGGCAGCGCCTGGGCGTGGGCGCCGGCCCGGAGGGCTGCCGCAGGCCGGGGCCCGCTGCGCCGCCCCGCGCCTGGGGGTGGCCGCGGAGGTAACGCGCCCCGGGGGCAGCCCCCGGTGCCGGGCGCGGCGTGGGCTCGGGCTGCGAGGCGGCCGCGGGGCGTGATGCACGCGTAAAAGTTACAAGCCGGTCGCTGAGGAGCGGCGCGGCGAAGCCACGGGCCGGCTAACGAGGGACCCCCGCTCTCCTGGGAGCGGCGGGCTATGGGGTTTAATTGCCCGTAACGATCAGATGCGTGTCTGTAATTGTGTTTAATGGCACAGGTCCGTGAAAGGACGGTTTCAGGAGGCTGCGAGTGCTGCTGTGGTTGGCTTCGCAGCCGGAGACAGTGTAGTGGGAACCAGCCTGTGAAAACTGGAGTTTTAACTGTTGAACATGTGGGTTCCCTTAAGTAAGGTTATTAAGCTTGCTTATGCTTAATACGCTTAATTTTACAGTAGGGAAAAAAAAAAAAAACCACAACTGCAGACTGCTTCTAGCAACATTAGGTAAATGCAACAATGCAAAGGAAAGCAGAAATTAGCGTGGCTAACATCAGTACGGAATTAACAGGATAATCAGAATACTCATACGAAGCTTGTGCACCAGAAATGATTTTCAGTGAATAGGTTTAAGTGATGAAATGAAGTTTATTCCTAGTGTTTAGGCTGTGGATTTTACTTCCTGCATAAACAGATGACTTGCTTTCATTCATCGCGTGATTCTTGGGCTGGTACAATTTCTTAAAAGAGTAAAAATGGTTTCAGGGGTTTTCTTAAAATTTGACACCTGTTATGTTATTGTGGCATATTAAGCCCCATCTAAAAACAAGTTTAGTATGTGTTGCAAGATAGTTCCTAGTAGATAAAATCCATGCGGTATGGGATTTAGCTACACTGCTGTCACTTATATTTCCTGCCTGAGTTTTTCCAGGATGCAGAAAGCGGTAAATCATTGTTCACAGTGGAGCAAACCATCCCCATCATTATAGGCCTGATCTTGTGCCTGAGTTCACACAAGCCCCCGGACTGCTGGAGGGGTCAGCGCAGGTATGGGGGGCCCTGCACGTTGCCAGTTGCAGGGTGGGTATCAAGCTCTTGAACTTAGAAGCACAAGTGAGCACAGAGAGTGCCCAAATGGCAGATGGGCTTCTGTAAAACAGCCTACTGTCCGTATTGCATTGTATTATTGTAACTTCACCTTGTCAAGAAAAGGTGTAGTTGTTACACAGACACTTGAGGTAAATACTGTAGCTGTCCCTAACCAAAAATCAGATTTTTAGGCTATTGAAATACATGCTTTTTCCATGGTAAGTAGTTAATGTGTCATTACAGTATTTGGCTGCAAAAATTAAGAATATTTTAATTTCGGCTTTTAAATAAAGTGGCATTCCTGAGTCAGGTACCTGTTTTTTAAAGCTTACGTGATTCTTTTTTAATTCACGTGTATTTTATCTACTTAATGACATTTTTCTATTAATATAAATTCACATTACAAAGTAAATTGAATTAGATGTTTTTGTGTGCTGTCACATCTGTTGTTAGAGTAAATGACATTGATACATGTAAAAGATAATGAGCAAAGAGAAGATAGAGTGGGGCACCCAGCTGTATGTAGGTTTTAAACAATATCTTGCTAAGGGTAAAACCTCAAGATTTCACCCTTTTAAGAATGATAATAAAAGTGGCAATAAAACAGTACAACAAATAAGGCTAATGTCTGTCAACAAATGAATGTGGTGCCTTTCGTAAATGTAAAAGCTTTAGAGTACATCTTAAACTATGAATGCAAGAGTGTGAGTGGGAGTTGTGTAAATGCAGAAAATGTGCAGTATGTTTGCAGATGAGGTTGTGATTAATTTACGGTTGAGTTAGCACAGCTTAGTGTGTTGCTGTGTGTCCTCTGAGCTGAGGTAGCTTGCCACACTTTGTCTCTTAGTGTATAACAAAGGCGGACCACCACATGAACTTCAGGAACAGTGTTCAGGCTTTATCTTGAATATTGGCTGCCTGTGGATAGTTGCATTTTCAGTTACTGCACCACAGCTGACCCATAGTAGCTCATTAAAAATATGACTCATGAATGAGTGTTTTTTAATTTATTTCAATGTAAACCCCTACCAAAGCAACATCAGCGAATGTGGGGAAAGGCAGAATAAATGTGGCTGAACTAATGTATCTGTTTTGAGGGATTAAGCAGCTATAATTGTACTATTTTAAAATCACACCTGTCTTACACCAGTAAAACTGTCCTGAGCAAACAGGTCCTGAGGGAGGTGTTTGCTTTGGTTCTGCTCACTCACATAAATTCTAGGCTCAACGTTGCATATTTTTTTTCTAATCCATAATGGTATATCACACTGAACCAAATTTCACACGTTCTAGGGCAGCTTCTAATAGGATGTGCTACAAAGCGTGTAAAACTTGAGATAAATTGCCATGTCAGCTTGGGGGGAAGACCCACCAAGTTTGCCAGGTTCCCTTTCAATTATTGTGTGTATGTGTGTGAGCGCAGCAAGAGAGAGAAGAGGGATGGGATATGTCATAACATGCTTTCTCCATGCTCTTGATACTGTTTTATGGCAGTTTCAGTGCATAGTCCAAAGACTGTACTAAAAGGGGACAGGACTGGAGGGCGGGGTGACATTGTGGATTATGGATTGAAACGGACGTGAGGTTATGAGGCAGTTGAAAGGTCAGGTATGCCTTATTTTTTCTACTTGGCAGAGTGGCTGGGAGTTTCCCGTTCCTGTTGGCAGTTGCCCTTTGCTGCTGTCCGCAGAGCAGCATCACGTAGCCGCTGGAGCGCTAACTGCAGTTTGCACCTTTGAGGTTGCACCCTGAGACTCTTTGGAAAGTTGGTTGGAGGAAAGAGCTTCCGGTGTATCAGCAGCATTTGTCTGCTACAGAAGAAGGCTGTTACCCTTGGAGTATATGTGTCCCCTGACTTCTTATTCCATTTCAGTTACAGTTTATTGTCCAGATGGTGATGCAACATTAAAGCACGAAGGAGGAAAATGTTAAGACTCTTCACTTTCTCAGTCTTAGTTATTTTTACATTTTTTTCATCATCTTGTCATGTTCTCCCAGTCATGACCAGGGTGTCCTGTGCTGACTGTTGGCTGTATGGAAGGTGATAGGGAGCTGCCCATGTTCCCACAGCGCAGTGGTACAGCTGATGAGTCCTCCGTCTGTGGTGTGGGTTATGAGGCAGAGCAGCCCCTTTTGGAAGCAATCAGAGATGGGAGAGCATGGAAGTTGTTGGCTGAAAACAGACCTCATGTTACCTATCAACCACCTTGGCTACTTTAGGCAAAAATGTCATCCCAACAGGGTTCACAGTTACACAAAGTTACAGTGGCAGAAATGGCCTGTTGTCACCATAGGTGGTCACCCATGTGTGACATGGCTTTTTGTGATACTAGTAGAAGTAGGGTTTCACCAGTACATTGAGTCTGTGTTCTAGTGGCCAAGCACTTTGAGTGCAGGTTTGATCTAACAGAGGAAGGTAGATCCTGTACTGGGCCACATCAGCAGAAGACTGGAAGACAGTCAATATATCTGAGAAGTGAAAAAAAATTCTGCCCAATCCTGTTGTTTGTTGCAAATAATAGATGTGATTAATTTGATACCCATATTCGTGAATTGCCTACCAAGAGTTGGCAGGGATTTTAAAAACGTCTTTGTCTACAAAACGGTGCAGGCTTTCACGGCCAGTGCGTATAAAAAAAACTTGAATACACGTCCCATTCCAGTGCTGCTGTTCATCTTGCAGTAGATTCATGTTCCCTTACAGAAGGTTGTGGTGACTACAGGTGTAGCCTCTCTTTCTCTCTAACCATTTCTTTCTGCCTGCTGCAACAGCTGGAATGACATATAAGCTGGTGTCCTCTGCCATTTCATCACAAAGTCCAGTGGCTTTGTGCCCAGCCGTTGTGGAGCTGGGCTGAAGCCACTTGCCTGGTTAAGCAGGGAAGCAGCTAAAGGATACCCACTGGTTCTGCTCTGCTGAATCCCTGTGAGGGGTAGCAGCTTCGTGGAGGCAGGAAGAGCAGACAGTTATGTTTCTGTGGCTAGACTTCCCAGAGCCCATCTGTTAATAGCCTAAGCTGTGAGATCTCGCAGTGACAGGGCTGAGGTGTGTGCTGTCTTTCCACTTGGATGACTCAAATATGGGAAAGATAACAAACAATGTAGAGGAAAAAGGAGGGGAAGTGTTAAGTTATCCCATTGCTACTGCTGTTTGCTCGTGTCTTTGAACATCCTGAGAAGTGTTTAAAGAAAGTCAGCATTGTACTTTGAAAGAAAAATAGCTTTATGTTATGTTTTAGTGCTTATGAGTTGTCCTTATGTTTTATGAATTCCCTTTCTGTTCATTTGTTTGCTCATCAACTCTCTTGTGTGAACAAAGGAAGACGTTTCAAAACGGCCATGAGAGATCTTCATGGACATATTTGTCATTAGTTATTCATGCTCTCGCTTTCTTGCTCAGAGCCTGCCAGTGGATGAAAACTCACCCTTCTGAATATTGGTGGTTAAGAAATGAGAAGTGAAGCAATTCTCTTTTAATCTTTGAAGTGCTTGCACTCTGATGAGTGGCTGCAGATGAATGGGATTAGAGACAGAGCTGTAGTCAGCATGACAGATATGGTTATTTAAGGAGATGATGAACAAGGGCAGTTTTTAGAGAAATTTATAGGGAAAATATCAGATGAAAAGAAACAAGCGATACGCTGCTACGGGCAGGAAGGGTAGGGACAAAGAAACCAATTATACCTCCATTTCAGGTGTCCATACATTGTTGAAAGAGCATGCAAATATTAATTTGCCGATTTAACAGAATTCCTTTTCACAGCTGCAAGCTCTGGTGTCATTCTGCACAGAAGTAATTTTCTATGAATCTATTTACTACTATGCGTATGAAGCAAACCTTTTGAAGTAAGGTCTTCCATACTTGAAATGCTAATTAACAAATGACTATTTTAAGTTCTGTTAATCTGTGATTACTGTTTTCCATGCAAACTGTACTTACCATCTCGTGGCTGCTTCGAAAGGTAGGGTATGCTTATGTTGGTACAAGCACATATTTTCTAATGTCACAGGTGTAAAGAGAGAAATTAAATAAATTCATTGTTCTCTAAATAAATGTTTTGCTTGCTTAGGGAAGGCTTTTAAATTTTAGAGTGCTTGGTTAGCTTACATAGAAAGTACATGTTCCTCTAAAAAGTGGCTCACAACAGGTAACGCTTGCAGATTCTCTGCAGGATAGGAAATACTCAAAAATTAATCTGCTTATTTCTTATGTGCAGAGCTTTTCAAGAACAGGAGGTAAACAGATCACACACAATTCAAGTTGTTCTCCTCTGTATTTTTATGTGTGGCCCTGAACTATGCTTAAAACTTGTGGCTAGCTGTGGTGGTAAAAGTTTACTGGCAGAGCCCCTTAACAGAAGAGGCAGTTTGTGCCAGAAAAGTGTTCTTTGGATCTGGTCCTTAACTGAAGTAGGTAATGGAAGTTTGTTCATGGAATTGTGGCATTTATAGTAGGGCTTTTGTCTCTACAGGGAACATAAATGTGGAATGCGATAGGAACGGTACCCGTCACTAATGCTTCTAGGCCAAAAAAAAATGCGTAAAGAACATCATTGCTCATCTTATGCTCCTGAAGTGGTTTTTGAAGTGAATACATACCCCACATTGCACTGCCTATGCTAGATCTTTTTCACCAGTAAAGCAGGGAATTCAGAATGATCTTTTTGAACTGGTTACAGTAGATGCTCTTGAGGTGTTTCTCCCTTGCTTAAAATACTTGGGCTTCATTCAGTACTGACTGACACAGGCTAATTTTAAAGGAGATTTAAGGAATTCAACATCTAATCACAATAGGAACTTCAAATAGTCTAATTAGACAAAACAATTTAAGGACATTAGTACAATGGGGTTTTTTTGACAAGATTTAAAAATGAAGGTGATTTGTTAAAAATGAAAACGATATTAGAGAGAAACTAGATCTTCTGACTCCCATTCATGTGTCAGAGAGGGAAAGTGTCCAAGTGCTGAGAATCGTAAGATTTTCTGGCTAGGTAAGATTATTTTCTTGCTAACCTTACCTAATTTAGAGAACCTAATGAAGCAAATAAGGAGAGCAACCTTGAAAAGGTTTTGCTGGCAGTGCAATCTCAAGAAAGAATCGAAAGGAGAACCTCCATAGGAACTGGGAAAGGAAGATGGATCTATTAACTAGTAAATTGGTATCAATTGATTAAAATATCAGAGGTGACACTAATACTTACACACAAGAATGAAAAAATTCAGTCATGGCTTCTCAGCTTAGCGCTTAAAGTGTGTTTCATGCAGTGGCTGGTATAAAATTGTGTTTTAATTATGAATATTGTATAAGAATCTTAAGAAATTAGAGATTTGAGGATTGTTGCTGAAGCTGGAAAGGGCAGGTCCAACTGTGTGGATAAGTAATGAATTAAGATGAGGTTTTGGAATTTTCTCCAGAGAGGTTCTCTTGCAACATCATCAGCTCAGGCACACCATTGAACAAATGCATCCTTTTTCTCCTTGGCATCAAGTGACCCACTACAAGGTGGACACAGTCTGAGTAGCACAGAATCTCATCCAACAGTGTTGAAGTGAAATATACTCTGGATTTGAGGCTCCAGTAAGAATTCCCAGGCTTTGCTGATGCACACTTCACATCAGCCAAGGACCAACGTTTCAGGTGTAAATCTGGGTTTTCTTCTATTTCTTTTGGACTCAGCTGATCCTTTCTGCCTTGTTGGGTTTGGGGACTTTATTCTCTTACTAACTCTCTCCAAGAGTTCTGAACTGGTTTTTTAGATGGGCTAAAAGATTTCCATGTGATAGAAAGCATGTCTTGGTGTCAAGAAAAGAATGTGTTTACGTACAATGGCAGTACCATAGTTACGACTTCAATACTACTTTAATCACTAAACTCAAAGCATAAACCTACTACAAGCCTTTTGGAAGACTATGTTATTTTTGCCAAAGAAAAGCATGCTAATCGGGGTCCTCCAAGGGCGCAGGCATAGGTAACTGCTCTGTGCAGTCTAACAGTCAACTGTGCGTTGTTAGATGATTCTTGGCATCTGCATCTCAGGCTATTTAGCTGCCCCACCTTGTGGACAGAGATCGTACAGTTCTGCAGAAACGTGTCTTCAGATGAAAAGAAACAAAACAGACCCAAGACCTGGCCCAAGAGCAGTCCTGTAGTTATTAAAAGAATATGAAACGCTTCCTGCTCCCTTGTAAAATCATAAACTGATTTGGTTGTCATTTCAGTGGGGTGGATTCTGTTTGCCTTGCACGTCTTCATAAATGATGGCAGAAGATTAAATACCCTATAGATTTTGCCTTTTCGAGTCTGTCTTGAAACAAGGAAAAGTGTCATTTAAAGCCAGTGAAATATTTAGTGCTCTAAAGCATTTAACAATGCTACTAGGACTTTGTAATTGGATGGCATCTGGGCCTTGAGCGTCCTCACAGGCCAGACCCAAGAAGACACTGGGAAGAGTGCCTGCAGTTCTCTACGCTGTTCCTGAGGATTTAGCTGCATGTCAGAGTAGTGGGTCGATGTCCTGGTTCCAGTCAGGAGGAGGAGGATTGATCACACCTGGCTGGGAAGCCGGGAGTATTCGCCATGTGTACAATAGCCTCTGAGAATGTGACATTTCCAGCACTCAAAATATCTGTTCATCCTTTGTCTGAGTGAGAAAGGTGGTATTTCTGAACTGATTTTATAGTTTCTGGAAAATGTGCTCATAAAATTCTATTTATTCCTGCGGGAGTCTGATTTCCGTGATATATTTTGATACATCAGTCCCCAAATATATTTTTGTCTTTTGTAAGCAGTTCTGTTATAAGTATTGTGGAGAGACCTGGAGCTGCTGTAACTGTCAGAGCTGTTTAGAGCTTCTGGTTAACATTTTGTTTAATGCTGATAGGATGTGGTAACGTGCTCTGGCTTTTCACATGACCAAATCTTAGTCCCTGGGAGAAAACATTAGGAAAACTGCATCCTCTGGTTGCGGACCACTGTCAGAGTTGCAAGCTAGACCTCGCTGCTCACAGTGAGCAGGTAGCTATGCTTGTGGTCTTGGTCATCTCCGTGAGTAAGCCCACAGTCACATCCATGTTTAGTGCAAGTGTAGGATCTGGCCCTGTTGAATACATCGTGTGGTTGGGGATGCATGTTCCTGGTGCTAATGGGAGGCGCTGGTTCCCTCTTCACTGCACTCCTGCTCCCCATCTCTGTCTCCTTCCTGCTTCCTTCATTGCAAGAGCAGCAGCTTACAGGTAGCTTTGCCATTCAGGAATCTCAAATAAAAACATAGTTTCTGACTCTGATCAGAAACTGAATGTCCTGGGACAGCTTGCTTTGGGAAATTCCCACTCCAAATGTAAAGGTAAAACACTGTTTCCTAAATACTGGGATTGTTTTATTGCCCACTGCATGGTGGTGTGCAACCATGGCTAGCAGAGCCGCAACTGCAACTATTTAAATTATCTAGCAAATACAATAGAGCGTCATGTCTTCGAGTACTGCTGCAGCAATGGAAAAGGAGGTATGGAATTACTCCTCATTCAGAGTAAATGGGGAACTGTGAAAAATGGAGTAATAGTATAGTTCTGAAAAACAAACCCAGTGCTTTAGTGCAGGATCTTTCTCTTGTGTTAGCAGGGTACAAGCCAGTCTCCTCAGTGCTGAATTAGTATCTGATAAGTATACAATCCAGAGCAGACTATAAAAATAGCTGATAATTATTTGGTAGGGCCAGTCTTCCATACTTTTTCATCTGTGCTTTATGGTTTCCATATGAATCTGGACATAATGCTTCAGTGCAATGTTGGATCATTTTTTATTAAAAAAAACCAAACAGGATGTAGCTCTTCCTCACCTCTGCCTTACTCACTGAACACGCACACATGGGTATATCCTTCCAATAAAGGAAGCATGATTTTCACACAGCAATTAATTGTGCTGATTTCCTTTTCAGTTTTTTCAAATAGTATATTTATAAGTGGGACTTGAAAGTGTTGAAAAAGTCTGGTTTAATGGAAGCAGAGAAGTATTTCAAAATCAAATAGTGATTCTTCTTCCTGGTGAGAAAACATTCAGAAACTTTGCGTTGCATGTTATTTCAATGCCAGAATTTACGTGGTAAAGGAATTATGTCAGGTACTTTTTTATTGAGAAATAACATTTGTAGTATAACAAGGTAAATATTTGTAAGAATGTAAAAGAAAATTACCAACCCCCCCAAAAAAGAGGAGGGGAAACTTACCACAGCATTTCCAGTGGTGCTGTTGCTTTATTGTGATTCTCGGGGAACTCCTGACTGCACTGCATATCTGCCCGCTTCCACATGGCGTCAAAGCAAGCTGTGGTCACAGCCCCCTCCCAGCACCCTTGCCTGCCCCTTCTCAGTGGCAGAGCAGCAAGCTTATCAGTAACCCGGTGGAGCATCCCGTATTCCTTAGCTTGTATTGAAACTGCGCTGTGTAAGAAGATACCCCCAAGAAGATATCCACATCCAACTGCATCAGACCAAAGCAAGATGATAATTTTTGTCCTACCTTGCTCTTCTGCAGGTTCAGAATTTGCAGGAGTGACTCGTAGCCCCAGTGTTGCTGCTGCCCTGAAGCATGGCGAGCCCCGGGGCGGGACAGAGCGTGCTGCACTCCTGGGACCATAACTTGGGGTGGGGTGGGGTGGGGGTGCCTCCAAGCAACCTCTGAGCTGAGTGAGTCACAGACTGCTCTGTCTGAGGGAGAGCTCACACTGGCTAACTCAGCTACTAAGCTTGGTGGCATTTTTTTCCGCTTAGTAGAAAGGTCTGTGAGAAGGAGGAAGAGTTTTTTCTGCTTATTAAATGTTTTGTTGATGGGGTAGCCCTGCTGTTAGTCATGACTCTTAAATGTAAAAACTCTGCCTTTTTTGGAAGGCATCTTCCTTCTCCCATTGCTGTGCAAGAGCAGCCGTGGGCAGGGCTTGCCGTGTCTCAGAGCTGTATTAGCATTTGCCCTTATTTCTGTACAGAAATCCTTTGTATCACAATCTGACAATTTCTTGTAGCAGCCTGTCTTGTGGCAGTTCCCATCCAGCCACATAGGTAGGCCAGGACCATTTTTAAGCTATAAACTAGGTTTTTGTTCTGTCACATTCTGTAGCTTTTCATGTGTCTGTCTGTATGTGTCTTCCTGTGCTGCCAATTGCCACGGTAGGGTTCTTTTTATAAAGTCAGAGTGAAGCTAAAGACACCAAAAGAGCTGTTATCCAGAGAGGCAGTGCTGGGGAGTTATTGGTTTGGCAGGACTTGGGAATAGAGATACTGATCTTTGATCTGTAGGATGATCTCATCTACGTGGGCCTCTGCTTCTCTCTCCAGAAAATGTTCCTATTGTCTGTTCAGATGTCTCGTTCTGTGAAACAAAGTCTGCTTTTCGCTTGTGGACATTCCTGTGGGATCTCAGTTCCAGTAAGGATGCATCAATATCCCAGAAACGCAGCTAATAATTGTTGAAAACCTCCTGTTTAACATGGTACCATGATAAAGTGAGAGATAATAAATCCAAGTTTCCGTTATTTGCGGACCAATTTGTCTTTCTTCTAATTAGTGGAAAAAAGGAGAGAGAACTTCAAAACAGAGACAAGAAAACCGTCTGAATTAATTTCCTGGAGGGGAGAAGAATCATATGGAGTTACCCAGAAAAGGGCTTGGAGGTTATCTCTTAGCATCAATCATATCGAGCTTTCTGGTCAGTGACAAACCTTTCTGTTCAGCTCTCCTTCCAGCAGCCTGTTCCCAGCTCCCCTGCTCTGCTTTCATCCTCCTAAACGCAGAGGGAACTGAGGACAAATGAGGAGCCCATACAGAAAAACTTCTCTGTGCTTGCAGAGCTGCTAAACCACCTTTGAGATCATCATTTTTGGCTGTTGCTCCAGCCCCACAACGTACTGGGTGGTACAGGAGTGGACCCAGAGCACAGCTTCTCTGCAGACTGGACCTCACACCTGCTCCCTCTCCTTTCTCTGGTTCCTGCCTAGTGCAGCAGATGAACCTCCTGAGGAGGAAAAGAGTTATGAAAAAGATGGATTTAATGCTATAAAAAGGGAGAGACCCGTGGGTAAATATCTTTTGTCGTAGTTCTTTAACTGCAGTTATAATAATGAGCCACGAATTGCCAAAAGGGAATGTGAAGTTCTTGGCTTTTCTACCTAGAGCATCCTACTTTGGCCATTGGAGGCCTCTTGGATGTTTTATATAAGAACAGGAAGAGGTCAGGAATGACACTTGCAGCTTTCAGATTGGGGAAAAGCTCACAGCAACTGGGGAATGACTTTTGGAGTAAGAATTCCAATTCGAGAAAAGACATCCCACCACATTGTGTCCATTTCCCTTTCTCTGACCCTGCCAATAGTGTTTTTTAGCAGTTTTCCTTCATGACGCTATAAAAAATTATCATGGTTCCAGGCAAGGGTACTTTACTTGGTAGTTTGTCCTCCTCCTTCCAACCATGAGTGTTGATGTATTGCATCTGTTGTGGAAATAAGGACGTAAATACAAGCCATATTTTGCATGAGCAATGGCGTGTGTTATTGACGACTGTTTTAGAAAATGAAAAATCTGTTTGTAATAAGAATAGTAGTAGGTTTGTTATAACTCTGATGGTCTAAGAATTTAAATGGGTCAAGTTTGGGGAAGGAGGGGCAACAGCATCTATTAGACCATCTGACACAGCCAGAGAGAGACATGCTTTGGAACACGTGAATCCATCTTGAGGCCAGTTCTAACAGCAGTCAGAAATCAGATCCACTCTTAATTTTTTCTGGGTGACTCTGATTTTTGCCTGGGCTGCTGATGGATGGTTTTGGTTTGTTTTCTTTTTCACCCAGGAGGCTAATGAATGCACAGCAGCTATCTTGGTCTAAAATGCAAGGGAGAACAAGTTCTCAGCAGATTTTTACCAATAGATAGGGAAGCAGGGTCAGTGTTGTGCTCTCCTGTTATGGTTTGGCTTTTGGTAAAACCACAACGCTGTATTCAAAAGTGGAATTTAGATCAGGAAAGTGAATGTGTGTTCATTATCTTGGTGCTGTGTGTGGAAAAAAAAAAATTCAAACCAACCAAGCAAACAGTGATAAAACATGCCTTCCCATTTAGCAGATTAGGGCATTATGCAATGGACGGAGAGATTGTATTTCAAAAGTGCCTGATAGTTCATCCTTTATTGAGGGTCTCTTCCACTCAGCCGTGACTGGACAGACTTCTTATTCAGGGGAGAAGATTAATTTACAGCTAGAAGACACTTTTATACCATATCATATTGTTCTTTTTCATTATTAGGGGGACTGCTCAGAATATTTGTGTAATTGCACTCCAATCAATATTCCCTGCTGGATATGTTAGCAAAATCAAGACAGAAACATATTTTTGTGAATGCCTTGAGGCTGTGGCTATAACACTTGTCACTGGCTTGAAGTTATGGTAAAACTGATAAAAACCCTTGTTGGTGGTATTAATGTTTGGAAGAAGTAAAACAAGTGACAGGAAATGAGCTCAGTCTCTGCTCAGGCAGACTTTTAAAATAGGAGACACAGAAGGGTTTGTGGAAACAAAAAGTAGGAAACAGAAAGGTAAATGTTTTCTCCTATATTATCCCTTGCCATGGTTGGAATGAGAGCAGTGTAAGAGCAATAGCCTCAACAGGTATTTCTCCTGGTTTCCAAACAAACTTCACTGACCATGATGAAAACAGCGTCTCCAATGAAAACAAGTCTGGATTTAAACCAGGGACATTTGATGGCAGTGTCGAGCTTGTGTTACCTGATGTTATTCTGAATTGCTCCAAGACTTTGCTCTACTGATACAGAAGATACTTGGACAAATTATCTGTCAAATCTAAAAGATGTGATTCATCCAATAAAGGCATATTTCTGTCAGTTTTGAACTTGCAAAATTAGTTTGCAAGAGATCTTTCAAATAACCCTTAGGGCGGATGGGAAACTACCCAGCTCATTGATCCAGCACTTCGGCACTGCAGCCAGCCGCAGTCAGTTTTGCCACATTGAGTGTAAAAAAAAAAAATTTGTCAGGCTGTTTTTCTTTGAAATAGATAAATTAAAGAGGCATATTTGATTTTGACAATGTTTTCAGTTGCAAGTTGTCTAGTGTGTAAACCAGAGATTTCAGGATACCTATGAATCTATAGAGCTATTGTAACTCTTGTAGTGATGTAAATCAGAGGGTTACAGACAGCTGGCAGCCTGAGTGTTGTACCTACGGCTAACCCCCAGAGCCATGTCAGGTAGCAGTGTCCATCATGTCTGTCTTTTCTCGGGAAGCGAAGATGGTGTTCCCAGAAATGCTGAAAGTTGGCTGCAGCCTGTTGTCTGGAGTCTGAGACACCCCGCTGGAAATAGAAAGCAACGTTAAATTCTGTGTTTGTTAAATGCCCACAAGGTGGCACTTGTCATCTTTTTACCTTTCTGAGGTCTAAATTTTTACACTTGCAGCAACACTAAGAAATTATTTTAGAGATTTTGAAACTTTTCGTAAACAGTAAGCTAACTGTGCTTTCATGTGCTGTGTATTTCCCACCCCTCGTGAAAGTTGAGAAAGTTGAGAAAGAGGACAACAGCTGTGTTTTGCTCATTTTCATTGCATATGTGAAAATTCCAGTTTAAAATTAAAAATTCATTTTAATTTTTTTTGTTATAAAGGACTTTTAAAATTTTTGTCATCACTTTGTGTAGTCATATACCACTTTATCTGGCAAAGAGGAGGAAAAATGAATACTTGCTTCCCTTGCTTTGGTTAAATGAAAATCTAGAAACAGATCATTTGCAACCTGGTCTAATCACCTAGAAGATGAGTTCATTTAACAGCAGCAGTGCCTGTGATAGGCAAAATATTACTCATTAAAATTTTCCCATCGTTCATAAAGAGGCAGTAATAGTAGACCTGCTAATAAAAGGCATTGAACTCTAGCTGTTTTCAGTGGGTCTCTCATTCAACCCCATTAGAAGCATTCCCACAGAATTATTGCTGTCAGATCAGACGTTTGTAGAAACCAGGATGGTAGTGTAATCTTTCCTCTCTTCTGCCCTCAAGACTGATGCAGTTATTCAGAGCATGCCCTTCTTTAAGCCCCTTTACTTTTGCTGAGAGTGCTTTCTTGTCTCCCACTTGGTCACATCAGAGAAGTGACAGTGGCCCTTGTAGCTTTCTGGGGCATCGTTCACACTAGCTTTCTCTTAATCATTTTTACTCCAGTAATAATTAGGAACCTAATTGTATTTTTTTTGAGTGGTAAAAGCAAAAACATCTGAGGACGAAAGAGCAGAGAAAAATAAGTTCTGTCCCATTAAAAAATTCCTGGGGCACAGTGTGTGCGATGTAGTGCCATTCTGCAGGCAAAGGGATGCTTTCATTATCGGTGCCTGTTTTCACTGGTTTGTATCTTTCCCTTAGATTGTGTTGTAATCCTGTTCTCCCCCTAGATGGGAGTGCCTTTAGAAAATGTGAAGAAAATACTTCAGCTGTTTTCTTGCTTAAATAACTCAAACACAGTTTAGTTTTAAAAGACCAAAGTTGACCACGTGCATGGGATTTTATGGGCATTCAGGCATGTAGCTACCTGCACCAAAGGTCGAGGCAATGCAGTAAAACTTTGTGTAAGGAGATTTGTTGCTGGCAACTGTCCCCTCTGCCCACAGGCTTGGGCACATCCCTGTGGATGGATGGCTTTAGTGCCTGTGTGCCAGCTCCTCCAGGGCTGGTCTGGAAACAGTTGGGTGCGGTTGAGCAGGCTGCCCAGGACCTCTGCCTGCAAGTTGCCATCCCCTGGCAGGAGTCGAACCATGTAAGCTGGCGATAGCTCCTTTTTGGACCTAGAGGCCATTTGTCTCTGTGATCAGACTGGGCTTTAGTTTAACACTTGACAGCTATCGCACTCCAGCTCCCACCAGGGTGGGTTGTGTTGGCAGCACAGCAGCCTCAGCACAGGGGACCCTCGGCTGGAAGGGTTAGCTGCCCGCACGCAGCCAGGACGCATGCTGACCTCTTACGTCTGCCTGCCTGTTAAAGTGGACGCCTGTCTGGCGTCTTTTCTCCACCTTCTTCAGGTGGAGAAAATAGATGGTGCTTTATTTTGAAGCTTTTGCACAGAAGCTCCTTACCGTAATGGTATCTACCTGCCTGAGGAAGAGCCTTAACATGTCTAAAAGTTTTCAGAGCTTTTTTCTTTTTCTTAATTCAAAGGAAATCGTGTGCCAAGGATAACATTAAAGTAGCATCAAAGACTCGATAACAGTCTAGCAGTATCAGTCATTGTTGCTGAGTGTTGTACAGTATATTGTGTATTTGGGAATTGGGAGAAAATGTGATGCTCACTGCCTGGGGTGTTCTTAGCCCTGCAGGGATCTGCCCGTAAACAAAGGAGATTCTGTGACAGCCTAGCTGTGAAACCCTGCATGTTTTCACATGGGCCCAGGCCACGTGTGCCATCAGGTTCTTCTCATTAATGTCTTTGTTTTTAGGGACTAATGGAACTTTTGGATTAACATAATTTATTCAGTCACTTTTAAACCCCAACATTTTTTGTAAAATACCAACGTAATGTTTTTCTATTTAAGAAAAACGGAATATATGAAAAAATATTTAAAAGCATGGTGTAAACCCGTATGAGGTAATTTGGTCAGAAATAATTTGTTACCCTTTGCTATGAAAAGACAAAGACAGGACAAGACTGAGCCAGAGGATCATTTCCCTTTTAATATTCATGTAGAGGACCTGAATGCTGAAGAAGTGTTTGTTCCTAAGAACACATTTCGTGAAGGCAAGAAAGGTTGACCACAGCTTTCTCTTCTGTTTACTGAGCACTGGCTGAAATGAACTTTGCCACCTTTGGCAGCAGTGTGTGTGGTACCCTGTGGGAGCGGGGGGCTAGTTTCTGCAGGACCTCGTGTGATGGGCAGGTAGCCACTGCCCGGTACCCCATTACAGACTGTCATCTAATTTACTGGCTGCTGAGAGCAGAGGTGTAGCAGTGGGGTGGAGAGAGGCTTTGTGGAAAAAAATGTGGATCCCAAGGTCTTGTCTAGGAGACAAAAAAGACCTTTGATGTGTGCCTTGCCTTCTTCAGTACACACACAATAGGAATATTTTGGCCATTCTCTGCACCCTCTGCCCTGTTGCCTCATTTCCAGGAGCTGCCCGCCATCGCCTTCCCCTCCTCTGGCTGCGCAGGGACTTCTGCAAAACGCATCCAGTGCTGCTGGGTGCTGCCACAGCCAGCAATCAGCTTCTCCTATTTACCCTGAAACCATAGTATTGTAGCCCATCTGTTTTACTACCGCTGCCTAGGGCAGTGGCTGTATTCATCCTTTAATTACCTTAATGCTGTTTGAGTTTTATTTTGGTTGGAGTGCATAAAAGCCCTCGCTGCTTGGCTGCTGCTTAAAACATTTTGTGATGGCTTGAGCTTAGTTTCTGAAATGCTGTTGGTACCTGTACTCCAAAAAACAGATGAAATTATATTTTCTGTTCAACTGCACTGTTTTTGTGGCTTGAAAATCTCACCAGCAAATAAATTATGGCTTTATTTCTCTAAGTCAAGTGATTTTACGTGCATCCTTTGGGCATAGAGAAGGTGTTAACAAGCAAGATTCTGAGACTGAGGAGGAATTTTCTAGAAGTTGGTTTTTGAGCACAAAAAGAAGTCTGTTGTATGGGTCAGCGAATAGCCACGTCTGCTGGTCATGCATCTCCCCAGGAGTTAAATTTTGACACATGCCGCTGCCAAACAAAGCAAGATTAGTATCTTAAAACCCATGTTAATGGTCACTAGTTAGTGCCTAGGCTGTAGCTTACAGAAGAATGTTTTATACTTTCTTGCATCTTTTGCACATTTATGACTTACACCATTCCTTGGTCCTAGATCAGTTCAGAAAACATGAAATTGGATTTTCTTCGCCTGAATGTGTTGATGTTTGGTTCACATGGCTAAGAACTGCCCTCTTCCACAGGATTCAATACCTGAGGCCTCACCTGGGTTCAGTAGGGGCGTTGCCAAATAGAAGTTTGGGGCAAGAGCTGCTGTGTCACCAGATAGCTGATTATTTCCTCCCAGACAGTGTTAAACTAATCTCCAGCATGATGTTACAGATCACCATGCTGCAGGGAATGACATACAGTAAAAGAAAAATAAAACTGAATTCTCTACGGGAAACCTCACAGTAAGTCCTAAATTGCTTTATGGGTTTACCATGCGTAGTTAAGATGCTGATGCTCTACCCTAGAGCTGGCTGATCTTCAGTGGGGAGAGAGAAAGAACCATTTCAAGCAGAGGTAAACATTTTTATTCTTTCTATAAAAGGAATACACAGAGACAAGCAGTCTAAACAGTTTGAGGCAATAGTAACAGTTTTCGTGTCTGCAGTTAAAATGTACACTCTGAAAGTACTACAGTTGTCCAGATTTATATAAGGGCTAAAATGGAAATGGGTAAAAAAGAAGGAAAATAACGAAGAGAAATGCTACACTGTTATGTCACGATTAGTCACATTTGTGTTTATGGAAAAATCTGAGATGCTCTCATAGTGTTTGTGTCTGTATATGAACTTCTAAATGGCTGTATGATTTTCTATTGGCAGAAGCCCTTTTCTGTGCAAGCATGTATTTCTGATGATCACTCTGTGCTTTTCACTTCTTAATTGCAGATGATTCGTGCCCAAGATGCATAGTTTCCTTTTTCTTTCATTAATTTGTGTGCTTAAAGGAGGGCACACTGAGCCCAGAAAGCAATGCTTCTGCCCCCTCTGACATTTCTGCCTGTAAAGGGGCTGTTGCCAGAAGCTGCCTGTTGTGCCGTTCTGGGCTTTTCTGCATCTGTTTTCTCTGCGTTTAGGCAATTTTCAAGGAAGCCTTGAGTAGAGATGAGATGGCTTGAGAATGAGATGCTGAGGAGATAGGGTGGACTGGGTAGATGAGTTGTAGCAGGACAGCAGTGGGGAGCAAACCAAAGCATTGCTCAGGGATGAGGGGAGAGGTCTTGTGTGCAGATGCACATTGCTGAGGCTAGGGGAAGGCAAAGTCCTGGAAAAGAGAGGAGGAGAGTGTGTTTGGGAGAGAAGAAGATGACCACAAGAATGTGCTAATAATTGTTTAAGAAATAGGGATCACTTCTGTCCTTGTCCATTGGAGAGAGAGATGGGCTGGCAAACCCTTGTGCTTGGGGAAGCTAAGCGAGAGATAACCTGTCACATAGGGTACTCAAGAAATACAGGTCTGTGCGTGAACTAGGGTCACCAACAGTTATGGGTCTGTGATAAGATGCTTGCTTTGAAGATGAGTTTAATTTTGCTGTTGGTTCAAGAGCAAAACTGCTTCTAGAAGGTAAAGGACTATAAATGTATTTTCATGCATCCTGCACATTGTTCCCCCCCCCCCCCCCCTTTTACCTTGCATATAACTTTGGGTCTCAGTGGGATTTCAAGTGATGTATCAATTTAAGATATTCTTACTCTCTTCTTTACACATACATACATATTTATACTATGGCAGGTCTATTCAGAAGCTTAAAAGTACAGGTTTGGGCATACAGCCGTTTCTTTTCTAATCTATTCCAGGCTGGGAAGTATTAGATACCGGTATGGATTCAGGGTAGAGTTTGAAGAAGTCCCCTTACATTATGTGAAAATAAAATCTTATACCCTTCTAATCAGAGCAAAATTCTGAAGAATTAAAAAACTGTCATTGCTTGGGATAGTGGGGTATTATCAAACATTTTAACTTATAAAGGTTAGGAAGACTATTCAGCACCAGCATCTGTCAGTTTGCAACAGGGCTGAGTTTGAAATTGCAGTTTATGTATATGGACAGTCTGATCTAAAATGTACTTGCTGATGAGAGTGCCCTCATGCCGGCAAAAGGCTCACCAATGCTGGTAGGATCAGTTTATGCATTTATGTTTTCTGTAGTGCTCCAGACCTTTGGAGAAGAGCAGCTTTAAGCTGAATTGCATCTCACTTAAGGCAGAAAATACAGTTAAGATAAAATGTGATGCACAGCTTGTAGAAAACGATTTTATTTTATCGTGAAAACATTTAGCAGAGCTGAGATACTGTGCTGATGGGAGCTGTAGAAAATCTGAGAACTGACAGCGTAGAGTTTATTGCATTAATTAGAAAGTGGTGCAGTGTTAGTGAGAAAATGTATTTTGGGTTCAGCATTTTCTGTGGCTTTTTTATCATGCCTTAAAGTGCTTTTTGGGTACTTTGGATGCCTAATTGGAGATGCTGTATCTGGAAGCCTGCTCTATCTGAAAATCGAGCCCTTTTCCTAATAATGCATTTCAAAGTACTGATGATGTGTTAAATGGGACCGCATCGATTAATCTTTAAAAATGGGTAACTAGCAGACGGGTCTGATGTTTATGCTACTTCTATTTTATCTTTGTGTAGTGGAGTTGTTTTAGCAATAGAAACATTCTTGCACAGAAACAAACACTACAGACCCTCTGCTTCACTGCTGTAACTGCACTGTACTTGCTTCTACAGTATTTTATGTCAGATAACGTGGTTTGGTGGGGTTTTTTTAATCACAATAGAAATGACCTTTTGTTTTTTTCATTACCTCATGTAGGATGGCCGGAGGGTATTCTCACACAGTAAAGGCAGTAAAGCTCACCGACAGATTTTCTAACAAAATCCTTGTGCACAGCTGCATAACATAAATCATTCCTTCCAATTTCAGAATGTTAAATGTTTGTTGTATGAAAGTTACTGCTGTTCTTGCTTGACTTTAACAAGGCTTGGGGTTTTTTGTTTGGCACAAATATTGTTGCTTTTCAGTTTTATAATCATGCTGCCCTTAGTTGTAACAATTATATGGCTTGAGTGCGAGCAAGTGTAGGTTAGACTGCCAAGATATTTGTATTTTCATAACAGTCAGCTCATATTTTTCAAATACAGTGTGTGTTGTCCTTCACTTAAATTATTTATTTGTAAATTCAATTGCTGCATATATTGCCAAAAACCAGACTATAGTAGAAGAAAATTCAGCTAGTGGTGTAAGAGTTGTCTTCTGGGACTAAACCCATTATTTTTACTTACAAGTTTTGCCCTTTTTCCATGTGACACTGCAGTGCTAAGGATCACATTACAATGCTTCTGGAATGAATCGACTTGCACTGCCTTAATTAAAGGTATCAAAGTAGGAATGAATAACCATGGCTGCATCTGTTGCTGATGATGTTGTTTCACTGCCATAGTGCAGAGCAGGCTGCTGAAGGTCTCTGTGCAGATTCAAAGTGCTCTGGCTGATCCCCAGGGCGTGGTAGTGCATCTACAGGATCTTCCAGAGATCAAAACCCATCATATTCTGGAGGATGGCAGTTTGACCAAGTGCTGCATTAATAGTGAAGTCATAATGAATTGTATTTATAAAACCCAGTGCCACTGAGGTAGTCCGTAAGGACTGCACCCTCTTCATGCACAATGTTAAAATACAGGGTAAAAATTGAGCAAAATGATAACTCAGACAGGGCAGAGGGTGTGCTGGGTGAGTCTGGGGAGGGTCTGGGCAAGTCTGTGCCAATTAACTGGAAAATATCTCCTTCCACTAAGATCTAATTTAGAGATATTTTGACATGACTGTAGGTGGGAGAGGTGGATCCTTTCCCAGCTTCAGGCTCAGTTTTGGAGGCCTTAAAGACTCTCAAGTGGAGATGCCACTCAGGCCAAAATTCAAGCAACAGGTTCCCAGATTGCTTGATCTTCACGTAACCTCATAATAAAAACTAGAAGTTAGGGGTTTGTTGGATGCAGCGGGTAGTTCCAGTGAGCAGACAATTGCAAACAGAGCTCGGAAATTAATGCTGCAGTGAGAAGTGGCTTCAGACAGCAAGGCTGGCTGCATGGCTGTCTCAATTTATGACCCTGTGGTGTAATGAGTACTGAGTAACTCCCACCAGCTGCAAGGCAGGTAAGCACAGAATCTTGCAGAAACCTCAGTACCTTGTAGCATCAGAACTGAAGCTGGTCAAAGAGAGAGGAAATTTGCAACAGTCCTGAGCTCAAAATCAGTTGTCAGCAAGTCATAAGGGTGACAGAACTTAGAAGACATTGGATTATTTTTTTTTTAATAATTTTATTTGAGAATTAGAATTTGGGATTAGAAATATGCTGGTACTTTTAATACATATTGACTGCTTCTGAGTAGAGCTTTTATTTGGTATGAAAAAACCCCTCCCTGTTTGAAAAAGTATTTCGTAGTACTTACATACTCTGATTTTATTCTAGGGGTTAACTGCTGTCCAGAAGACGAAAAAGCTAATGGCAGGAATAAATTGGGTGAAAACTGATTTATCAGAATATAATTTGAGATTTTAAAATCTTCCTGGTGTAATTTAAAAGGGAATTTACAGATATATACATAGTAAAATAATATGCATTCCCCTTCCCCCCAGTATTTTGGCTTCTGATCTGCATGTTTGCCATTTTGCAAACGTATTTCTATAGTTTTTATTCTAGCTGGCTAAAGAAAATACCTTCTCATATTTTCAGTTTAAGTAAAGAGGGGGAACTTTTAACAGGTTGTTCTATACTCTGATAGTAAAAAATAATTTTAGAATTTAGATGCAGTATTTATCTTAATAAATCTGCAAGTGCTTCTGCACAGTTATTTGTGTTAAAATGTTTCCAACACAACATTAAGATTTGTTGTTTTTCTTTCAGATACTGATGAATACAGACCACCTGTTTGGAAATCTTACTGTAAGTATCTCAATGGATTTTTTTTTTTTTTTCCCAAGTCAGAGCTGAAAAAGTTTCAGTTGAGTGCTTTAAAAGGTTCATTTTTCTTTTCATCAGAATGTGAGTTTAAGAAGCACCAGAGGGTTCATTACTATTTAGAGATAGGTGCAATTTTTTATCCTCAAGGACCAGTGAATGCAGAGTAAATGGCAGAGTAAATTCACTGCACCTTACTGACATAAGTGGTCTCACTCCTGTGTGGGTCTGACTTACATTGATTTGGCTGCCTAGACCAGGGCTTGCATAAACTCTATTCATGCCTTAAAGTTGGTATCCTTGCAAACTTTTAGGGCTCCTGTGCATCACTGGAGCTGAGACTTGAGCTGGTTAGAAAAATTCAAAATAAATAGTTTTCCCCCAGAAATTTGCTGATGTAGTAAAACAAGAGCATTTGTTTGGCCTGGCGTGAAAAATCATAAGCAGGGTTTTTGAAGCCCTTGAGAGAAGGGCCTGGTTTCCTACCAGCCTGCTCACCTGGGCGCTGCAGCTCTTTGATGTGCATGCTTGAGCTCAGGGGAAGCTGGCTTTGCAGGCTGCCTTAGTCAGGTGTGCAGGGCAATAGTCAGGGCATGTTGCCCTGAGATCAGAGTGCCACTCCCTTGGGAATTTCACAACTTGCGGTTTTCATACCTAAATAAAAAAAAAAACCACAATATCACTGCCCCCTCCCAGCCTCACCCCAAGAAAAACCACACCACCAAAAACCCCTTATATTTTTAAATACAAAAAAATTCCAAGTAGAGGAACGACCTGTTGTTTGGCAGTGCTGATGGAGGGTCAGGGAGATTGAAGAGATCACAAGACAAATTACACCATAGCAAAGCATTGTAGATTTCCACAGTGTCTCATCTCTAAATTCTAGTTCTTTGTAAATAAAAAAGCTAAGGTGCAAGACATTTTGAGACTTGAGGAACCACAGCAAGAAAGAAGTCTTCTGTTAAAAGCAGATTTTGAAAGCAGAATGTTTGTGTGTTTAACACACTTAACAGTTTAGGGACGTCAGACTTATATTTGCATTTTCTTTTGTATATCTTCCCAAGTTTGGTGTCTTCATGCTGGCTAAAAGGATTTGCTCAAGCAATATTTCACATGATGAAAATGTTGCTCTCTAAAGGTTGGGGAGATGTAACACCTGAGAAAATGTAGTTATTTCAAAAAGGTTTCTATCCTGCAGTGGGAGATTCTTTTCAGTCAGAGATTTTGGGTTGGTCTTAAAAGGCTTGATGAAAACTGTGGTTAGAAAGAGAGTAAATGTAAGAGAGCAGATTAAAGTATTTTTGTCAGCTAAAATATATGTAGTAGAATTAAATGAGCATTAGAAAAACAGCTTTCCTGTCACCTAGACCAGTCTTCTGTAATGGCTCACAGAGGTCAGTTGTTTTTGTTCTGTCCCTGCCATTGCCAACCCAATGCATTCAAAAGTCAGTTAGGCCTCAAAACTCATAAATCAGCCTTGTTTTGTTTGGCTTCCAATTTTTGAGTTGTTAATGTGATCATGAGTTACATAGTCAAGATCTTCTATGCAATATGAGCATCAGATGACTTCTGTAAATGAGAACATGTCTCATAAGAAATTTCAAAGAGCTTAGGCTGTAAGTAAATAGATATTGTGAAATTTGTAGTGAAAATTACAGGAGTTGGCAAACTGCATACACCTTAGCAGTCTAGGAATGTCAGGGTCTCTTAAAATACATTTATGTTAATTGAAGAAAATAGAAAGGCAATGTCTAAAAAAAGGCTGAAGACTTTTAATAGTCCATCTTTGAGTGTTTTCTTTAGGTGGATGACTTCGAATGGTTTTTAATAATTGCCAACATTTGCAATTGCTGTCATGTAATGGAGACGGCTGGGACCTTGGTCTGTTTGTGAATCTGGTGGCAAAGCCTGTGTGTGCCTTTTGAATCATCGTTCATTATACCAGTAGCTTGTCATATACCAAGTCAGCCACTTAATATTAAAGAATTTGCACACAGAATTATTTATTTGAGCAAGCTTTTTTCTTGCAGCACAGGACTAAAAGATAAACTGAGACACTTCGCTCCTTGGTATTAAACATTCTTAGTCATGATTGCAGTACATTTTTGTACTTGTTACTGAGATCTGTGTATTTTGCTCCCAACTGTAAGCATTACAAGTGAATCACAGCTCTGTATCTTCTGTGAACTCGAGCAACACGGCCTCTTTGTTTGGTTTATTCCATGCCATAATCTATAACAGGGAAGATCCAGCCTCTCTTAATAGCAGATCTTTGTTGGCATCTTGCCAGGATCTGGAGGCTTGGGCATGTGCAAATATGTGTGCACCCACTCTCCCACACCATAATGCTTCGCCATGGTGAGCCCTTCCCAGAGTTCAGAACTAAGCACAGAGTCATGGGCTTTGATCATAGTTCTGTCCATGATGGATGAAGAGGATGGATGGATGATGATGCTCTTCTGTGGAATTCAGAGAAATCCATATTTGCTCTGTGAGTTGTTGGGGTTTTTTTCCCTTTGAACTTGACTCTACAGTTCTCAGAATTAGATGTGGACAAGGCCCAGTGCCATCAAATAAGACTTTTACAATAGAAGCTAGGGAATCTGTGTGCTGCCAAAATAAATGGTCATGCTATGCTTGAAATGAAAATTACTGGTTTATATACTAGTGTGCATCACTTGCAAAAATCATTTTTGTAATGCCAATACAGAATAGCAAGGACTGATTTTAGTAATGTCAGGAAAAAACATTAGTTTTTTTGTTTGGAACAAAGGGAGTGAATTTTTCCAGTTTATCTTATGATTGCCATATCATCAGGCATCTTGCCATTTTCTCCATTCCCATGTAACTTAGTACATAAATACAGCATTTGTCAGTGGAAAAGACTTGTGATCAGATGAGAAGTGTAATGAAGTTAAGTCTTACTGGTTAAGTCAATGTATGGTCTTATTACCTGAAGAAGATGACAGCACATGTTATTAGATGTTGGTGTTAGTACTAGTGATTGAAACATAATTTAATTTTAAAAGATAACAATTCCAGATGTCCATTTTATCAGTTCTGGAGTATTATTCAAATACTAAGTGTTGACAGCCTCATTTTGAAGGTGGTTTGCCAAACCAAACTCTTCCTAGTATAGAAGTTGAAAGTCACTCCTTTGGTATTATGTTAGAAAGTCTGCACATTAGTACCATTACATTTACAACTGGCTTATAAGACTTATTCTGGCTTGATGAGGCTTATTTGAAAAAAAAGAATAAAAGGGGGAGGGAAGATACTCGTAACTGTATGTCATAATTTGGGCCTTAACTGTTTTACTCTGCTACTCAACTCCTGATGTCTTTAGATCTGCAAATGCAAAGGCAATTTTTCTCTTTGTTCAAAAGGGTCATCAGTGAGTAGTGGCAAAAGGAGGGCGTTTGATTCTGTAAAGTTCTGAATGATTCTTGTAAAGTCTTGACGTATTTCAGGTGACTGAGTGTGTGCCCAGCGTAGTAGGATGGGACTCCATCTGCTTACTGAAGAAAGTCTGACATCAGCCTGATTTGCCTTGACTGGTCTCACCTAGTTACTCCATAGTACTTGATCAATTAATTGTAAAGATAATCAATAATCCCATTTTGGCTAGCAACATTCTGTTTTCTGAGCACTTGTAATTTTTGAGACCTTGGTATATGTATCCTTGCATTAAATCTTAAAGTCTTCTTTATTTAAACGACAGTAGTTAATGTTAAAATGCCTAATGTATACAATGATCCTGTATTAATCAGAATTTAACTTCTGCCTTCTTCCAGTGTATCAGTTGCAACAGGAAGCTCCCCATCCTAGAAGGATAACCTGCACTCGTGAGGTGGGTATTGTAAAGGTTCACTTTTACAGAGTCCGTTAATTCCAAGTGTGTACTTAATGATGTCCAACCCAAACAGCAATTCCTTGGGACACTTGGTGCTGTGGTTAGAGTAAGTAGCCTTGGAGGCACTGGTACCTGGAAATCCATTTGATCTAAAAATTTAATTAAAAAGCATTTTGAGTAGGATGTGTATATCTGTGAATCACTAACTATTTTTTGATTCTTAGATACATGGAAACATGCTTTTTCTCCTCCTTTTTGGGTCAGAAATTCATAGAAGGAAAAGCAGAGCTGTACAAGGGAGCCATGCACCTGTTTGTACATCCATTGCTGCTGGATGCGTGCAATAAATCAACAGAGGGAAGACTGAAACCTCCCCTGGTGCTGTTATTTGAGCCGTAGTAATTAAGACTAAGTACTTAATAATAGTAGCTAAGCTATCAGAGCCACAGATTTTAAGGATCCAAACATTAACAACAAGATCCTGTTAATATACAGTGATACAGAATCATCTGCTCATGGGGTCAGTTGTTGAGGCAGACCTCAAGTTAGGAGTGTGCTCTGAGCTGCCGTCCAGCAGAGCAGCACCTCTCCAGAGCTGTGGTGCTCGAGGGTTTAACTGATACCAAACATCCATGCCAGCAAGATTTTACTCATAACTGCATCTCTCTTCCGGCTTCAGTTAGGAACCTGGGAAACTATTTCAATTTCAAAAATGCTGAAATGTTAGGCTTGAATTGTTAAGCAGTATTACAAAACACAGCTCTTACTGAATAACCACTGGAAGTTATTACATTGCTGCAATAAAACTTAAGCATTTTTATCATGTGCCAAGAGAAATGAAATTAATCTTTGAAATGTGTTAGTCACTTTGACGTAGTATTAAATACAGAGGGACACAGAACTGCCAGGAACATTAACAGCTTACAGTCTAGCTCACGAGGAGGATTACTTTACAGAATTAAACAGGCATTTCTCTGTCATCTTTTCAAATGCCCAGTTGTGATTCTGTGAAGTAGTCTTGTCAATTTTTAAGATGAAAAGTAGAGATTTAACAGAAGTGAAATACTGCACATCGTGAAAGCACTCTCGTTTTCCTTTGTTAATTTGATAGATTTGTCTTTTTATAAAAGGTATAGCTGTAGCTGATTGCACTTAAGCAAGACATAGCTGTAGGAACAATACATGAATTTTACAAGAAGCACTGTAGCAAAAAGTTTTGTTTTAATCAGTGTTTCTACTGTTAATGAGGACCCAAGCAGGGGTATTCTTGTTAAGTTTGTTGTGCAGATATCTATCTTATGTACATCAAATAAGGTGGGACGGAGATTTGAAGGAGAAGTCTATAGAAGATAAGATCTGAGCTGTGAAAAATGGGAGGTTTTCCATTTTTTGATTCCCATTGCAACATTATTAGGAAGGTTCTCTTTATTTTGTGTGTTCTCTATGATAGGGTTTTTCATTACATTAATATACAAAATAACTGAAGTCTTGTAAGAGCTTAGTCTTATAATACAAGTTTGTGATTGTGATTATAAAACAGGATTGTGTACTTTACTCCCTGCCTCCAATGGACTGTGTTTATTGTTGTTAAGTGCTGTTGAATAGTTGACTTTTCCTTCCTCTCCTCAAAAGGATTACACTGGTGGAAGCAGTGCTAGTAGGTATGTAGGTGTATGTATATATGCATGTTGTAAAACATAGGAGGGATTTTTGGTAGCCTGACACTGTTCATTGAGGTGCTGACATTATGGCTGTACAATCACTGTAGTCTTTTATTTGCTGAGTCTTATCTCAGAACCCTGCGATTTTTTATTTATGTAATGACAGACTTAGAGTGCATGCTCATAAAGTTGCCTGGCTCTTGAGGTGATGAGCGACAGTTCTTCAGTTTCTTCAGTTAGATGCTTTGCGAGCCTCAGTTGTGAAGGTTTTAATTCTTACAGAATTAGAGCCTTCATTTTTCTATATACCTTTTGATTTCTTTGGGAAAACAAAACAAAACAAAACAAAAAAACAATAGATATGTAAGGAGTGGGAAGGTACCAGCACAGTTAAGGAAATCTGACAGCAGATAATATAATGATTGTAATTGTTTTGCATGGCCACTGCACAATGCATACGTACCCTGTAGCCAGGGAGAAGCTGTAAACTGATAAAGGGTCCAGCATATTCAATAAGATCTGTTGGCATTGTATCCTGTGCTAGTTTGACTACAGAGAAGTGCTTTGGGGACTTTTTGCCCTAGGTGGTAAGAAGTCACAAACAAATTTTGTACTAAATTCTCCTTCATAGTGTTTCTTGAAATACTGTTAGCCTATCCAGTCAAGTAAGCAAAGATATAAATGTGTATATAGCATCTGAAAATTAAAATTGTCTCCTGCCTCTGGAGTGCTGGAAATCCTTCAGCTATGGATCAGATCCAGATTGCCTTTTTTTTTGGAATTAAACGAGACCTACTCTTGCCAGCCAAATATAAAAGCATCCATGTAAAGTTTCTTCAAATATGAATCACACTGACCACTATAATTTTCTCATCCATGTTATCACTGAATTGTAGTACTGTTAATTATAAAAATTTGTTAGCTATTATACAGGCGGCAAATTGTTTTAGGAAGGAAAATTCGCTGTGGGTGAGTGGTGTCCTGCATGAACTAATCATCCAAGCTCTTTGGAGGGTATCTGAGCATGCTGCATCCGTACAGAGAGAGAGGTGCTCCTGGTCTAATTCTATGAACAGGTAGTCCGTTAAAGCCAGTGGGGGATTGGCGAAAGTACCACAAGCAATCAAAACACTCTGCTGAGTGTCTGTCTTCAGTGTCACTGAAGAACGAAATGTAACACATTAGTGTCTATAATGTCATATTTCTATTAATTTATTCCAAAACGAGCTTATAACTTATGAGAAACTTTAAGTGTAAAACTTTCCCTGGGCCAGTGTGGAAAAAAAAGGAGAGACATTCTGTGTTTTAAAATAGTTTCTTGAACTCTGCAGAGTAAACAAACCTGTGTCTGCACCATGAGCATTGTTAACAGAAACTGAGAAATAAATTCTGTGGGTTTTAGAAACTAATGAGAATTGAACTAAATAAAATAGAGCTATGAAAGATTCAGTCAGTTGCAGGTATTTAGCTGCAGAACAGAGAATATTAAATGTACATTTTCTCATTAAAGAATCCATTTACCCAAAAAAAGCTCTTTGAAGCTTATTTTTACCAAATAAAGATAAAATTGAAATAATACATTATCAGTGTGCATTTTCCTACCTCTGCATTAGTTCATTATAATGCAGATAACTGTTTTTCATTGTAAGTATTGAACAATTTATGCAACTGAGCCAGATTTGAAGTGAAAATATATTCAGCGAGCAGTAACATGTTTAACCTTTCTCTCTGGTCTCAGCCTCTCCTGCTAGTGTTGAGCTTTGTGATCTCCTCTTTCTCAGCTGGGTTTCTATTAGCAGCCATGTGTGAATCAGTGGGGAGCAGAATCTTTTCCTAAGTGGTTGAATTATTCAGCTGTGTAAACAAATTCATAAATATTAGGAAGAGAATTTTGGTCCAGAGAACATCAAAGAGGTCAGTGGGAGGGAACAACATGTAATTTGGTAAGGTATTAGCACGTAAATTGCTCCTCTTGCCTTATTGTATTCCACTTGTTGACATAAGCAAGAGTGATGATTAGGGGGAAAAGCACTTGTTAGAGAATAATTGGAAATCACACCATAAAAAACCCAACCTTTTAGTTAAGGTGCAAAGGCACGTGTTGTACAAGTGCTAATACTGAGAGGTACTTCTCAAATACAGAGGATTTGAGTTTCTTCTCTGTTACATCAATTTCATATCAGAGCAACACAGATCAGTGGAGTTACGCTGAGGTAAAAAGAGCATTGCATTCGTGTGGGATTTTTTTATTGTGAAGGTGCAGCAGAGCCAAGGCTTTTAAAACTGTATGATGTTCATTTGTAAAGTTGATGATTCCATAATATTCTAAGGATGTTTGACTTCTGCATGAGGCTTACATCCAAATTGTAATGTTGTTTGTCCAATCAATATTTTATTACCTCCATGGAATTTGTATTTGTTATGCATATAATCTTTTATATACACACGTGTGCATGTACAGGCATATTTAGGGCATCCTTGACTGCTACATGAAGGCACTCCATGATAAATTTTAAATAACTATGTATGAAAAAATAGCAAACAGACAAATGAGGAGAGAGAATTAAAATCACTGGCCTTTTCCATCCTATTATGAGACTTCATCCTAATTCAGTGCTAGTAGTTAACAAGCCTGATAAACAGCATCTGTGTAGTCTTGTGAAAATGGCCTCTGTGAGTAGTCAAGAAACATAGCATAGATGGGCATATACAATGCACATCCTTGTTAGAGCTGTTCTCAAAGTATGTCTTTATCTATATGATATTCATCCAGAATGACTTCCCAACTTTCATGGTAACTAAGCTCTTTTCTGAAGGAATGGCTACCGTAAGGCTCTTGCCAAGTCTGCTCCATTTATCTGTTTATAAACTTGGTTCCATTGGCTTCACACCTCAGTTTGAAAAAAACAGAAATAAAACAATGGTGCATATCTCGTTGACCTTTGTGCTTCTTGCAGGTATCACAGTAAGACCTGAATCTTTCCTGTGGCCACTGCATCAGTGCTATACAAATAAGCACACTGAAAACAAGTATCTCACAGTTATTTTTTTTCTTTTTTTTTTTTATGTTAGAAGCAATTTTTTAAACCGTGCCAAACAGCAGTAGGAAATTTTTCCCATAAATAAAAAGTCCCGAGGAGTCAAAAACTTAGCATTCAGCTGATCTTCACTGGATACAGAGAAAATGAAGTAGCTAAGGCTGCCTTTACTCATGCTTAACAATACTTTGATCCAAAAATACTGCCAAATCAGAAAGAAACTCTGGAGAGGATAATTACACTGTATTTTCAGCTAACAGCTTTAGTTAAAATGGCGGATTTCTTGCTGTTGCTTTGATTTTATTTAAAAATGTATTTCTTTTCTTAGGTGGGTTTTAGTTCCAGTCCAGATGGACGTTTTGGTTTTGTCTCCTTAACTTAAGGCTGACTGAGTGTGAAAGTTAGGCTAATGAAGCTTCTGAACTGAACTGTTTTGGCTTTCAGTGCTCAAGTGCAACTGGAGGATATGTGGGTGCCTGCAATTGTAATTTGTAGAAATACAATCTGACAGGAACTCTGTGAAGTCCAGGCAGACACAAAAGACTAGAAAGCTGCATGTCGCTTCTGGTTGTGGTGCAGCTAAGGATACCTGAAGTAAGAACAAATGCTTCAGTGTTTTGCTATGAGTAAACTTGGTGTAATGATACTTGTAGGAAGCATTATCGAAAGCCGGAGAACAGGGTTTACTGTCTTACATGGTAAATTGGCTACGGGAAATCTGTGTGTTTTAGTAAGTTCACATGGACTGCATTAAGTGTGTATGTAGCCCAACTAATTCTGAGTGAATTAGAAGGCCCCTGCTGAGTTCTGATGAAGTTACCTTAGAGTCTAAATGTATGCGTCCAATCTAGATGTCATAAAAACCTAATAGTATCATAAATTTAAAAAGTTATGAAAAAAAACAAAACTCCAGAAAGCAGACAATAAAACTCAGTGAGCTGGGGGTCTAGTTGCACTGAGTCTTATACAAGCAAGCAGTGTTACACATCAGCATTTATACTGAAGTTTTTGTGAGTTGGTAAAACTGATCAGTAGAGACTCAATGTTAGCAGAAGTGGTTATTTTCATCTATAACTTGTCATCCACCAAGATGAGCTGCAAACCCAGCTACAGTTGCCTGGAAGCTTTTCTCTGATGCTTTGCTCCAGTCATCTGCCAGTTCACATTTTCAAATGTTTGCACACATAATATTATAATTTGTCTTAGGATTTGCAAGTACTCTGAAGATGCCCTGTCACATTACTAATCCATTGCTGAAATGGAATGCCTTTGCCTATATAAATTTTCCAGTTCTGTCATCTAAATTCACTGCATTCACTTGAGATAACTATAAAATGTCAATAGACAGACAACAAAATCTTATTCATGACAGGATTCTTTTTTTTAACAACTGCCTGAGACTAGTGTCTTGTCTTGAGGGTTTGAGTAAGGAATTGTGGCAAGTTTCTATAATAACAACAATAAAATGTTTTTACTTTTTCTCCATTTGTGTTGCTGTCTTCCTATTGAAGAAATAGGTTACATTTAACAAAAAATACGTAAGACTTTTTTTCTTTTTTGAAATGATCCAGTCTCTTCAGGCCCTTTGAAAACGGTTATCACACCAGTCAACTCTTGTTTGCTGTTATGTAGGAAAAGGAAATATTTTAGAACATTACAAATCTTTCCAGTGATGGAATGATTTTTCAAAAGTGATGAACCATCTCAATAGCTTTTTATTTTCTAAGAATGTGCAATAGTAGTTGTTAGACTGTACACCAGGATGTATTTTTTGTTGTTTTGGACATCTGAAATCTTTATTTATACTCCACTGAGATAACTGGAAAGAAGTGCTAATTTTAATAGGCTTTTTTCTGAAAAGATAGAAAAAAGAAACTGAAGCAGCAGTTTACTGTGAGTATTTTGTGTTTTATTATAGCTGGATCATTTTATACTCTTGTAGTTCAGGTTGTATAATTGTTTAATTTTACTACCCAAAGGGTTTCGTCTTTTGAATTTAGCAAGGAGGGACAATCTGGTGGTTTAGATTATTGAGCAGATTTCTGGGAGGTCTGCAGTTCCTCACATGTCTCTAAACTTCCTGGACAATTGCAGATGAGTTACTTTATCTGAAATATTTACAGGCAAATTGTGTTCTGGCACCCTTGCATGTTGTGCACATTTACACTGTATGGTCTCTAGAGAACAGACGGGCTGGTGTTACACAGCATAACACATGCATACCTGTTGTTGAGGTCTTTTAGGTGATCCTAGAGATCACACAGCTTAGTGAAGTCAAAAAGTGCAAGGCTTAGGCACTTGGTTGTTTAATCTACCACTTGCCCTCACTCTGAGGGGTTATGGTGGTGGCTTAATTTCTCACAGCAGTGGTACCAACAGCTCTATGATGGAAGATAACTTGTAAATTTTAGAGTTTTATAGACGTTTCACTGCATTAGTGCACTTAACAATATATTATACTTACACTCATGAAATTAATCTTCTGGCAGTTTGTACAATCAATGCTTAATGCCATTGGTTTGTATTAGCAGAGCCCTGAGAATGATGTGATCCAAGCACGTCCTTTTCACTCTGTTTTAAGCCATTCGGAAGAGCAGTGTTTCCTAAAGGTCTATCTTTGATTTCTCTATATTCCACCCACAGAGAAAATCCTATTTTTGTCTGTACTTTCACATTATATCCCTTTCTATTTTTAATACTATATTATGGACAGTATTCTTACTGTATGGGTTCACTTGTTATGAAACATTACAATTTCTGTTGTTTTTTCTAGGTAGAGAACAGACCCAAATATTATGGAAGAGAGTAAGTAACATACGTCTCTGAAAGTGATGTATTTGGACGTGTTGGTTGATAATAGTTACAGAAAATGTTGCAAGTGTTTGCTCTGGGCCCTTTGTTTCTTCTGTCTGTTTTACAGCAGTGTGTCTTGCTCACCATCAGATTATTACTTCAGTACCATCACTTTTGTCTGCCTAAAATTACAGCTGAATTTTCTGATGGATATGGATATCTTTGAGTGCTACCTTAAGTGAGAAAAACATACATTTCCTTACTTTTAGAGGGTTGCCTTTGTCTACCTCCCCCTCCAGTTGACTTTTGCAAAAGGTGTTTGTGTGCAGGAAAAAAAAGATTTGGATCACAAATGCAATATAAGTGTACAGTATCTATGTGTCTTCTATTTCAGATTGCTAAGGTAAAGATGGTAGCAGATCTTACTTGTGTTTATTTTGTAAAAGATGTGTAGTGTTGCTAGGTTATTACACCAGTAATTACTGAGATTATATGCAATCCCCAAGATTTTGGCAAATTGTCATAATATTCCTGAATGCTGCAGAATTTTGGATTGCATGCCACTGGCACAAAACATGTGAAGCCAGCAGGAGAAAATGGATTTATTTCTATGTATTAAATTGATAGATGCAGATTTTAAAGCAATATACTTGTTTCATAGATACTGTTTCATAGTAGCCTTTCTAAACCAATTAAAGTGACTTCAAATGCAGGCAGAAAGGGAGATTAATTTAAGCTGTAGATTCCTGCAAATCAGTCATTTTTATTTTTGTTTCTTTTTCAATTACCATGGTTGGTGGTTTTTAAAAGAAGAGGAAAAGGTGATTTAAAAGTGAAAAGACGTGTGTTTCAAAAACTCTTTGTCCCTTAGATTCCATGGGATGATCTCAAGGGAGGAAGCTGACCAATTATTAAGTGTTGCAGAGGGAAGCTATCTCATTCGTGAAAGCCAACGGCAACCTGGAACCTACACTTTGGCATTAAGGTTGGTAATTAATATTTCATTATAAAATTTATGAAATATTCAAAGATTGTACTGTTTTGTTGAGCTTAGTGCTTAAATTTCCTTGGCAATGTTTTCATTTTTTAAAAAAATGTGGGTACTTTTTTTACCCTAGTTACAGATTTGGTATTTTTAACCTTCCCTAACCCTTTCTGAAGTGCTAACATTTCTGATTGTTTGCACCATCAGGATAATAGCCATTGTGTTTTGCTGGTGCCACTTTGTTTTGCCCTTCTCCCACTACATTACAAATGTGACCCCATGTAGATGTTGGGAGAGCAGGCGATCAAGAAATAAAAGGCATCTTAGGAGTTCACTTGACTAGTCTACTGTGTGGATAACTTACTAGCTAGCTGTTGCTGAAGAGCAGTTAGTTCTTTCTTGTCCCTCTGTGGGATGGCCAATAAATCAGGAGGTTTTTTTTGTCTGAACACCTGTTAGCTAACAGTGTTCGCAGATCTGTTTCCTCACTCTGCAAAATTCTGGCAAGTGGATCAGATACACATAAAAAAATGAAAAAAAACCAGCTTATATAGTTGTAAGTTTTAAATAGTTTAATTGCTTTTAAGGTGATAGAGGTTATTTTGGCCTAGGCTGTACACCTAAGTACTCAGATGGGAGATCGTGATTATTAGCAATGTTTTAAATCTAAGTGGGACAGAAAAACATTGAAGGAGAAGATGCAGTTACTGAAAGTTTTATATGGGTAAAATAAGATTGCAATTAAAATAAGAATATGTCAAAATAATAGGGGGTGATGAATTAGTTTTCTTCTTTTGGGGGTGGGGGAAAGGTATATTTTACTGAGATACTTGTTTGTGTAGTAATAAGATTCCAAATAGAAACATTACACTGGTCTGCATTAATGGTGTAAATAAATTGGTGTTGCTTATTAGGGTCTAATACTCCGTTTCATCTACTTCTGCTTTTGCAATATTTATTTAAACCTAATAAGAAAACAGTTGTCATAACACCTGGCTTGAAGACAGAACTCCTGCCAGTTGCTTCTGATGGTGCAGAAGGCACTGGGCCTATAGACTGTGAAAGATGAAGCTGCTGAGCATCTTATGGAATGTATTTGTATGGCTTGTTTTACAAATGCTCCTCCAGTCCAGCAAGTCAAAAGATGGGTCTTTTCTAGGTTTGATGGTATCTCTTTCAAACTGGAACACCTCTTTGAAAGCAGTAAAATCTGTTTTTATACCCAATAGAAAAGAGAATGGATAGCTGTTGGTGTTCAGTTTCGGAAACAGTTTCAAATGATAGCAAAGCTGTTATCATTGATTTATTTTGAGGAAATTCAGCATTTGGCAAAACACCTCAGAATCTGAAACGGCAGCATGTTGCAGCCATTTCATTATGTTTAAGTTTTAGCTGAATGACTTGTATATTAAGGACAGTGGTCTAGGTGCTGTTTTCCATCCCACAGCAAGTAATGCTCTGTTGTCCTGCTGTTGGCCTTTAAAGTATACGAGTGAGGATCTTTGCTCTCTGTGAACTGCAGCACTGTGTCTTCCATGTGGGAATTTTACCACTAGGATCTCTTTTTCTCTCTCTACTAGGAAGGGTAGCAGGAGTCTGCGTTTCCATTGACTGGAGGCGGAGTTTTGCTTGGTTTCCATTTTTTCTCCCCCTGGAATTATATATGCAGAATATACCCATTAGCCAACATTCCCACTGACTGAGTTGCTGATGTTGTAGCATCTCTTATAGACTAGGTAATTTCTGCGGTCTGTCGGTTCATCCTGACTGGGAGAAGTTTGCTGTGATTGCCATAATGAGTTTATGTAATTTTACCTGTAATTTATAGCATTTGTGTTTGTGTCACTACACTGCCAGGTGGCAAAGGTAGCTCTGTCTGCAGTTTAGATAATCTCAGTAGGAATTTCAGAATTGGCCAGAAAAGGAGCTTGTCAGTAGGGTGGTATGTATGGGCAAAACCTTTCCAGGTTCAATGGAAGACTTTGATTGACCTCAGGGTCTCCGATGTCATTCTTTCTTTTCTAGGTGTGAGATTCAATTTGATCTTTTCATACTAGGCTTACATACCACTGTGTCATTCAAGCAGACATGTTAATTTTAAGATCACTTCTGTATGATTTTTGCTTTTCCTTCTTTACCTTTGTTTTACCCTTTAGAAGATGTGGGAGGAAAGAAAACTTGGTCGGCTGTTAGTTTTGTATAAAGAAACAGACACAGAACAGGTTTCACAGCATTTTACAAAGTTAATCCAGCAATGCTGAAGAGGTGCGCTAATTCTGCAGTAAATAACATAGTGACAAAACATAAAACAGAATATCTGTTTTCTGATTGTTTTTTCAGGCATGCTTTGGAAAAGGAATGGAAAATGTTGAGTAAAATTTAGATGCTTGAGGGTACCCATTGACTCTTGGCATAAATACTTGGTTCCCTCTTTACTTCTACGTATCTACTCAATCTATCTCTCACTGTGTATGTTTGTTGCCTGTCTTGTCTGTCTTTGACAGTCTGTCAACTGTGATTAGGACAAATTGGAAGCTACCTATGAAGTGCGGTTGCATCATAAAATCCCAGTTCATCGAGACCTAAAAGTCTTGTGGAAACATTGGGTAGGATCAACTGCTGTTGAGACTGAGACAGGATTGTTTCCTGGCTTGTAGTTACCGGTTCTTCTGCTGAGGGGCAGGCAATTCAGTAATACAGATGGCTCAGCACGCCCAGCTCTGGCAGATGTCTTCTTCCTGCATTTGTGTCAGCATGTCTGGGGATCCTGAAAAACCCAGTGCATCCAGTCGTGAAGAGCAGTTTAGTGAAACAGGATCATAACCGTTTCCATGGCAAGGTATGATGTCTCTGTAATGAAATATTTCCAGTCTTCATTTCTGCAATGGAAAAACCAAACGCTTTGTGCTTTGTCCTGAGGACCCAAACCAGCCAACTCCCCAAAAATCGTCATGGAACAATTTGAATGCTACATTTGATTCCACCAGCTACTGTAGCTGATGTCTAAAATCTTGATGGTATGTTCATACCAGCTGTTGATGAAGTTGTTTTGAATTTAGTTCCAATTGTAGTTCTGTTCTGTCTAATATTTTGTTTTGGTGCTACTAAATTAAGTGAAGGCACTGTGTCCTCTGCGTCCTCAGAATTCAGAAAGGAAGATATCCTGGTGTTTGTTGTTTGATTTATTTATTTTATATTACAGTTTATTTAATGAACTTCAACATCAGGTATCAGCTGTGTTGGTAAAGTTTCTAACATAGCTAAATTAGAAATTAGAAAAAATGCTAAAAAAAACCCCTTTGACTACAAAGCAAGCTAGGTGAGACGTAAAGGTAGAACTCAGAATCCTTATTATGACTCCCCAGACATTGTATTTGTGAATACATCATCCTTTATGCCACAAATCTGATAGAGATTAATGAACCCTAGCTCAACTTTGTAAAGTGAATATTTATCTTCTTCTGGAATTATTAAAGAAGATCACCTCACAGAGGGCTATATTATAGGGGAAAAAAAATTATATTCTCTCTTGTTCTGTCTCTATCCTCATTGCTCATTCCCTTCTAGACTGTACTTGTAGTGGGCATCTTCCAGAGATGCTCAGATTGTCTTCGCTCTACACTGAAGATTTCCACTTGTTAAACAACTTATCTTTATAGAAGATAAAGAATAAACTGTTAACATCACAAATCATAACTCCTTTGTAGGCAGACAGAATTCACAGTTATAAAAACATGTTTTTGTGAAATCTGTAACAGATTGGACAATCACACTAAGCTACAGCCTTCAGCTACAGCCAAAATGCACAGAATGCAAATGCAGTTGGTGCATGAAGGTTCTTTTGTGGCCCGTTCTACTCCTAACATAGCTCTTCTGCATCTCACTTCTTTTTAAGTTAATCTAAGGGATGCCTTAAGTCATCGTAAAATAGGCGGATCTGGGGAAGAGATCTGGGTAATTGGTTGCAAAGAGTTTCATCCCAGTTACATATCTCTGTTACTGTATTAGCAAGTTCTCTGACTAAGAACACACTGGGTCAGATCAAAGGACCGGTTCATAGTCCGGTCCAGTATCCACTCTTCCGTAGCTATTAATAGCAGACATTGACGGAAAAGTGTAAGAACAAGATGAACACATAGTAGTTCTCTGGTGTGCTCTCCCAGCCTCTGAAAACTTGCTGTTCAGGGGATTCTGAGCAGAATTGTTATCTTTGTTATTTTTTCAGGCTTTTGATGGAGAGATTTTTGATTTTTGTCTAGTGGTTTTACAAGCATATTTTTGAACCCTCGTAGAGTTTGCTGTCTGCAACTGTAGCATGAGTTCCATGTCTTAACTAGGTTTTATGGGAAATAGCATCCCTTTTTTGAAGATTCCATATGGCAATTTTTTTGGATGCTCCATAGTTTTTGTATTATGAGAAATGATGAACAACTGATGTCCGTTTACCTTTCCCGTGCCACTCACGTTGCCCTTATTGTTCTCTTTATATGTTGATGAGTCCTAGACTATACATTAAGGTTTTATAGTGAAGCTATTCCATACTCCTCATCACCTCTGTCATCTTTCTCTGTGCCTTTCTCTTATTCTGTGATGGTCTTTTGGAGATGAGGGGACCAGGATTGCACATCCTGTTCAAGATGAAGTGGGCCATGGAGTTTTCTTTCTTTGTTCTCTAAGCCTTTCTAAATGAATTTTTGACCGCTGTGGAGTATTAGTCTCTGATGCTTTTATAGAACTAACAGATCTAAAGATCTTGCTCCTGAGCCACAATAGCTACAGACGTAGCCTAGCACCGATAAATGGCCAAATATAGGACAGGACAAATAATAGCTTTTGCAGGCTTAACCGACACAGTCAAATATTCTTAGTGCAATGCTGTGGAATAGTTAACTGAGTTCAAAGAGAAGATTTTGAATACTACTTCTTGTTTAATAAGGTAGAGAAAGTGATTCTTACCCCAAAAAACTTTTCAGTTATTAAAGTTGCTGGTGAGTTACTGTAAAATCTGCTTTCCACTTATAAAAGAAGCTGCATTTTTATCATCTTCTGATGAGCTATTTTTGTCTACTTTTGTCCATTATTGTGCAATTAATTTGCATCATGACTTTTTTAAAACAGACTACCTTTAAAATCTAAAAACAAATTTCTCAGAACTGGTAACAGAGGTAGAAGTATGTTCTTAGGGAAAAAGAAAATGATAATTTAAAAGTTGTTTTAACTGTGTAAGTTTGGATAAATATTCAGAGCTGTCCTTCAAATGAAATTGATCTTCAGAGCCTAAGAAGGCCTGAGAAATTGTATCAGTTCAGACACTGGGTGAAACAGAATGAAGCATAAACACAAATGAGAGCAGCAGATCAGCACCCTACTATATTTAATGCCCGTATTTAATCATGGATGTGGTTTCTCATAGTTATTTAAAAAAAAAAAAAAATCACAGCAGAATTCAGCAATGCTTACTAATTAATTAATCAGAGAATGCCACTGAAAATTTTTTGCAACCCTGAGATTTAAAACAAAGTTACTAACAAGATAAAATTACTGTAGGTATATATGTTTGTCCATACATATCAGCAAGTCTCTGTGACAATAAAAATATATAAAATAAATTGTGATGTTAATTAGATGTTCCAAATAGATGAAAAGAACTGAAAATTCCTAATTAACTCCTGGAGGTATTAGATCTGCTTTTAAATTTGGCAAAAGAGTAGTGCAGTGCTTAACGCTAGGACCTATAGCAAATGACAGTAACAATAAGACATGGTTTGCAATGTAGCCTTTTGTGGTTGAGAGCTTGTTTAATAATTAGGATGAGGATAAAGAGGAAATGGGTAGAGATTGTACTACTCGTAGGCGTTGAAGTGTGATGGTACTGCATGTTCTTTTGAGCAGATATCTGCTGTAGCACGTTTAGTTGGTTACCATGGTTTCCCTTCCTGCAAATTCTATTGTTGTGATACTGAGAATGAATCGAAATAAGGTTCTGCAGCATGATTAAAAAAAAAAAATGGTAATAATGTTAGCCGTGATTATGAATCATGTTTTCTTTGGGAGTTAGGGCACATTCAAGAATATGAGGAATTCTTGAGGCAAAATAAATGTCAAAAATCAGTAATCCTCATGTATTGTCCAAGAAACTGATACACATGTTCTCTCTCCCTAAATTAAGAAATTGCATTAAGAAACTAGCCACTGATATTTTAAAAGGAGGCATAATTGGTAGGCTATTAGAGCATAGTGCTGCAAATGAACCTTTTTAATTTCAGAGGACAATTGCTTTGGTAGGTGAATGCTGTTCATTTTCAGTGGGCTCTTTTGGGACACACATGTAGCGCTCTTCCAGAACATGCATTGATTGTCACGGGATTACTTACACACATAAAATTCAACCTCCGCAAAAGGCTTCTTGAATTCAGAGGTTAAAACTGTGCATCTGCATTCTGCTGGAAAGCCTTGTTGTACAGGCTGGAACATGGGAGAGGAATTGGGGAAAGAAGAATTGTTTGAAATGACTTTCTATGTGGTAATAGCTGAATTACATTTTTTTAATTATGAATGTATCGAAATTTGGTCATAGTTTATTCTGAATCTGCAGCTGATCTGTTAGTAGTCAGAAGGAGCCCAGCAAAACAGTAGCTGACTGCATCCATTCACTTCACTGTGGTAATGGTATTTTGACATCATGCTAGTTGGTAGGAAAAAATGATCAAGACAGTTTTAAAGTCTAAACTTTGCATATCTTTCTAGCTCTGTATTTTTTTACCTGATATGCAGATGCAGTGATTGGCAGTAGCAAGGGCTGAATTTGGTGTCTAGAAACCTTTCTAAAATATTCACACAATATTCCTTGGTTGCTAGCTGAAAAACCTGAGAAACTATATATACATATACACAGACACACACGCACACACTAACTTTAAAGCTTAGCTGGGTTGAATAGAATTGCATCAAAATGTGATCAAACCTATCTACGGAATAAATATGTTTCAGCCTGACGCACCTTGATCAGTTTTCTTTATTCTGCATGAAATGGCAAAAGAGTGCTCCTTCCTCTGTGGCCAGCTGAAGCTCTTGGGGAGGGACTCTTCCTTCTCCCCCAGGCTTAGCCCGTCACACTTCCATAGGTGCAGAATTCAGGCAAGTTTCAAATATTGGCCACTCAAGTATCTGCGGCTTCTTTTAGATGAAAGAAACAGTTCATGCTTAAAGCTATTTTAATAGACTAACACAACAGGTATGCCAGCTAATATGCTGGGCTTTTTTTTTTTTTTTTTTCTCTGTGAAGAGTCAAATATTTCTGTTATGAAGGCCTAAATTCTGCTGAAACTAAAGATGTCATTCTGTTGGCTGGTGTATCACACAAGCTAGTGCTAGCCCCAGGGGAAAATGTGCTGATAAATTTTGAAGCTTCCTTTTCTGCTCTAAAGTAAAACAATTGGATGTCTATTTAAATGATCTTCCATGTGAAAGAAGTTTCTTTTCCTATATAAAATTTTATACCAAGTAATATACTCTGTTACTTTGTCAATAACATGGAAGGTTCAGCTACCAGTAAACAGCATAGGTGTCCTGCATGTCATCTGCCTTATGTAAGTGCACCTGGGCACTACTGAGGTGGCTTTGCTTAAGTATTTAGAATCATAATAAATAGCTACTAACCTTAATGAGTAATTAACTGGCTACCTAGGCCCTCCCACAAACTAGAATGCTTTTTTCCTTATGGTTCACGTCTTCTTGCTGTGTTCCTGTTCTCCTTCCCTCCTCTTCCCATCTGTTGTTGTTGTCAGCTCTGTTTTCTTTTGGCTGGAGTGTCTAATTTATCTTTGGCAATTCAGTTTGCTGCATTCTTTATCCTGCTCGTTTAAGCTCGGCACTTCTTAGAGGAATATTCTCTGCTTTGGTGGTGTTGTGAACTTTTTACTAACTTGTCCAAGAGTTGTCTATGCTCAGTGCATATAGCTCATGTTCATTTTATGCCGTGTCCTTCACCTCTGACTACAGATCTGGCAACACCACAAAGATCTACTGTAATCTGGTGCACAGTAGAGGCATTAGGCTTGTGGTGAGGCACTGTGGTGGAGCTCAGAATATCTGGGCTCATTTCTTGGCTTCACATATGACTTGGCTCGAGGCTTTTAAGTTTTCCATGCCTCATTTCTTCATTAGAGAGGATATTTTCTTTCCCACATGCCAGTTCAGTACAGAAGTCTAGGATGTCTTAGAAGTGGCCCAGACAAACTAAAAGTTGTACCTCATCTCTCAGACTACCCCCAGTGACAGCTCCTGAGAAGGAATCTGTTATGGGATATAATGTCTGCCTGGTTTGAAGCTTCTAGGCACTGTTGGAGTTGAAGTAGTAAAGTCAAATTATGATGCAATCAGTTGATAATTAAATTGTGTATAGGTGTACATAGCATACATTGCGCTCTCCTTCTGTCCCCTGTTCCCTCCCCTGTCAAAAGGATACACAGCTTTTCTGTCTTCCACAGGTTCTACTGGAATGTTTTTTTGCTCTATTTCTTCTAGAAAATGCTAATTAGAAATATATCTTCAAGTTAGTCCTTTTCCTTGGCCTCTTCTTTTGTATGCTTTTGAAATATGTATTTACAAATTTTTGTGTTTGGATAAATAACTTTTTCCTGTGCTTCATCAATAAGCAAAAAAGTCCTTCAGTTGCAGATACTATGGATGCCGTATAAATACGTTTTCAAAATAACCCACAATAGTCTCATATTGTTGTTTAATCTCATAATTGTTTTCATCAAAATATTTATGAACTATTCAAACACTAAAACAACTGACAGCGATAAATGTTATCTGGCCCAGTTTTCCTCTTCCTTCTTCTTTTATACTTGATGTAGCTCAGCTGAGTTAAGTATAGGTCCTTCTGATTTGATAGGTGCTAGGAAGAGAATCAAGCTAATTTTTTTTTCTTTTATTACTTGAGTAAATGAACTCTAACTAATAAATTGCCATCTGCCCCACCTACTGCTGCACTTGTATGAAGGAAGAAATTGTATTCTAGAAAAAGAGAATATAATAACAGAAAAGCTATCAGTCTTTATTGATAAGCTGTTGGTAGCCCCCAAAATTCTAACAGTGCATATTGTATATGCAGGAACCATTTCATTTTGCATTATTATGCTTGTTTATTGTTAAGGAATGCAACTTTGAGGAAAAAAACATTTTAGAGAGCAGGATGAGTATATTGGTGAATCTCACCATGAAAAAGTGGTGAGTGATTACTAGAAGATCAGAGGTATAATACATTGAGAAAACAACTTAAGTAAGTAGGAAATTTTGTAACAGCTTTAAGTAAGTTGAATAGACCTGCTTTGTAAATGTGGGATCAACCATCAATGGTTGGTACATCAAAGGTTGGGATTTTTTTAATATAAACTTTGAGACCTTGAACAACAACCTGTAGAGTGTACATTAAAAAACAAAACCAAAACAGGAACAACAACAATGTTTCTTCCACTTGCTCTCTGAACACCCTTTTTGCACTTGCAAAGCTATTTTATAAGGACATCTCTTCGGGTTTTCACTTTATGTCTTCCACTCAGGTTTCCTTGATATATTGAATTAAAATATGCATATTGTCTTAGTAAGATAAATTTTTAGTGTGAGAAAACCTGTAGAAGCAGGAAAGAAATGTGACAGTCATGAGTAACTTTTAAACTGAAAAAGGGTAGCTTTAGACTAGATATAAGGAAGAAATTTTTTACAGTGAGGGTGGTGAAACAGTAGAATCAGTTGCCCAGAGAGGTGATAGGTGCTCCCTCCCTGGGAACATTCAAGGCCAGGTTGGACGGGACTTTGAGCAACCTGATCTAGTGGAAGATGTCCCTGCTCATTGCAGGGGGAATGAACTAGATGATCTTGAAGGTCCCTTCCAACCCAAACCATTTTATGATTCTATGAACTTAAACCCTTGTAGGAAAAGCTGCTGTAAGTGAAAGAAAAATTAACATGTTTGAGCATTATGCCATGGCAGTTCTTTCTCCATAGTATGCATGATTGTAGTGGAATTTCTGTTACAGATCTGATGTTGTTCTACTTCTAAATTTACCAGAAAAACAATGTCATATATGACCTAAAATGAAAATGTTATACATAGGCAGAGTAAAATTTGTACACGCATTTTGAAGTTTACTGAGCAGACACTGGTGAGGGTTGATAGCTTAGAAGAATTAAAACACAGTTCTGCTTTAAGGTAATATGAAAGCTCTCCATAACATGAAGTCACACTGTAAAATTAACTCTTGGAGAATATTTCTTCAAAATTTTTGGTAAAGAAACAACTGTTTGCTTAATCTGAAACTGTGAATGTTAATAACATTCCTGCTAGTAGTGTTTCCAGAAGGTGTTTATTCCAAGCATGTTAGCATAGGTTTCCAAATATTGCTTTCATTTAAAGAGAAGGTACCAGGCTTTTATTACTTTCCCATGAGTATATAGACTTAAAATGTGTCTTAATCACTAACCAGTGAGTCTTTTCCCAGGAAGCACAAAGGTTTCATCAGGTAGAAAAAGCAGTAAAACATTGCCCAAAACATTCGTATTGATTCTGATTCAATCATCAAATCAATTCCAGGGATTTATATCAAGTTTAAATGGAATAGGGCATGCAAGCACAGTACTAAGAAGAGGTAGTACATCTTTATAAGAGCTTTGTTTCAGAACCAAACAGATTATTTTCAAATGATCTGTCACTGATCAAGAACATTGAGTGATCTTAAGTGTTAAGTGATCTTACTGCATATTAATAGCGTACATGGTCCTTGATCAGCTGACATTTGTTCACAGTTTGAGATGGTGAAAATCAGCTGTTAAAAGCTGTTAGAAGTAAAATTAGACATTGAGACGAAAGAATACTTATTATTTTGTTAGATTCATTTGTGAAACACACCATTACAGGTACCAAGGGCTGATAATACTTTCAGTCTTCATTGTTTTCAGCAGCTGTTACCTACTGCCGAGCAGTTGTCTCTCTCCCACTTGTGTTGTCCCTGACAGTGCTCATGATCCACAGGAAAGTGCCATTGCTCTGGTCCTCACTGCCTACTGTTTGCAGCATGCTATTTGCACAATATTGTTTCCCTTTTGGACAAGGAAGTCTGGGCAGTGATGCAGGTAAACAGTCTTCAGTCTCAATTGAGAGAGACTGCTGGGAAGCTGTTGTCAATGATACAGCACCAGCTCTGAATTTTTTCACTTGAAGCCAATTAGAGAGAGCGAGTTGAAGGTTGTGTCTGCATTGGCATGGGGTAGACACGTTGCAGTTCCATCTCTGGGATTTGTTTTTTGTTCTGAAGGATGCCACACTTTTTCCATGCTAAACTAAACTATTCTGCATTCAACCAGTGCATGGGTCTGATTAGGTTTTAGGGATAACTTTATACCTAGTTAATGTTCATCAAGCAACAGTCAGCCAGCCAGCCAATGTTGCTTTTCCACATGGCACAGGAATACTATCTACAGTGACTGTACTCTGCCACTGTTCCCATCCATATCAGACAATGAGGATTTTTTGTCTCCACTTGTACAAAATGCACCTTTACTTTCAATCCCTAATGCATTTGACTTCGTTTATACATATTGTGTTCTTGTAAACTACTGCTAAGATTTTGGAGGTGCAGATGGATTTGTCAAGCAGGTACTCTGGGAAAATGGTAAGTTCCACAATTCCCTGGCCATCCTCAGAAATGTTGTTGCCAATAAATAATAAAAACCCCAAAAATGAGCTGATCTCAGGAGCTGGAGACCTTCAAGGACAACTGTGTAGAAGAGGTTTTAGCTGTATGCAAGACTTGTGTTTCTTTAACAAGGAAACGGGGCAAGAGAGTATCTGTGGAATAATTTGTTTTCTTTCACATGAACACAGCAAGGTTAGGAGACATTACTGATTGCAAGAGTGCTTATATTTCTGTGGTTTTTTATGGAGTGTCAAGACTCTAGTCTTCATGTTGGCTGAGAGTTTTCAGAAGTTAGAGCTGAAATTCTGGCACCTAATTTTAAGTGAAACTTGTACCTTCTGGCCTCAAAGCACGTTAAGACGCTTTTTCTCCAAGGGAAGATTAAGTCCAAGTGACCTTCAGGCACATGTACAGAACTTAAGATTCCCCAGCTCAGTGTATGAAGTTGCTTGAAACTAATGAGGACACGAGTAGCCCCGAGGGGCGTTAACTTTGTGGTCTGGTTGCAGCTACACATTTTAAATAATGCCTTTGTCTAGATACTCTTCTCATCATAAAATAGCCTGTAAAAGAGGTGAATAGCTACTGTACAATTCTGTATGTGGACTGTAAAATCCATCTTCTTAGATGGTAAGAAACTGTGGATGGGCTTTTGGTCCTTCACTTCTTCCTTTTGTTTCATCAGTAAGTGCTTGCATACAGAGTAGGTGGCTGAGTCTGAAGCCTGTCTCTCTCGTGTTATGATACCTAATTCAACCCTCAGTCCTTTATTACTAGCCACATTTGCTCTACCATTTAGTATGTTTTCCCACGTTGTTATCCACTCTGCCCCACTGGCAACCAAAGGGACTAGACAGAATGATTGCTTTTCAGGCAACTTGGAATAAAAAAAGTCTTTGATCTGTAGTCCTGCTGCTTGCAAACAAATGCAGAGTGGACACAATGAGACTGTTTGACATGTCAGAGATCTATTTCTTTTTCTTGGAAAAACATCTAATGTTCCTCTGTTAAAGCCAAAAGAGAACATACATTATCTGTGTCCTGCTCTCTATTTCTTAAACAAAAAACCAGCTGGTACTAGCGCTTGCCTTTAGGAAGAGACCATCAGGAAGTTGAAATATCAAATCTTGGCTCTACTTAGTTGCTACGGTGATGTACAATTAACCAGGCTGCAGTAATGTTATAGAAAGTAAACATAAGGAAGTATTCTTGCTAATGGAAAAATTGTTTTAAGTAAGACTGAAGGGACTGAAGATTAAATTTTAATTGATCATTTGCAATTGGATGTCTATGTTTGCATTTATATTGTAATTTGATCAAAATAGTATCATTGTGGGGTCAAAAAGAAATTTAAATGAGTTTGAAAGAAATAAAACAGGGTTCTGAGACACGTTATTGATGGTACAGTCTTTGTAAGAGATAGGCATTTCATTGATTTGTAGGGATTTGGGTTTTTTTTTTCCTCCTTGTTGCTAATAGGATTCTATTTGAAAAACAATACATTTCCCTACAACGTATCCAATAAGAAATGAATAGAGAGAAAAAAGTTTGATTTGAAACAAATAGGAAATCAGATAAAGGCAAACCATTCAATGTTCACCTCTTGCAGCTGATATGCAAGCACCTTTTCCAAGTGGTTATGACACTGATGCGGAGTAATTTGTTTGTCCAAATACCTTTCTTTAAGTGGTAATAGTTAAGTTATCCTAGTGTATTTTAAACCAACAAAGCTGAATGTACCTTTGGAAGGCCACACATGCCAAAAGAAATTGATGTGCAGTTCCCCAGATCCATACAGGAGGAAGTTTTGGTCTGTTTGTGAAGTTTACAAGAGAGAGGAGTTTAGGCATGGGATGCTGTTAAAGAATTAAAACTGTGAAATGTTGTCTGTGAGATACTCATGTGCTGAGTCGTGGGTCAGGAGTGGTGGTATAAAGATTATGTACTTTTGGAAATCCTATTCCTTGTAGTATCTCTCAAAGACATGCATTATGTGCAGCAGTCTGAACAGATGTACAGCATAGGGGCTGCTCAGTAAAACGTAGCTGGGGTAGAACCATGAACCTACTGACTCTGATGGTAAGAGGATTAACCCTTTAAGAACTTTTGTTCATTCTCTGCATTTGGCCATCTTGTTGTTCAGAACTTTGTTTTAGACTCTGCAGGATGTTACTAAAATCAAGACACCATGTGTACTTAGTAATTGGCCCTGAGAAGCTTTTCTGTGCTTTATCTTCTCTTCATGAGATTAGCGTAATACTTTCTCTTCTAGAAAGCTAAGAGCAATAAGTGACCTTCAGCTTGTTTAAAACTCTACTATAAGTACTGTCAGAGCATATGTTACTGATTAGAGCAGCAGTTCACCTGCTACATGTCTTAATAGAAATAATTCTATTGCATATTGTCATTTAAGACCCATTATTCTTTACCTTCCAACTTACTCGGTTCTCCTGTCAAATTTTAACATCATAGTGCTTGTATGTACTCCATGTGCATTATTCCCACTGGCTTGAGCAGAAGACAGTGAAGGTTGCTCAGTTTGGCACTGCAAAGTGCTGAGCACTCTTGGCTCATGTTGACTTCTCTGACAGTGGAAGGTATGCAAGGAGTACGTCTCATGGTCAAAGCTTGTTTGCCACACACTACGTTGAGTAGAAAGATGCTCTTGAAGAATGAGCCTAAACATGTTCCTGTCCCTTCTGCTGCAACTTAAGACATTATCTTTCTACTTTCTGAATGACTTGTATTCACTCAGAATTGCATCTTGTGATGAAATTAGCATTGGGTAAAAATGCATTTCCTTCAGTCATTTTGTAATTTCTCGCTTTTCAGTTTGATATGGTGAACTTTTAGTTTGTGTGGCATAAAAATGTGCAGAGAAGTACCAATTCATTTCCAGTAAAATGCCCAGGTAGTCCCTACACATCATGTCTCTACTCTTACTGAGCAGGACACGGATTCCAGAGGGCCCCCTCACATTTGAGCATTATGTAGAAATAGCAACTCCTGAAGCTACAGTTACTGACAGATTATTGATAGGGGAATGGGAAGGTTTGGCATTTTGATTCAGAACACAAGAAAAAAATATATACATCACAGAACAAGAGATTTTGCCCATATTTGTAAGAAGAGTGCAATATTTCACCCGAGGCAAGGTCTAAAATTATGCTTTCCCCTGTTTGGCAAGGCCCCACTGAAAAGGAGCCACTTCAGCAAAGCACCAGTGTTCACTTCGTTCCTTAACATCTCCTGTGAAGCATTTGGTTGTAAAATGAAAGCAATCCATCCTTTCAGATTTAGCTTTTAATATTTATTTGGCAGATCAGACCTCACAAGGGGGCCCAATACCCTGAGCAGAGCCACCCTTGCTGCTGTCTGACCAAGGAATAACACTGGAGCGAGCTGTGAAAGCAGCTTCTTGCCTCCATCTTCTCCGCAGGAAATGCGTTGGTTGTTGCCAAGTGCAAACACTGGTGTGTTTTCACACGTTTAGATTGCTTTTAGGCAGAAAATTGTTGCAGATTCTAAGTACAGTTTTTGAAAATATGCTAATATTCAGGTAAAATTGGCATTCTTATGGTTGCTAAGAGCCTATATCAAAATCCTATTCCACCCTGACTGCAGAATGGCTAGCGTCAGATAGCTTTCACATTATATATCCTGTATATTACAAAGATTTGCTTGAAGCTCAGGACTTAACAAGCATAACACAGAAGGACTTTTGTACAAAGCTTGAAGAGTTAGTCCTTGGCCTTTGGCCAGGAATAAAGAATGCTTGCCCTTGTGCCATTTTGTCCTGTGCTGCTCCAGTTCTGGCAGCAGTTCTGCTTCAGTGTAATTGTTGGCACTGAAGCTCAGCTGAACCCTGAATGGCCTCTTCCTGCAAGCAAGCAGGGGCACAGAGGTCCGAGACGGCATCAAAACTCCATATTGATCAACTGTAATAGAGGACTCAATTATGAGAACTCTTCATATCAGAGCCAAGCAAATTGACTACAGCGATGCAGTAGTAAAGTACTAAAAAAAGCCTTAAAGAGTGTGAAGTAATTTTCAGTTTTTCCACTGGATAATGGAGGGGCTAAAAGAATAAGAGAACAAACAGCTCCTTCTGGGACAGTCACTGTTTTGGCTATCTATCTGTAGTTGTTGTTGATCTCTCCTTCCTATCTGTGCTAAGTAGTAGTGGAGTTTTTCATTCTCGTCTGGAACATACACAGAGCATAGTCACAGCTTTAAGTGATAAAGTGTTTTTTATTATTTGCAAAGGCTTGCTTACTCTTCTTTATTCTGCTTACTGTTCTTTAAAAAAAAACTTTCCCATTTCATTGAGGCAGATTTGGAAGTCAAACCAGAAACTTCAGACTCTACTACGATGGAAAGCACTTTGTTGGGGAGAAACGTTTTGAGTCCATCCATGACCTGGTGACAGATGGATTGATTACTCTTTATATTGAAACGAAGGCAGCTGAATACATTGCCAAGATGACAATAAATCCAATTTATGAACACATAGGATATACAACTTTAAACAGAGAGCCAGCACACAAAAAACATATGCCAACCCTGAGAGATGAACATGATGGCAAAGAGTCTACAGGAGAGGATGAGGTAGCAGAAAAGAGGGTAAGCAATTATTAACCCACACTCTTTTTTCGGTTAGACTTTTTATTTTGTACTTTTAACCTTCCCCCTTTACTATAAAGTGCTAAAGGTATCTGTAGATATTTAGTCTACATATTATTTCTAGTATTGCATTAATAGTAGTATTTAAACTGGTTATAGGGTTTTTTAATGGTAAATTTTGCATATTACAAATTTCTATGATTTGGAGGTTAGTTATCTTCAGGTATTTTCGCATTGGTAACATAGTTGTTACCATTAAGCCATTCCTTTATTTCAAATGGGCTAAGAATATTTCATCTTATAATTGTTTACAGTGTATAAGACAACTGCCCTTTGGCCAAAATTATATTTCTTAATATATTCAGCATTCCCCAAACAAATGCATTCCATAATCTATTCAGCAGTCTGCATACAATGACAGTAAAGTTGTCCACATCATAAATAAGCCTGTTCATAAAGTTGGTAAAATGTTAAAACATTTCACTTGGCTAAGTTCAGCCTGTCAGAAGCTGACAGAGCTATTTTTGGCCTCAGCCAGACTTACGAAGAAGGATTGCTCTCTTCAGAGAGTTGCAGTATCAGCTGAGAACTAACTGTGTCCTGGATTATAAAAGAAAAACTAACAACAAAGAAATCTTAGAACTGGTGAAAATAGAAATATTAAAGGAGGTTGGGAATGTATCAGGCAGACAGAGCAGCTTCCTGAAACTTCATTGTGTGACAGAGACTGAACTTAAAAAGAAAACATAATGTAAATTCCATCATGTTAAACTAAATACTTTGTTTATTGAAAAGCTGACATATGAAAGTGCTTTTAAAGTGTATGTTTACATATGTGTAGGTGTTCGTGCATGTATAATAGTCTGATATGCTCCCCTATTTCACAAACTTCAGAATGACATTAGTTGTATCTAATATGCTTATAGTGCTTAAAAGAAATTCTAACCTTAGTTGGGATCATCTGTTTGTCTTTCCAGTCAGAAATATGTCTGGATTTCAGTTTTTCTTGAGGTGGAGGAAAGGTCTCTCTGACAATTTCCAACATACATGACTATTACAGTGAAACTAAGCTCCGTGCAGCATCCACAGAGAGAGAGGAGGCTCATAGCTTTGGTCCTTCAAATCCTTCTCCAGCAGAGTCTGTCATCCTGCACTGAATTTGCTGAGAGATGAAGCATGCAACTTAGCTTAAAGTATGAATCTTCACTGTTATCAGATCATTTTGACAAAAGAAATACTAGTGGGGATATTGAAGCTATCTGACCATGTTAAATATCCGATTTCTTGCCTGTTAGGTAGCAGTAGTAGAGGGGTGAGTTATCAGTTACAGTTCCTGACAGACACTGACTTGCAGCATGCTGTTTCAAAAGGATTTTTTTGCATATTATCATAGAGAGTTCATTATAATGCAAAGCCTGGGTAAAAATCTTCTGTAAGAGTTCTGGAAGTCACTGCTTCGAGTTTCTTTGGTAAAATTAACTCTTCCTGCATTTAGCAACTTTCAGGTCACAGCAGAACTCTGTTCTGTTACAACATTTTTTAGACTGATGAAAACATTTTTCATAGTAAAGGGATTTCAGTGGTTATTATTGAAGAATGCCTTTTTTTCCATAGATTACATGGTGTTATGTCAGACTCATCAACAAGGTATACATATTGTTTTGAAACATTTGTCATGAAATAGCTCAAGAAGTATTAAATATTTCTCACAGATTGAAATTTTAGGTGAAAAACCTTTAGAAAGGTTAGTCATGTGCTTGCAACTTCCCACCCCATTTGTCTGGAAGTTACAAGCAACTAAAGTGGCTTCATCTGCAACATAGTTGAACAGCAGTGGTGTACTGGCCTGAAGCCCAGCTTTTGAGCCTTTTTTCTTTATTTGTCTTGGAACCATGTTTATGTGAACACAACAAGGCACACAGACATCACAGTATTGTTAAATGTGGAGATTTCAGTTTAATTTTCAAGTCATTATCCAGTTGAGATTACTACCTGTGGCTGTGTGGGAAAGGCACAGTGTGATCTTTTTCGCTGTGGAGTGGTGCAGAGGTGACATCTTTGCTGCCTTTACACCTCTCAGGGTCATTGCTGGAAGATGACACAGAGAGTCCCGAGTGTCGCTTCACCCAGCAAATCTCCAAGGAGAATAAGGCATTCAACCCCATGATCAACACCCGATCCCAGTAGCAACCTCAGCATTTGGAACAAGCCCCAGCGTCCAGCTAAGGCTTGCCAAATCCTTTCTCCCTCCTCTGTAAGTCACAGGATGTGGGGAGCATGGGAAGGGGGAGAGATACAGTGGTGGCCTCACCGAATGTCTCATGGGGGGTGGTAGCTATGTGCAGTGTAGGAGTGGTGGGGAGAGGAGGCCTCAGAGGGCTTTCCCAGGTGTCTCCCATCACTGTCTGGGGCACTTGACTACTTGCACATCCACTAAAGCTGTCACCTTGACAGCCTGGGAGAACTCTTTTTCAGGTTCAGAGGGGTGAACATAACCAACTGGCTGGAGGACTGTACAGGCAGGTGACTGAATCACATCTAATGTTAATTTTATTAAAAAAATTTGAAATAATGACATATATACTTGTTTGACAAATAATTTGCATTTAAAGCATGAGTACTGGATGACAGAAAATATCTGGCTTTTTTAAAAGCCTGCATACTGTAAAAAGTTAACATGCTAGCAGCAAGGAACATGAGAGAGATTACGACTTCACTCTGCTAGTTTATAAGCTTTCTTTGGTGAAATAATAATAACGAAATAAGAAAAATAGACATATCCTCTACTAAATTGCTCAGAAGGTAATTTTACTCTTTTTGTGCAGGCTCCTGCTTCTTACTGATATTTACTTGAAAACTTCAATTAATAATAACATAGTATTTACCTTACTATGAATCATTTAACCATGATACAAGGAAGGTTTCTTATAGAACATTTATAAATAGGTCAAGTAGTTTTTCGTTCTCTTTGGTGGGAGGAATGGCAGAGTGATTCCTGTTGTCCGATATAAAGAGAGTATCACTGAATCAATACTGATAATTCTCACAAAGAACGCAAAGAAAATTGTTCAAAATCCAACAAGAAGAAAACATTGTCTTATGATCCAAACAGCAAAATCTGTGTGCTACAACATTAGCCCCATGGTGAGGATGAAAATTTCTGCAGGGTACAGTATTTGGCAATTAATGCATCTTCATCAGTTTTATACTGTAGCCACACAGCTTCTCCCTACACTGTATTCTTCCTCCTCCGTAAAGAGAGGAAGAAGTCTGGGTCTTGAACATCGATCATCCTGAGCCAAAATACATTCCCAGATTTGCAGACTCTGAGGCTGTTCAGATCCAAATCTAAACTTTGTGCCTGCGACTGTTGCCCAATCCTGTGTGGGTGGTGTATGAAAGATAAACCCTTCAGAAGAAGGAAAGGAGAGACACACAGGCTCTGACTGGGGAACAGCTGGTGAAAATGTAGTTTTGCTTTCTGCCATAAAACCAAGTGGAGGAAATTGGGCAGCCAGAGAACACACCCCAGACTTGAGAATGAAATATTAAAGAGCGCTTCACCTAGCCTTGAATTTGGTAGGGCAATAGCAGGGAACACCACAGATTTGTGTAGATGCCTCCCAGCATGCACAAATAATACTTTATTTGTTCCCCACTCTTTTCAGCAATTAATTTATAGTAGCAGAATTCAGCATGTGTTAGGTGACTTGTCATATGCAATACTTTAAAAATGAGCCTTAGTAAAGGGAAAGGATTTAAAAACCATAAAAGATGAAAAGACAAAAATTATGCGATCGTTAGATGAGGATTATAGGACAGAAATCACAATACTCCGAAGTACTGAATCCTGCAAGAGACCATATTGTGGTGTGATTCAAGATGCAGTTTTTAATAGGAAAAGCATGAGAATATAATCCACTGTGCAGCATGTGCTTCACTGATTATGAGAAGGAATTTGACTGCTTACCATATACAAGTATATATTTAAAATTCCTGGTTAATGATTTATGATTTTCATAACCTATGAAAGAATTAATAAGTAGTCAGAGATAACTGGAGGCGTGGAGATTGAAAACGGGAGAGTGCTTGTCATGCTCAAATGCCCTGAATGGATATTTTAGCTGCTGTGCTAAAAAGGTAATGCTGGTTCCCAAAACAGTCTGCGGATTGTTCAGAACTCAATTGTGCAGCCATCGTGGTCTGTGTGTTAAGAGAGGGCTAAGATTCATTTGAAAGAGGGCTTCCCGTGTGGATTCAGTCTGTATGGCCTAGTGTGGAAGTGGAAATAATACCCAGTATCACAAGATTTACTATTCCTCACATGCCTTGAATACTGATGGATCTCTGAACATTCTCCACTCTCAAAGGTAATTATGGCCTTGGAACAGATGACTTGATTCCGTTAAATACCTTATAAAAGTGGTAGCTCTCAGAAATTAATAAATACCAAGACATATATGAAAGTCCTTCTTGAAATCCCTGCAAAATATGATTTTTTTTTCCATTTTGACATGCTTTTGAGATATTAATATAAGAATTTGAGTGATTTATTCAAGAGTTAATATTTGTTATGAGAAAATGAAATAATCAGTTATGAGTTATCCTGTCTTTCAGAATGAAATGCTGAGGTTAATGTTAGGATAACATCTGAATCACATTTATTCATGTTTACTTTGGTGAGAAGTGCTATTTCTTCAAGAAACTTCAGTGGGTGCAAATCAATTAAAGACCCATTTCTAGAATGTACTCCATTCAGTTCAATTCCTACAGACAGAAGGAATTGAGAGAAGGTTTGTGGCAGCAGTCACCCAACAAAAGCACTCTTTTGTTCTATTTTTAATGACCTTAGTGGTGATACTATTTTTTCCTCCATAGTGATGAAGGCTGGTTGTCTGCAACTCTGTGCAAGGAGATCTGGAAATGTAAATCTCTGTCATTTTATTAGGAAACATGCTTTTAAGCCTGCCTCCAAAGATAATACAGATCACAAAGTTAATTGCAATCTCTGTGTACATTTCTAATGGATTCATAACAGCCTCCACATACAAAATCAAGGGTCATACTTACAGGTGTTTGCAGAGGGACCAGTCTCACTTTCCAACCTTGAACTGACACTGGTGTTTTCATTAATGGTACTACTACTTTTCTACTTCTGCTCTCAATCAAATCTGTTAGTAAGATCTACTTTAAATCTTCCTTCACCAGAGTTTATTTTATCTTCAGGGAAAGGACGTCAGAAAATGTAGCCAAGGGAGTTACAGTAGCCTGTCACAGAAGTGCAAGGTCTGTGATGAAGGAAGACAGCTTTGAACAACACTGTTTGGTGCCCAGTAATGTCAATGCTGGGACCAGTAGGAACTAGAAAGAAGACATGGTCTTAATAATCAGAGAGGAAAGTGTGCTTTAAGAGTGAAGCAATCTTGATGCTGGAAGTTGTTTGAAATATTTCCATTTACTTGAATTAACTTAATTTTATGAGAAAAAGATGGTAGTGTAACGTATAAAACTCTAGACAAGCCATAACTATAACAAGGGTAGCAACAAAGCAATAATGTTTTTAAAAGTACAACTAATAAATGTCTACCTTAGAGTACATTTAAAGTCGCAGGAGACTGAGAACTGAAGAATCCCATGGGTTAACTTGAGGAGATTGTCAACTCTTTTCTCACAAATGTTCCTTTCCAGTCCCTGCGCGGGTGTCCATGACAATCACTCTGTAAATTTAATGTAATTTATAAATAAAACATAACTCTGTGGAAGGCAAAAACTTCTATTTATTTCTTCTGGGTTTAGCCCATCTTTCAGCAAAGACTTCAAAGCACAATTTTGTCAATACCAAGAAAGTTCTTAGGCAGGATGAAAGACAAGCGTACTTTTTAGGTAGCTGCTCTGGCGTATTGTCAGTGTCGTACTCTGCAGAGATTGCTCCAGCCACAGTCTTCCTCATCTTCCCTTTCTGTGCATGAGCATTTATGGCAGTAGGGACCTAGTGCCTTCTATGTCATTATATATGGCATATACAGTTCAAACTAAGACTGCAAATGGTTGTGATGCCTTTTTATAAGCATGTAGTTTTTAACTTAACTATATGTTTATTAAGACCTGAGAAAGGGGTGCTAATTACACGTGCTGTCTAGTGTGCAGACATCAGCACAAAGAAAATTCTTTTCTCCAGACTGCAGGGTGCTTTTTCTACTCATAATCACTAAGAGTAACCTAAGCCCTTATTTACGTTCAGTGTGGCAGTAAAATTGATACACTAAAAAGATTATATAAACTGATCTTGTTTTAAGATTCAGAGCTTCAAATTGAAGCATAAAAATTGCTAATTTAATCCCCAGGTCACAGAATGTCTAGTTTTTTTCTTGTCCATACCTCATGCTTATAGAGGATACATTAGCAAGCCAAAGTTATTTTTTAAGCAACTCTAACTGGACCTGCAGTGCTAAAACCGGTCCAATAGCTCTCCTGTTCTTCCCAGGCCAAATTCTTTCTTCTGTCCTTGCCAGCTCTGGTTGGTGCTCAGCTGTGCTCTATTAGTTTGTGCAGGTTACAAATGGCATCCCAGCTGATTCCAGTTAGCCTCGCAGGACCTCGCCTGCCTGCCTCTGTGTGTGTGCCTGTGCCTCCAAAGCACATTAATGTAATGCTTACACGATAATGTGTGGGATTAATGGGAAGTGAAAGCTGCGTGTTTGTGTGCTGCCTGATTGTGTGTTGCTGGTCTAGTATTACAAGGTTCAAAACAAATAAGGCTCCACAAACTTCAGACACTGAGGAGTGGCTTAGGTCAGGTTGTAATGCACAACGTGCCTCTTGTCACGATGCTACTCCTGTAGAGAAGTTTCCCTCTGTTTTATAGGTAAGCACAGTTGAGGATCAGCATCCCACTTCAACCTTTTGTCATGGGTACAAGTCACTTAACTGCTTGCTGAGATGATTTTTCACTTTACTTTCTGCTATTTCACATAAGCGTGGCTTTTTTATGATCTGGCATGTGAGATGTGTACACAAAGATACAGTCTTCAGAAAGTCCGCTGTCTAATTATACAGAGACTGGCAGCTGCCCTGTGAAATCGGGGGGTCTGGTCTCTCAGACTCACAGACCAGACCCTCAGCAAAAGTGTGGGGAGTAATTAGCCTCGGTGTATGCCCTGTGCCTGATCGAGCCTTTGTAAAATGAATAGTGTACATAACTGTTAAAAAGGCTGTAAAGCAGTACAGTTGCTGTGCAGTTAAATCTGAAGAATACGGCTTGTGTTGTTACTGATAAAATGAAACCCTTAGCAATGAATAAGCTGCTATTCTTTTCCTGTGTTCCTCAGTGTTGTGAGGTAAGTCAGTGTGAAGCCCTCACCAGCAGTTCTTTCCAGGGTTTCTAATGCTTGGTGGTTTGGATCTGGTTACATTTTTAATGCCTTTCAGAAAGTAGCGTATAGCCTTAGCTTCCCTTGTGTGTACTGACAGAAGTTTCCTTTTAAAACAGGGATAGGTTAGCACAAGAAAGGTCACAGGGAGGGAGGAAGGAATCTGCCTTAGCTCTTGAAGAGCCAAAGAGGATAGCTTGCTTTGGGTGCTCTTCAGGTGGAGAGAGATTTTTCCTATCCTGGTGGACCTTAGTAGATGGGACACAGAAATGCAGAAGTCCAGCTCAACTCCTGCTGAGCAATAGAGAGCTGTCATGGCTTCAGTCCTAATGCGCTGTAGGAGTCTGCAGCTCACCTTCCCGATGGGCCTTATGCTTGAGGTTTCCAAAAAGGCTGCCTACAGGTATGGTGGGGAAGCCTCATAGCCATATACAAGGAAATTGCAATCATTGTCCTTTTTTTAAAAAAAAAACCCACTATGGTTTCCCTTGACTTTTTATGCCTTCTCACAACTGAATAATCCGTGCAGTGGCTACAGAAAGGGGAAGGTGGGTCTGCTTCAGAGCAGTCTCCAAAGCTGGTGTGTGGTTGTCATTTATGGCTATGCAAAGAGCTGCCTGGACAGTGAGGGACTGCGGTGGGTTGCTAGCTGGCAGCTAGCATTTGTTGTTCTCTTTCCTTAGCTGTGTGAGTTTTGGGTCTTTTTTTTTTAACTCCTCCTCCCATCTGGCATCTCCTAATTATTTTCTATTACTAATCACTTCTACAGGAAACAGACTGGACTGTTGAATTAAGAGCCCTATAAAAGGATAATTTTGTTATTTACAAGTTTCTTACCTCACTTAGACTTTATAATGTGACACTGTATAGCTGGTGATAATCACCTTGGGCTACAATTGTATCTAATCTCATAAACTAGGCAGGGTCAGGTCTGGTCACTAGTTGAACATGAGAGTCCCAAGGAAAAGCCAGGGTTGCGGGAAGTGGGGTTGGTAGCAGCTTTGACTGTGAACTACTATCCAACATGTCTTGTGGTTTAAACCCTCTGCAAGTCTGTAGCCTGCATAAATCTGTGCTAAGAGTCTGACTACCAGGGATTTTCTCCACTTACCTCTATCATTATTCAGATAAGCTCCTTTTTCCCTTACTGTTTGCAGGGCGGGGGGTGGGGTGGGTGATTTTTTCATTTCAATAGGAGGGCAGAAAGCATTTTACATTGGTCACTGTTTACATGCTCACAAATACAAATACATGTCCTTTGGCTTCTGTACAAAGATGGAAAGGACATGGAGCTGTGGCGGTCTGGTATGTCACCCCCGGTTCGGTTAGAGAATCCCCTGATAGGCAGGCACATCTGCTCCACTTATAATTGCCCATTCATAAGTGGTTACCAAACCCTTAAGACCCATGAAGAGTAAAATGCTTGTTTTAGAAGTGGTAGCAGAAAAAGAAGCAGTTAGAGGTGCCTAAATGAAGTATTAGACTGTGAAAGAAAACAAGAACAACAATTTATGCTGTGATTAATGCCACAGAAGCTGATCTGTTCTAGCCCTTGTTTCTTTCCTTTCAATTCTTCACAAGAAAAAAGGTATTTTCAGATAAAACTTCTCATGCTTAGTTTTAGTCTCTAGCTGAGTGGTTTTCTTTTCTGAATTTGAACAAAGGAGAAAGGTTTGTTACTAAGCTCAATAAACTGCTTGCTCTTATTACTTCAAACCTGTCGCACTTGTCATCAGCAAAGACAGCAACTCTTGACAGTTTTGCAAAGTTGTCCTTTGATCATTAACTTTAATGTTCTAAAACTTTTCCATATTTAACCTTTTTTCTGCATGGCATCAATAGTTAGAAATGGTGTTGCTTCTTGCATTCGCTGTTCTTACAGTCCTAACGTTAAAGCAAGGTAAGAATTATCACCAAAAAAAAATCTGATTCTCAGTTGATGAACAATTTTTTCTCTAATCCTCATCATTTTAGTATTGATATTCCTCACATCCATACAACTTCCAAGATAACTACAGGATGATGTGTTTCTAATAGTGACATTCATATTATAATGCACTTGGACTATATTGCTTTTTAGTGAGGATTATTATTGCATTTGGTTAGAGCTAAAGCAGTTTGAAACAGTTTGCCTAGGGAACGTTAGAGCTAGTATCACAAAGTATAATTTCTCTATTAAACCTTAGTCATATGTGTTATGTGATCTAGGATTTTTTTTTAAGATTTCCAATTTGTGAATTAGATTAGTAGCACTTAGAGGCAAGCAGCTTTTCCCCTTCCTGAGAGAAGAGGGGAGAAATACTGTGAAAATATGAAAGGCTGTATTCCCAATTTCCATTTTGCTTGTAGTGGTGAAATATTTTAAAAGGTCTGTGCTTTATATCATGTACCAGATAGTTTATTAGTTGAAGACTGCTGATGCTTTTACATTGCTGGAAAAGTTTTGAAGCATTTCTCAAAGTTGATATGATAGTGGATTATATTTGCATTCAGGCATTTGTGTGAATTGTCTGATGATTAGAGTAACGATGTGTTTAGTACAAATGCACAAAAATTGCAAAAAATATCATGAGTTGTTATCTTTCACAGAATTTGAAGTGCTCAGTCTCTTAAGTGACAACTTCTCATTCACTCCAGCCTCCAGATCCTTGCTAGCATTTGTTGCAGCGCTGCAGCCTGGTGCCTGGAAGCTGCCAATCACCTTTGTCACACACTGGGGTTCGCAAGGCAGACACTGCTCAGCAAGCTGATAATGCTGAGAACTTACTGGATAATTTTTTTATTGGCCTTATGGGTTAATTCTCTTGGGCTGTTTTTATTGTTGAAAATTCAAACAACCTCAGTGTTAGAAATCTCCTGAGAAAGGTCACTTAAAGTGCTAGTTCATGGTGGCAGTACAAATAAAAAATTGCCCTGTAAGATGAGGTGACAAACGTGAATAAGTAAGAAGAAAGCAGTTGTGCTGAATAAACATTTTGTTCGTTGCCAATAATTTTGTTCACTGCCAATGAATTTAAGAAATGGAACTATACCCCAAACTCAGTCTTTTAGCTTCAATATGCCCTATACTCAAAATAAAAGCTTCTGTTCAAAGGTCGTTTGCCTCTGAAATCCCAAATGTCAGATCTTTGAGTTACTGATTGCGACCTGGGACTAGTGTATTTCCACTGAAAATAGACATCAACTAAACATTATGTTGCAAGAAACCACAGACTTGCTAGGAAAAAAAACCCCAACAACAACAATAAAAACCCAACAAAACAAGATAAAACCCCCCAAAGTCCCTCCTGTGTAACAGAAGTTGTCCACATGCCAATGCCTGCTTCTCCCTTAAAAGGTAAATAATCTGCACAGCCCAAATTTATGATGTGGAGTTGCATTGCCAGCCCCATTTTGAATCATTCAAAATGATTCAGTTTTCAAATCAAGACATTATTTAAGTTTGATTCAAAGATGCTAGGTTTGGCCATTTGAGATTATGGTTTCTTGAGTGCCTGTCTCACGTAGGAATTTTTAACAGTTATAGCTTCTTCGAGGGAGATGGGATGTTTCCTGCCTTTATATGAAAATTTTTATGACAGAGGCATTTTAAAATGTTAATTAGGAAACTAAGAGGGAATAAATAGGAAAGACGAACCATATGTGGAAAAGGAGAAATGAGAAAATTGGAACGCTGGTCAACAGAATGTAAAATGAGCCTTTTCTGAGAATGTGACCAGGGATTAGAAGATTTTATGGGTGGCAATAAACTGATAATTTGATAATAACTGATAATTTGACTTTGGGAGTATAATTCCACTGACAATTCCACTCTGGTTTCATTCATGTCAAGTTTCAAATCAGTCCTGATTTAAATAAGAGATTTATGCAAGGATAGTGGGAGCCCACATGAGAGACTCGTTTGAAGGATGATCAGCCTACCTCATTTTCTGAGTCTGCCTAATTGCATTGTATAAAGTGAATGTGTAGGCGCTGACCCACAGCACTGGTGCAGCTATGCCATGGGCACACATGTACCTAGAAAACTGGTAATCAGGCTCTGCAGGGACATTGGGGGTTACCCCATTTTGTAACTGTTCAGCAGTGAGGTGATCCGTAAGCAAGTTTTCACCATTATAAATTTTGCAAGAATGTTGCATGTCCATGTCACAATTCTAGTATTCCTTCAGGTTAAAAATTGTTTTCACCTTGATTCATGAGGTTGAATCAAGGGATAATTAAGGAGGGGTTAGGAGACTTTGCACTCTTAGTCTTATTTATGCTAAATAAGTGTGATTATGGACTGAAAGTATGTTGAAGAAAGAAACTGTGACAGCACATGTATCATAGCAACATAGCTTATTCAGGAAGAAGTAGATGGATTCAAAATAGAGGATGTGCCAAAGGAGCAGGTGTAGTTTGAAATACAAAGAGTGTTTAGAAATTAATGAGCTGCAGTTTTCAATTATAACATACATTGAATTACCCTAAATTGAATTACTCTGTAGAACAAAAAGGCTAATATTAGATGCATTAGCTGCCAGACAAGACTAATGTGAAATGAGTATTATATATTAGGTAAGAAAATATTAATGAGACATAAAAAGAAATTTTCATACTGCTTGGCTATGTTATACCAGTAGCCAAAGCTCCTATTCCATGAGGATTAAATGAGAAAAAAACACTAATAAATACAATAATAGAAAGACCTTCTGGATTATATGATTGTCATTATCCCCAAGTGTAGACATTTTCAGTTACAAAAAGATACAGAGGTTTATTGTAAAAACTGCTTTTATCAATATGATTCTTAAATGCATATTATAAAGGAAGTGTTGTAAATTAATTATTTCATAAAGTTTGGCCACTGTCAACATTGCCTTGCTAGGAGACAGGTAAGGTTCCTCATCAAAGGGTATGGTTAAGCTTTTTTGATGTGCCTTCTCTTCCCCACCCTGCCCCGTTATTTGAGGAAATCCTTGCAGCAGTGTAGATCAGATGAGAAATAAACTATCACCAGCCCTTTGAGGTTTCAGATTAGTCTAACAGCCTGTTTTTTCTTATGATACTTAATGTAGTATATTAGTAACAAAGAGCATTTGCAAAAAGGGTAGCATTCATGCAGCTGCCAATTTGCATTACATTTTGACTGTCATCACTCCTATAGAGCACACTGTCTTGTGGCATTTATAAATTACTTTTAAGGTACTTTTGGAATACAGTCTGCCTTGGCCTGTCACAAGTCAAGAGGCTTTTGCTGGAGTGACCCTTCACTGCACTGAATGTCAGCCATGCCTCGGTCACAACAGCACAGCTCCCTGCAGGCCACCGAGGAGACATGCCACAGAAAGAGGGGAGGGAAGAAAATGCAATGTTGTTAGCTGAAATAGAAAATGCTGACTAAATGAGAGAGAGATGGAGAAGCTGCTGAGGAGCAGTTTCTGCGTGTTGCTGGCCGATGTGAGGGTCGCTCCCTTAGGCAGAGCTTCTTGCTCCATTATCTCCTGTTCTGGTAGGTCTCATAGCTGCAAGACAGACCTCTAGCCCTGATTTATCAATGCGTACCCGTGTAATGGTTGACTTAAACTATGTCGGTAGTTCTCCCAGTCTCTCTGTTTCTACCTTTCCCAGGGAGAGGAATACCTGTCACAGGCAGCTGCTTTAAGTCACTATTTAGCTTATCACCGCCATGGCCCAGGCTCCTGGCAGGAGGAGAGGAAGATATCATGGACCAAAACCAAAGCTGTGAAGGATGGTAGGGTGGATGGAAAGGACTGAAAGCAAAACTGTAAAGGACAGGCTTCATCTGAAGGATTTACTGGAGACAAATTCTGGTGTTTCATGACGCTTTTCTCCTTGCACAGGAACTGTCTTGCATGCTCTGCCTGGAGAACAGTGATGCTGCCAGCCCCTGAGGCAGGGAAGTGGTATCTTCTGTGCTCTGCCAGCTCCTGGTCCTCTTCTGTACTCACCCAGTTTGGCTGGCGTTGCCCCCCTTCTTTAAGGCACCTTGTTTTCCCGAGGAGAGAAAGAGGTTGTGGTAACGAGCTGCTGCAAAGCAAGGAGAGAATTGCTGAGGCTGATACCTCAGCTTTGAACCCATGGTAATGGGGAACTGCTTTCCTCAACACAGAGTTAGGAGTGAAAAGAAGTTGTTTCTTAGCTTTCTGGATAGCTTTTATCATGGTGTTTGATTGGCATATCCTGCCTCAGTGTCACACAGATTGGTAGCAGCTCTGCATTTGTTGTACAGTCATATCTTGCCCTTTGCGAGCAGGCTGGTAGTCTCTGACTTTAAGGGAAGGGCTGGAACAGGTGGTTGTTTTAACAGAGGCAGCCAGGGCCATGGGGACATTCTGCGTCAGTGGCTGTAGGGAAGAGCCCTGTGGCATCAGCTGGCTCAGGACCAAACCAGGACAAAGCAGGAGCCCCAGGAGAAGGGAAGGACTGCGCTATCTCACCCAGAACACAACCCTGTGAGGAAGTATATTATTTATACAGCATAAATGAAGTCGTAGCTGTTGCTTGTAAAACCCAGCTTAGCACCATTAATGATCATAGAATCATAGAATGGTTTGGGTTGGAAGGGACCTTAATGTAGTTCCAACCCCCCTGCCATGGTCCACTAGACCAGGTTGCTCAAAGCGCCATCCAACCTGGCCTTGAACACTTCCAGGGAGGGGCATGCACAACTCTGGGCAACCTGTTCCAGTGTCTCAACACCCTCACAGTAAAGAATTTCTTCTTTATGTCTAATCTAAATCTGCCCTCTTTCAGTTTAAAACTGTTACCCCTCATCCTATCCCTACACTCCCTGATAAAGGGTCCCTCCCCATCTTTCCTGTAGCCCCCTTTAAGTACTGGAAGGTCACTATAAGGTCTCCCCAGAGCCTTCTCTTCCCCAGGCTGAACAACCCCAACTCTCTCAGCCTGTCCTCACAAGGGAGGTGCTCCAGCCCCCGATCGTCTTCGTGTCCCTCCTCTGGACCTGCTCAAGCAGGTCTATGTCCTTATGTTGGGGGCCCCAGAGCTGGACACAGTGCTCCAGGTGGGGTCTCATGAGAGTGGAGTAGAGGGGGAGAATCCCCTTCCTCGACCTGCTGGCCACACTTCTCTTGATGCAGCCCAGGAGATGGTTGGCTTTCTGGGCTGTGAGCACACATTGCTGAGTCATGTTGAGCTTCTTGTCAGCCAACACCCCCAAGTCCTTCTCCTCAGGGCTGCTCTCAATCCACTCATTGCCCAGCCTGTATTTGTGCTTGGGGCAATCCTTGGGGACCAAAGGACCTTGCACTTGGCCTTGTTGAACTATGGATGGCATCCCTTCCCTCCAGCATGTTGACCATGCCACACAGCTTGGTGTTATCAGCGAACTTGCTGAGGGCTCACTCAGTCCCACTGATTACAACATCCACGTCCCTGCCTGTGCGCATTCTCACGTGCCCATGAACACCCCTGTAGTGGTATTTGTACCTATGGAGTGTGAAGGAAATTTCCAGAATTATCCCCGCTCCTTCAGTGGACACAACAGGCCAGTTGCTGACCTCCCTATAAGCTAAGTTGCTTGATGTCAGCAAAGTCCTCCAGAACCAAACCAAAAGCAGAACTTGTTACCAGAGGTACTGTGAAATGTTTATTTTATTTTTGCCATGGCTAGATTCATGGTCATATCCAAAATAGCCCCTTCCCACAGGAAAGAACTGTGTTTGCCACTGAAAAGTGCCTTGCTTCTGTGCCACTGTCCAGAACAGCAAATGTTAATTGTTTTTGTCTTGTCAGTTACTGAAAAGAGGAATAGTCACAGTGGATGAATTTTGCCAGTGCACAGTTTCAAACTGTCATTTCCAAAGGCCCATACTGGTAAATGCCGGGAGCAAACCTACAACCTGTCATGCCACTAGGAACAAACTAAGCCGACTGACCTAGATCCAAATCAGCTGCAGTGACTGGTAGGTTATAGGGCTAAAGCTACAGAAAAACAGCTTTTCTGTTGGCTTCCCCTAAGATCTCTGCTTTTTTATGAGTATGCTCCCTTGTTTTGAAAACTTCAGGGTATTTCTGGTAGGCATATCAGTGCAAACATCTTCCCAAATAATGCTAATACACTCTAATTGTATTGCACAATACAATACCAAATGAACTCACTTCTTATGCAGTAATTTTTAGCAGCAATATTGGGCAACATTTTTTCCATAATTTAAACTTTGGTTTAGGTTATTTCTTGGTTTTAATTTAACAGTCATACTTTAAACCAAGACAACACTTTGGCTGAATTTATTTAAGGTTTTAATTAAAACTTTTTTTAAAAACTTTTAAAAAAATTCTAGCTATAAAAATGTGTATTACCTGCTGTGGAAATCACATACTTCAAAAATATTTATATTCAAAAATATAAATAGACATTTCTTTAGCTTTTGCAATAAGTATTTCCCAGGGGGGAGGTCTGATTTGGAAAATTTTGTTATAAAAAACAGAACTTTTCTCAGGAGTAAGTTTTCATCATTCAACCATGTGTTAAACCCTGACTCCCCTGTAGGTAACTGTGCCTCAGAGCGGGGTTGTGTGTTGCCTGAGGATCCCAGTATACTTTGAGCATTGTGGGAGCCTGATGCTGTCCGTGTGCCAGGTAAATGTGGCTGTGTTGGAATGGCAGCAAGCGAGGCTGCGTGATGGTCCTTCCCATCCAGCTTTTGAGATGTCAACTTTCAAGTTGAACTTTTCTTTTAATAGCATCGCTACCCCTCGCTCACACCATGTATCTGTGGGCAGAGGGTGTGCCTGGCATTAGCATGTCTACAAGTGAAGAAAATTAAATGAAAACAGCTTATCATCACTTTTAAATAAGAAGTAAAATTTTGGGCTCCCCTTCCCCCCTTGGAGTAATTCTGTGAAAGATATGACTGGGAAAATTATATTTAGCATGGAACAAGCCTTCACTGAGAACAGCATTGAGGAAATTGGGCTCAGTTTCACAATCTGACTGATTAGCTTTTGAAAATCGTATACTGAGCCCATAAAATATGCTCATAAAGCGTTCAGGCAAGGAAGGATTTTCTGAGCATATACATTTGGCTAAGTTAGCTATACAGTGAAACAGAACACAACATACAGTGGCTAACTGCATAGCAAACCAAATAGCTCATTTCTTGAGATATATACAATAGGGCATCATCTTTAATTTTTAAAAAAAATGCATGCAATATAACTGCTGGTTAATATTATTATTAAAATACATTCCTTAGGGGGAAGAGATTGTATTATATATAAAGTCTGAAACAATAAAGGCATGTTTAGGCATAAAAACATGAAAATACCATATGAGAATGAAAAGCCTGCAGTGTACTGCACATGCATTTCCCGAGACTGAAGAAAACATGATACTGTGTGTGAGAGAGGAGCCAGGTGGTCATGAAACTAAACACTCCATTGTACTGGAAATGCACGTGGGCTTCAGGAAGTCTGATCAAGTCTAATCTGGGCATTTTAGGACTTGTGAACTTAACCTGACTTGAATTTTTCTGGGTTTTTTCTCGAGTAATTTTAGTTTATTACTCAACAAATGGGAATGCTTTTAGAAAAATAATTTGTCCGATGTTGACTGAATTGTGTGACTGGATTAATCTTACATAATGTGTCTTTCAGAGAGTGACTAACTGGAATTTACTGTGAGCCATGGATGGCTTTAAAATTAGTTCTGTGGAGTCTTCATAATAAGACTTACTGATTGTGAGATTAGTACCAGAAAATACGCATACATTATCCAGCTAACACTGGGCAAATAGCGCTCAAGAAAACAGCTGTTTCTCCCGCATCCTGAAGGACTGCTCCAGGGGGAAGTAAGGAAAGCGGAGTCCCAGTAGGACCTAGATTGAACCCCTCTTACAGTTGAGGTTTTAGAATAAATGAGAACACTTGAGATAGCAGGTTACAGTCTTGTTTTTCTTTTTTTTTCTTTCCTTTAGTTCATATGTCCATATATACAATATGTATAAACAGATGTCTTGGTTTGAAGGTTGTCGTGTTGCTGGGTTTGGTTTTTTAGTGCTTAAGTCACTAAAATGTACAGGACTGAGAGGCTGCTCTGATTGGGTGCTCTGCTGAGAGGTTGCTCAGCTATTACTTCCAGTTGTTCCATTTGCAGTTCACCTCAATCCTGTGAAATCACGTCCTTAAATTTTAAAATGACAGCCCTGCAGTTTCCCTCCTCCTGGAGTCTGCACAGCATATTGCTCCCTACACATGCAATGATTGCAAATGTCTGTCACAAACAATTAATAAAATAAAATCAAGACTTTACTTAGAAAAGTGGAAGGGAGAAGACTTTCTTCCCCAGATTTCTACCTCTTCTTCATCCAGTACGTAGCAGACAGTATCTAATAATTGTCCCTGTTAAGGTAGACTTCAGAGAGAGCAAGTTATAAAGGTAACAGTTGGAAAATGAAAGGGCTATGGAGAGGAGAGTTGGCTGGCGGGTGGGAGTGCAGGAGCCATTGGTGGAGAGCAGGCGTTGAATCAAGAGCCAGCCAGGGTGTAAGAAGGCGAGCGGGACCTGCAGGCTTCCAGGCTGGGAATAGAGACAGCATAGAGTGGCTGGAGTGGAAGAGAAGAGCTTCCTGCAGTATTTGAGTTGAACCCCCAGGTCCATGACTTTGCTCTCAGGAATGGTGACTCATCTCTGCAATGACTAGGGCTACCTGAGGACAGTGACTTGTTCTCTCTTACTTTATTATCTCATGTACTGGTAAGCTAAAGGTCTGGACCTGCCCAGTGACCCAAACTGTGGTCAGGAAGGTGTGTACAACAGAAATTTCATTCTTTGTTTTGGTTTTCAAAAGAAACGAAGTGGGCTGTGTTAAGAAGAGCACTAGCTTGCAATGCCAAACTCCCAAAGTTAGGCAATGGCAGAGGAATGATCATAGAATTATGTCATCTGAAAGCAGTTATATGAATTCTAATTAAAACACTATTTTGGGGAAATATATGTAAGAAATAGCTAACAAATATATATTTTTTGTAATTTTTCTGTTGCTAGGTTTATGGGTTTAACTTTCTTTTTATCTAGGCTTCTGGTGTGCGCAACTGTAGTGCATAGAGCAAATGTGAAGGGCTGTAAGTGTGGGTGAGCCCAGTTTTGCTATATTTGTAAACAGCAGAAAATGTTTTGCACTGAACCGTGGGAAGCTGATTTATATAAAACCAATAAGCGGTCTGAGTTAGATTACTGTAACACACAGTAATGTCAGAATTAAAATTCATAATCTTATAACTACTTCCCAGATTATAACTCGTTTTCATAATCACAGCCATGAGGTAGGACCTTTCCCTGTTGGGTAGTTTTGCTTACCTTTTTATTGGCATTCTTAAGATTTAATTTTCCAGGATCCAGAGATCAGTTTCTACTAATGTGACTCTAAAGTGCCATTGAAAATAAATCCGTTCTTCAGAATTAGGAGGAAGGAAGATTACAATTAAGGAATAAATATATCAAAAACCAAATATGTGTTCTACCAATGATTGGAAGGAAAATTCAGAATTCTTTATCTTGCTTCTTAAGTGGAATTATACAAAATAATAAGGATTTATTCTGATAGTAAATGTACTCTTGAAAATTGCTCAGTTATTTATTTCCAACAAACTCAATTTTCAAAGAGTTTATTTCCTAATATGAAATTTTGGTGATTTCTTTTTTCCCTTTAAAAAATAAGGTAAATTTGGGGTTCCAACCAAGTGTGTAACGAAACAACGTTTCCAGAACTGCACAGTTTGCTTCCTGAGCCTGTTGTCACTCAAAGCTGTTTGGAGAAGATGACTCCTCTGGAGCAGGTTTAGGTCCACCTTATTCCATTAAGACTTTTACCTGATGTAGTTCTTGGGAATGAAACCGTGAAGTGGCTTTACCTAGAAAGAAAGGAGAGGATGAGCTCAGAAGTCTGTCTGCTTCCTCCTCCTCTGAGTCCCTACTGTTCTCACACTTACAGATGAGGTGGTCAGTTTTTGCCACCCTCACCTCGTTTTTCTTGACTTCCTATTGCCATGGAGTGGCACTTAGAAGGATGTGCAGAAAAATTCAAGAGGGTCATTATTCGCCTGCAGCGGCAATGAGTGGTTAAAAGCAGGACAGGCAGATTGGGGTAGTCATTGGAAAAGTATTCCTCAGTAGCCCTGCTTGTATTGAAACTGGGAACTGGGCCGGAACTGGGCCAGATACTCCTAAGGCCCCTGTATGAGCCAACAGCTTCATCCTGTATAATCTGCAGCCAGTGTTTCGATTATTAGCTATTAACTTGCATTGCAGATTAGTGGTTGGTGAAGCACATACGTTGATCCTTAATCTCTGCAGCCTGACCCTATGTTGAAACCCAGCAGATTTTTAAAACCTGTAGAGAAGGTACTGGTGGCCATGCAAGGGCAGAGGAGGGGCTCATGGTGAGCATTACTCTCAGCTGCATTGGCAGGATTGAGCTAAATGGTAACACTGTGATCCAGCTGCAAAACATGCCAATTCCACCCAGAAGCCTGCGACAAACAGTGCTTGTCTTCGGTTGTTACTGAGTCATGAGAGATAAAAATACCTTTGCTGCAGAAGGGAGAGCGGTTGTGGTGCTGCAGCCTGTGGCAAGGGAAGGGAGGGCTGCGCTCCGGCTGTGCACAAGGAGGGGTCGTCTTGCACCCTAAACGTCGGGATGGTGGTCAGCCCCACAGTGTAAATCACTGCCATAGTAAGTCAGATCAAAGGTCCGTTTTTGCTGTCTCTGACAAAGACTGTTCACAAATGCTTAGAGAGCACTGGAAGAAAAAGGGAGGGAGTCGAGTGGCCGTCGTGGTGTCAGCGCATGGCTGAAGCGAGCCTCCCTGAGCGGGTATGGCATGGGCTGCCCTGGGCCTCGTGGGCTCCTGTGGCAACGAGTTCAAGGCTTTAGTGGCCGTGTGAAGTACAGTTCCCTCTGGTTTGTGTGAGGGCTAGCGAGGACCAGGTTGTCCTCTGCACGTTTCCTCATCAGTTGCATCCGTCACACTTCAGGTTTCAGCCCCGTTTGAGACTATGTGTCACTCACCGTCTGTTCACGTTTGTGAATTCCTGAAGAGAGGCACCACCGCAATTCGGGGTTTCGGTCTTTGGTGGAAGGGGTGGTGCAGGGAACTCTGTGTGGCATTTGTGTTCACACCCCTGCTAGAAAAGGCCGTTACATGATGTGAGTTTGACGAGCCTCTTTTCATACGAAAAGCACTGGAAAATGCCGTTTTAAGGGAGGAGTGATGAGCATCAACGGCCGCGTTACCTGCTCCCAGCCTTACCTCCCGTGCCCAACCTCTGTCGGGGAGAGCCGCTTTCCGTCTCGTCCCCTGGGGTTGCCGTTCCCTGACGCCCCCCCGCCAAGGGGCGAAGCGGTGCCATTTTGTAGCGGTGCGTGACCCAGCCCTTCCCGCGGGCTCTCCGCGCCGATCCAGCCGCGCCGGGGCTCCATTGGCTGCGGCGGCCGGGGGGCTGCGGGGCCGCCCCCGCCCGGCCCCCGCCCCGGGGGCGGGGCCGCCCCCCGCCGCGGGCAGCGGGGAGGGAGGGAGGCAGGCGCGCGTCCCCGCCGCCGGCCGCCGATGGAGGGAGCGGCTGCGGGCTTGTCCCCCCCCGCCGCCGGCTGCTCCCCCCCCCCCCCCGCCGCCGGCTGCCACCCCCTGTCGCCGGCTGCCGCGCAGGCCCGGCCCGTCGGCCGCCCACCGGCAGGCCCGAGCCCCCCAGCCCAGCCCAGCCCGGCCCGGCGGGCAGCCCGCCCCGCTGAGTTAGCCGCGCGGTGAGCAAGCGCCCTGCCATGGCCGCGCCGCCCCGCCGAGCCGCTTAGGTTCCCGAAATGGTCCCTTCGGGTTTTTCAAACCGATTCTGATAGACACACAGGGCGCGCATCGGCCCGGGGGGCCGTTCCTCCTCCCCGTCAGCTCCAACATGCCATCCAAAGAGCCCTGGTCGGGGCACAGAGCGAAGAGGTCTGCGGTGCACAACCCGAAGCGGGAGAGCCGTCAGCAAGATTTATTGATAGCAGCCTTGGGGATGAAACTGGGTTCTCAGAAGTCATCTGTGACAATCTGGCAACCTCTTAAACTCTTTGCTTATTCACAGCTGACATCACTCGTCAGAAGAGCAACTCTGAAAGAAAATGAACATATCCCAAAATATGAGAAGATTCATAACTTCAAGGTAAGAAATTATGCTACTTCTTTTTGAGGCACCGGGGCTATAGTTTTTATTTTAAAACGCGTATGGTGTTGCAAGGAAGTAATATATATGCAGACTATGACTTTCTGGGAACTTAAATGCCTCAATTAAATCTCATTGCCGGTTAAATCAATTAGACATCTTTAGAACGTATCAGCAGAAGAACAAGGATTGTGGTGTTGACTGCTTGTGTGCATGTATTTGTTTCAATGATATTTGCCATCTGTAGGTTCTCTCTTTTATTTGGAATTGTTTTGTACCGGGAGAGATGCTAAAGGTGAGAAAAACTGGCAAAGTTTTCTTTCAGTTCAAATGAATGTAGCTCAGTTTTACTTACAATGATATGATGCTGAAAAATCTTTTAGATCTGTGGTTAGAGGATTAAACTGATCTTATCTCAATTTGTCGCTGGTAAATAGCTTTGGAGGTAAGAAGCATGTTCTACTGCATCTGGATTGAGCAGATGGTCTGCATTTCCCTTAGTTTCTGGCTTTTCTCCTGTGTTAATGAACTGAGTGTGTTGAAAGCAGCCTGGCTTATACATTGGGGATATTGGAGCTGCTGGCATTGGCAGCTACCGTGTGTTTTAATAAAACTTACTTAGTGTTCTATGTAGCTTCTAAGTACTCGTTTAATTATTTTAAATAATTGGTCAAACGCACTGCATGATAGGCAGTCTTTATTTGTAAGAATTGATGTTATACAGAATTTCTGTAGATGACGGTACAAACTTCATATCTAGTACCTGAAGCCCAGATTTTATCTTTAATGTGTGTTTTTCTCTCCCATGCAGCTTTTTCTTTTATTTATTTTAGAAGAAGGGAAAATCATTAATATAATACAGGCATCTGATGATATAAGCATCTGTTAATTGTCTCTTATTTTCAGATTTGATTTCCATCACACACATGTGCATGTGTGGATGTACACATGCATGTACATACGTATATTTACCTATCATCCACCTGATTTTATTTAAAACACCTTCTGGCTTTTGAGTTCAGATAATCACTAAACTTGGAAACTTTATATGATCAGGATGTTTTGTTTTATTTGAGTTCTTCAGTAAAGCACGAATTTGAAAACCATGTAGAAAATGTTACATAAAAAAGTGTTTAATATGAACGCTTGGCATAAAAAAAATAATCCTGCTGTCTGTCAGTTAAATGTAGAGCATTTTTTCACAGGCTCCTGAGGTATCCTAGAGATCTGAAATGTCTTGCAACTTTCATTTGTTCCTTAAGAGTTTGAAGATAATTCTTGCTGATGCCAGCAGATAGCGATTTTCCATGTACTACAGTGTGTGTAGGATAATTTTGCACACATCTGTATTTCTTAGTTGCTTTCTTTTAGCAGCCTGAAAAACATCTGTTTTGAAAATAATCTGATAACCTGATTTTCGTGTTTAGGTTTGTTTATTTGTTTTTCTTTCAGAAACTGTTTCTGGAAAGTTTGGAAGCTGTGAGTTTTCCAGTCTTTTTTCAAAAACAAACTGTGGGACTGATCCAAGGTCATAGCTACAGCACAAACTTTCCACACAGATTGTTTTCTTTGTAATAGTTGTACTGTAGTTCCTAGATACATACTTGCCAGAAAAATATACCTTGAGAAGTAACTCTTTTCTCAAATCAGTGAAACGGAGTCACCTTACACAGATGATTTTTGCCATAAAAAAGTAGAAGGGAACAAACCCTTTGCCCCTTAAAGGGTGCGCAGCAACCAACCTACCCGCAGAAGGAATGCTGCTGACGTTCGTGGGCTCTAAATGTGGCCACTAACCCATTTTTTTAAAAAATAACCATAAGCCCTTCATAATTATTGCGTTATAGATCTGAAATGAATGGCCATCGTTAGCTCATGTGTTTCTCTCCTTTATCGTTCCTTACATCTCTCAAATTTTTCTTCTTGCATGTATAGATGTCATCGTTTAAAATGTCTGCAGAAGTCTCCTAGGTTGCCTGCCAAGCAGCAAATGTGCCACCCATGTGGGAAGGAAGGAAATGTCAGGCCCAGAGTCTTGAAGCTAGACTTCTGAAAGAAAACAAGAAAAAACAACCCAGAAATGAAATAAATCTATGTAGTTCAGCTAACCAACAGTGACTGCTGTCCCCAGAGGCTCCACCAGCAAAAAAGAGGACACATGCTGCTTTGTACCTCTGCGGCTAATCTTCTCTTCCTTATACAGGCACGAGGCAACAGATAGGGACCCCTAACCCTTTCCCGGCTGCTTCTTTGATCAGTCACATCGCTAGTCACAGAAATGAAGGGGTCTCAGAAATCCTTTGTACTGGAAATGCTGTAACATCCCAGCAGAGGGAGAAAAAGTGGGGAATCAATAATGCACAGCAACTAGCACTGTTGTCTTGGAGAAGGGAAGAAGACGGCAGCAGCCGCTCCGGAGGCGGGCTGGGGTTAGCAGATGCTCGAAAGGCTTGGCCACAGGTTCGGAGCCCTCAGTTCTCCCTCCGCCCCTGCACCTCCTGTCCCTGTGGGGTGAGTAGGTGGGGACAGAGGTGGAGTTTGGACCCTCAGACCCTGTTGCCTCCAGCAAAGCTCAGGTAGAGGAACACCGTGGCAGAGAAGCAGTGTAGTGATGGTCCTCACAGGAGTGCAGTTGCCTAGGAAAGGGGTGAACACGAAAGCTGCTTTTAACTCTTAAATCGTCAAGAGGTCTCCTGAATAAATCTGTTAATCTATGTTTTGCTCCAAGGGTTGTTTGAAAGAAGAATGTAAAGACAACCCTGCTAGGAGTGCTGACGCAGCTGGGTTTTTTTGAAAGGTTTTAGTCTTATTTAAATCTGCTGGAATGTGCGTTGTCTCCTGCCTGAAGAGAGCAGGCTGGCTAGCTGGGGCGACGGCGAGCTCTGGGGGCAGAGCTGGCCAGTAATGATCTCCTCCAGCTCTGTAATATTCTCCTGGCTGGGGAGGTCTGGTCTCTCCTGAGCACATCACAGATGCAAATAAGAGTGGCTGAATTCTCTTAAATTAATCTCTGTAAGAAAGGCATGATGATTTATAAATGTCAGAACTGACTGAGTTTTTAATGCCTATTCCTCAGCATGAGAGTTAGGTATTAAAAATATGTTATTTTTTAAAGCATATTTTGACTTTTTCTAATTTATAAAAAGTTTTCAATTAATACTTCTGCATTCTCTATAAATCTAACATGAAATATTCATTTTCTATTCAAATATATCAGCTAAAAGAGATCTACGTTGTTTGACACAGCATTTTATTTAGCTCTAACTGAATAACAGGATTTGAAGGTGAGGTAGGACTGTGAGTGTGACTTGATGGGGTCTGTCTATTTGCATATTTGATTTCTTTTGCTTTCTCTCTGTATACTCTACTTTTCTGAAATCCAGAGCACCGAATGAGATCTCTTGTAAAATGAATCATCAGACCAAATCAGGGCAGTCACTTCACCATCAAAATTTCAGCCCCACATGCTTTTGCAGAAAGGTTTTTCCTCTCTTTCAGTTTCTTACCCATTATGGGGAAGAAATCTCGCCAGGCTCTCTGGTACACAAGTATCTATATGACCGTGTGTGTGTGATGGATATCAAGTTCGTTCTTTCACCCGATGTGGATGAACAATAGCATCTTCTATTTGGAAGCTCTAAGAGGTCTGTGGTGCTGACAAGGAGCATAGCTGAAGCTAGTGGTGTTATTTTCTTACAAAAAGAAGCTTTATTGTAGCAGAAAGTTCTGTAACATTTCATAGAAGCAGACAGAGTAGATTTATACCTAATTGTTCCCATAAATTTATTCTACAGCAATAAGAATGCTTTTTTCTGTCCCTTACAAATCTCTTATTTGCTTATCTTGTCCCTAAAATGCAGCAACTGTGATAGCTTGTAAATTAAAATACAATTTCTTACCTAGCTGATATCTGATCCATTCAATAATTTTAAGGGGAGGAAGCAGCTGGGCACCTCGTGGGCAGGCAGGTGAAGGAGGACCTTCAGGCAACAGCAGGAACCTTGCGTTTGAGGTGAAAAGGAGCCTGTGGTGAGGTGCCATGTGGATTGAAACATTCAGGGTTCGTTATTGAGAGGAGGACCGAGGGGACCTCTGGGTTGGAATGTGTGAGGTGGGCTTTATGCCAAAGGATGTACACAGCAGGGGAATCTGAGTTGGGTTTAAGGTTACCCCATCTTTTCTCTCTTTGGTGAGGCAGTTTTTATTAGGCTACTAAACACACAGGATTCCCCTTTCTCAGTCCTCCAGACTTTCCATCTTTGCATCTCCTCATCATCTCCCTGCTTGTTGTGGTTTAACCCCAGCTGGCAACTAAGCACCACGCAGCCACTCATTCACTCCCCCCCTCCCCAGCCCCGGTGGGATGGGGGAGAGAATTAGAAAAGTAAAAATGAGGAAACTTGTGGGTTGAGATAAAGACAGTTTAATAGGTAAAGGAGAAGCTGTGCATGCAAGCAGAGCAAAACAAGGAATTCATTCACCACTTCCCATTAGCAGGCAGGTGTTCAGCCGTCTCCAGGAAAGCAGGGCTCCATCACTCGTGATGGTTACTTCGGAAGACAAACTCTGAACGTCCTCCCCTTCCTCCTTCTTCCCCCAGCTTTATATGCCGAAGCATGACGTGGTGTGGTGTGGGATATCCCCTTGGTCAGTTGGAGTCAGCTGTCCCAGCTGTGTCCCCTCCTAATTCCTTGTGCACCCCCAGGCTCCTCGCTGGTGGGGTGGTGTGAGGAGCAGGAAAGGCCTTGACTCTGAGTGAACACTGCTCAGCAATAATGAAAACATCCCTGAATTATCAACACTGTTTTCAGCACAAATCCAAAACATAGCCCCATACTAGCTACTATGAAGAAGGTTAACTCTATCCCAGCCACAACCAGCACATCTCTACATCCCATAGTTTTTTGCTGTTAAAAAAAAAGATACACCTCATGAGGTACCTTCTGCCCTGACTCCATCCCTACCTGGCATGAAACATCTTCTGCACCTCCTCCACACCTGGTGCCATGCATTAGACTTGGGCACTGACCTCGCTCCTTTGCCTGCTGTTTGTGTGGGATTGGAGAAAGCAGTAAAACTATGCTTGAAAAATGTTAACAGCAAGGAGGGAAGTCATGGAAGAGGAGCATTAGCTGGGAGTTATGGGATGATAGTTTAAAAGGAAGAGGAAAGGGAAAATTTGAGATTAAGAGCAAGAAATCTCCTGGGCAGTGAAACTTGTTAGTCAGTGCAATAAGATCTCCTTCACTTGGCAAATGTGAAATAAGCCTGGACAAAACACCTTAAAGGTCTTTACTTCCCTCCAGCTTGTATGAGTCATGAGCCTGGGGGAATTTTTAGCTCCCTTGTCTGGTTATAGGTATTCCTTCAGACACCTCTGGCTGCTGATGACTTGAGCTGGTGGAGCACTCACTGGTGTTTCTCACTGCAGGTGTTTTGTAACTGCCGATAGTCCAAGGCATAAAATCACTCTTCTGCCTAAATTAGTGCTGTAGTGCTTCACTGAAGCAAAAGAAGGTGTCTGAGCCTGTCAGAGCTGGACTGAGATCTGTGTTTCCATGCATCATTTTCCAATATTGTCTCATTTTTCTCTTGCTCTTCACAAAATAGATATGTCTCCAGAAGACTGTTTTTTGCTATCTTTCTGTGCAGTATTTGGTACTGTCATGCTGTTTCTTAGTCACTACCTTACTAATGACTGAGATAGCATAGTCAATTAATTGTAATAAATAACAATTGGAAGGCGGCTTGGTGAATTGGTGAACATTCAGAACATAATTCCGTTTCAGGCAACACTTCTTCCAGAGAGGAGAGATGTTTTTCCACGGTTGCTTAAGCCAAGTCACCAGAGATTCTGATGAGTCTTGTTTGTTGAGATTCCTCATCTCCCTCTTTGACTGAAGCAACATCCTGGCTTTCTCTTTGAGGGTGACCCATTTGAAAGGCCCAGTGGGGAGCTCCAGAGCAGGGACAATGTGCTTTTCCAGAAATAATTGGGGGTAGAATGTAGCCTTAAATGTGCACAAGAAGTGAGGTCTCAGATGAGGACCAGTCTCTACTGGAAATGATTTGTCATCATAGACACACCCAAGCACCACTTTATGGAGAGACTGCTGATTTTAACAAGAGTTATTCTGCAGGTGGAATTTGTACTGCTTCTTTGAAACAAATAAGCTAACCTGGCCCTGGCCCTGGCACAGATTTCACTGGTGTAATTGCATCTGTGCTAGGTGCTTTGCTAGTGTAAAAAGTCATAGCAGATAGCTTCCATGCCAAATCTTACTATTCTAACAAGAGGTGCTCAGCAAAGCCATGCCTAAACACTGGGAAACAGGGAGATGGAAAGTGCAGAAGAAATGCTGCAAAAAGACCAGAAACTATAACAAACTTACTATATTAAGCAGAGCCATTTTCCTGTGACTTCTAACATGAACTCGTTTCTATTTCTGATCTTCTGAAAACTGGGGCAGATGCTGATTTGGGGTAAATTGGTCTAGCTCTGCTGAAAAGAGGATACTGATTTTTTTATTAGGTACGGACTTGGCACTGAATATATTTTCAAAACATCCTTAAGTGAGTCACTGCACTCAAATGAGTATTCAGAGAGAGAGCTGGGTGCTTCTAGCACAGTCCCCAGGGAGGGTTCTCTGCACATTCTCACAGATAAGACCACCTCAGGAAATTTGATGTTTCTTTTAGACTCCTAGTACTTGAGGGAAAAAAGTGTTCAAAGGCAGGGAAAATATCTGGAGAACAAAACTGGAGACAAACTTCCACAAAACTTCTGAGAAGATCTCATCAGCTCTATGTTGTTGCTTCTGAAACTTGTAGTGTGTTATAAGACAGTTCAAGCTGGAAAAGCTTTTAGATGTTGATGGATTTTAGTCTCACAAGGTATTTATTTAATGTTACTTTTACTTTTTTACATTTTGGAAAAGCCAGGGCTTTCCCAAAGCAGATTCCAAATAGCACAATATTATTTAACCCTTTCTGGTTTCTTAGTGCTAGTCCCCAAGTTCAAGCTTTGCCTCCATTTAAAAAAAAAAAATCCCACCTTTTTTCTAAATCCTTGATTTATTGAAGCTGTAATCCCTTCCCACCACACCAGTAGTTTTATGAGTCCCCAGATGTGGATCCTGTGAATCTTCCATGTGGACAGCCCCAAGAATGGACCAGCTCATGTCTGTAGTGAAGCTTAGAAATACTTTCCTGAGGAAGAGTGGGATTTTGCCTCAAGGAGCATGTAGAGGATGTTATGCTCTCTTATCATCAATAGCTTTTCCTCCAAATTAGCCTTAGCATCATTGCAAAAGTGTTTCTTTAGGAATCTCTTAGGGGTTTATAGTCTATTTACATCATTACATATATTATATTTACATCATTGCATATATAGTGTGTATATATATATACAGAATTTTAATTCTAAGGATTTTATTCAATTTTCACCTCTAGTTTCAGAATTTTTTGCATGGACACAGGTATCAAGCGACTTGGGTCTGGAATAAAATGGACAATGTTCCAGTTCATAGATATCAATTAAAAAAATTCCAGTTGTTCCCATCTCTGACATGATCAGCACAAACCAGAAAGTAAACAAGACATGACATTGCTTCTGGCTCCAAGTGGGTGAGGACCTGGAGGAAGGTTTGCCTGCTCAATGTTCGTGTCAGTGTACCCACTGGCAATAACGATGCTATTTATACTCGATGCTCTGAACGATGCAGCGTTCAGCCAGCATCTCTCCTCCCAAGAGCTGCTGAACAAAGTCGCTGGGACAGTCCCAGGCTGGCTTCCCATGCTTAACACACCAGCTGGTCTAGGCAAAGTCAGCTCAAGTTTTGGAGAAGGTATGTTCCAATGGTCTCAGTTACTTTCATTCCTGTGACACCTTCGCATGAAAGCAATTATCTTGCAGATACAGCTCTGCCGTGTGGGTTGTCATGGCAGTCTTTTCGCTTCTCAGATTACTCATCAGCAGCAATATTTGCTTCACAGGAGGAATATCAAGTGCTGTAATATTGGGAGTGCTTGAGACCCTTGTTTTAGAGGCACTGTCTAATCATCATAGTGTATGCAAGGATTAAATTGAAGCATTGCCCAAACTGATAGTTGAGTCGATTGACTTTCTCACTGATATCTCTCTGTACCCATCACATCCAGGCAATCTCTGCCTGGACCAGGGATGGATGAAAAGGGCATGCCTATTGGGTGCCAGCACGGGTATGGTCAGTGCCTGATAAAATCAACCCTGACAGGGAAGACAGACATTAATAATACAGGTTGAGTTCATCGTTTTAATTGAGACTTATGATGTCTCCCATATCCAATTAAAAGCTTGATAGAGTCCCAACAGGCAGAATTCAGTTGATGGAATTGCAGATCAGCTAGGACCACTGAGCTGACAGCCTTCATCAGCAGCGTCCCATCATCCTTGGGAATTTGTTTGAAAGAGAGTGTAGCCAGCAGAAGTGTACCTTTGGAGCACCATGCAGTACAGATGCTGGGGGTGTGCCATTTATTCAGTCCCTGGTCAGCTTGGTCTCTTCTCCAAGCACCAACAAGGCTTCTACCCAGAGTGTAGGACTCTGGTCTGGTAGCCTGAGAGGCTGGATCAGCAATGTTTTTTTCCATCCTTTTTCAAGTTGATGTATTTCGTCCCAACACGGATGGTAATGCCTGCATTTTCAAAAACCCATTATTCTCACCAGCAGTTCATCATGGAGGGCCATGGAAGAGGTGTTCTGTATGGAGCAGGGTCCTGATGGAGCGGGCTGTCAGGGGGACCATGGTAGCAGCCTCTCAACAAAGGAAGGCTTTTTTGTATCCTGTCACAAAGACACTTGTTTTCTGTGTTTGGTGTTGATATTGCATAACCATGGTTTGTCAGATCCAGCCCTGCTTTCTTCCCAGCAGTGACTTTGCCAAAGCTCTGCCAGTCCATCGTGTTCTCTCATACTACGTTTGCACAACACTCTGCTGTTACTTCTTCATTCTCTTCCTCCCTGCCTTGACAAGTGATACAATGTAAGTCTCCCAGTTACAAATACCAATTACCTGCTGGCTCATTCTTGGTTTTCAGATAGTGATCAAGACTAGATGAGTAACTGCCCAGTAAAAACCAAAAGCATAAAAAATAAATGGTGTTACGAGATACATGGGTAACTAACTTCAACGGTGACCTTTATAGAGCCTGAGAAATAAGGGTGAGAGATCTGCTTGAGGATTTCACAGCTTGTGGTATAATCTGTTGTCAGAGCCACCAGATCATTTTTTATTTGGTTCTCCCAAAACTTTGGTTTTGTCTCTTTTTCTAAGTAACATTATCATGAAATGCAAAACAAAAATAAATTAAATTCTATAACACTTATAGCTATTAATCACAGAAGTTAAGCTATTTTTCGCTGTGTATAAGAAAATGTCTTTCAAGCCTAAGCAAAAAACTGTCCTCCTACGTAAGATCACAGTAGTTAAATGTTTATTATACCTTGCTGATGTTGCGAGATTGTTCAGAATAGAAATGCCTGGGTGTAAGCCCAACATGAGGTTCTCCTCTTACCTCAGACTTGCAGGACAGCTTAGTAATAGGATTTTATCTAGTTTTTGAAGCAGGTATTTTCCTTTAAAATTATCTAGATTTTTCTTTTAAATTGAATGTTTCCCCTGGAATTTTACAAATTAAGATTAAAACCAGTTTATCTTGCTCTCCCACTCACCCATTTTCCACAGTCTTAAAAAATCACTCACAGATGAAGCCTTATGAAAAGAGAGAAAAAGATTTTTGGGGCGGGAGTGAGAATGGAAGGGTTGGGAGATATAAAGCCACAGTTGGCAATCCTGCTCTCTCACATTTTATAAGACAGTAAAGTCTGCATATGGCAGATGCTCTTTTTATAAGGGGAAAGAAACCCCTTGTAATTTAAGTCAGGATCTCTGGGACTCTGCTGGGTGTGTTTTCAGAAATTCTTCTGGAAAGCATGTTTTAGTTTTGAAAACAAGCAAGTCACTTGGCAGATTTTTAGAATGTGGAATTAAATATAAAAATCAGAATGCTATATTAAACAGTGTCATATAATAAATGCAGTATTGTTTGCAGGTGCTGGCTCTTGAACTAGCAAAGGGATGCAAACGTGTTTCTTTTTAGCATGCTGCCAGGCCCCACTCTGCAGGATGAAATGGGATTAGAGGGTGTTCTGACCTCAGAAGACCAATTTTTTGCTATTTGCTGGCATCACTTACTGTGTCTGATTTCATTTCCAGAGATGGTGTGTATTCAGACCGGCGCAGGGTTAGACGTCCCCTTCTGCTCCGTGGTAGTGGGAGGATTAACGCTTTGGCACTGCTGAGCTCTGGGAAAAGACAGCACCGCTTAGAAACCACAAAAGAGGCTTCAGAGCTGATCCTGTGGGGTTGTGTACACCAGGGGCGGAAGGACATGATGGCCTTTGGGCCTCCTAATTTACTGCCAGAGAACCTCCCTATTGCATGTCAGATAAAGGACAAAGCAAGGTAGAGCGTTACGGAGCATAGAAAAACCTACCCTCACCTTTTAATTTGTTTTGAGTTTGCAATCAGAGTAATAGATAAGAAAGAGTAATTTGGATGGGGCAGTGTAAAGCTGAGCAGGCTCTTGATAAATATTCTACCAGATAAGTTGATTTCTTAACTGATGATATGAAAAGGCAGTTCAGTATCTGGATGAACCTTGGATGCACAGGACAAGAGGACAGTGATGCTGAGACAAGGATCCCAAAGGGCAAAGTCAATCCTGGTCTTGCGAAGGGTGACCAATACATGCAGTGTTGGTAGGGAAGAGGAAAGTCTGTTTTGTCCTTGTCATTTTTGATGATGAGTCATGTAAACTTCTCTGAGGGGTGAGCCAAGAGCCAGGATAATGTCAGGAGAACTGGCTGTAGTAGAAAGGTAATTTTTTTTGTATCTAGGTGGATAATAGTTATTAGAAACTATAATATAGAAACTAGAAACTATAGAAACTAGAGCTATAAAAAAATCATCATAGTAAAAATGAAGGGAGGCAAAAGATTGGTGTGGCAAATTTGGGATGAGGTAGACCCTGCAGAAGAGTTCCTAGGGAGAGTCAGAAGGAGGTGGAAATGTGCAGGCCATGGTGGGGAGCAGGGTGCCAAGTAGGAGGGATGTTCACCGCTAAACCAACAGCCGGTTAAGAGATTGGGCACCTGAGGTTTGGTGAGTATCAGAACTGGAAAGGCCAGGATAGGACCCCAGCACCCAGGGAAGGCATTAGAAATGCTTCAGCAAAGGCACATTTGGTGAATTTCATGACTTGAAATTAGCACACAGAGGGGCACAGGATAGTATCATTCTTTTTATTTAGCAAGAAATATTAAAGTGTCAGAATTTATTCTTGTTCTACCTGAAGAAATAAGTTAAAATGGCAGCATTTCAATAAACAAGACAAAATTTCCCCTCCTTTACAATCAGAAATACTAAAAAAGAATTTTTAAAAATACTCATAAAACTGAAAAGGATTCTGACAAAAGATTGTTTTTTGCTCAGACTTTTGAACTGTCATTTTTGTTTTCAATTTTCCTCAACAGGAATTTTGAGAAATATTTTAGATGAGTGTTTTTGGGGGGGAATGTTCCTCTGACAAGAAAAAAAAGGTGGTGACTGAAAGGAAGCTTTTTTTTTTTCCCCTGGAAAAGTTCTGTTAGTCCTGCAGGCATTAAAGCACAGTGTTTTGCTTGAGGATATTAGAATGTGCTTATTCTAGGAAGGGAACACTGCCAAAGACCTGGAAAAAAGACACAAGGCTGAGGAAGAAAGCCAAGAGGATGTGGGTAGTGCAGGTGGGTAACAGAGAAGAAGGTGTGAAAAATCTCTTTGTGGTGAGAGGAAAAAAGAAAACGGAGATTACAGCTGCCGACAGTCTTGTCATCGTTTGCTTTGTAGAAGTCAGCTGGAGCTGCAGGGAGAAGGGGGCTCGTGGAGCACGTTGCACCTTCAAAAGGCACGTGGGAGTGGGTGCGGACGGCAGCTAGCACGGCTGGGGGGAGGCAGCCTGTGCCAGCACAGGGAGAGAACGTGACACTTCGCACCATTACGCTTCCTCCAGAGATGCTCAGCAGCGTAGGGCTAGAGGCAACTGCAAGCCTACTTTAGCACAAGCATGCACGTGAATTATTTCGTGAATTCAAGAGTAACTTTCCAGACTAACACAGCAATCTACCTTGCTGCTGCTTCATGGGCAGTAAATGCCCAGGAGGCTACAGACCTTCCTGTAGCCAAAACTGAAACATGGTCTGAATTGCTGGGTGCCGCTGTGGGTTGTCACTTGTTCGAGGTAAGTGTCACCTGGGATCCAGCTGCTGCTTAAATCAGCAGCGTGGGGGACGCTCACCACCTCGGTCAGGCCACTTTGCGTTTTGCTATTTATAACCAGAGCTCTGTGCGGATGTCAGGCACGCGTGTTTCCACCAGCTCCTTCTCTCTTCTGCTCCACACTGATCCGACCGGGCAGTGCACGTGCGTGAGGTTACTGCCTGCTCTGATACCCGCTCAGTAACTCTGGAGAACCAAGTGACTTAAGCCTAAAGCATTTTTACTACATTTCACTGCAAATTTCATTTCTTTATGATCATTGGTTACTGATTTTTTTTCTCAGCCTGTCTATTCTAAATAGAGGCTTCAAGCCTTTTACACTGGCTAAGGAAGTAATGATTTTCTCTGTAAAGAATCCTGTGGTTTCCTACAGCAGGAACTTTATCAGAATAAAATCAGAAGCAGCTAATGGTAGCTGCAGGATTTGTATCAAGCATGTGAGCTGGGATTGAAAGCAGCATTGGTTTCTTCTTTAGCTTTGAATTTTTTCCTGGTTCAGTGGATTCTTTTTTCCATTTACCGGATTAATTTGGATTTTCAATATGTAGCATTAGTCTGAAGAGAATTAATTTCCTTTTAGAGTTATTCTAAACTGGAAAGTCCCTAAGTGCGTTTGCAATATTTCTGTGTAGCACTGGTATTTTTGCCTGGCAGGACTCCCTCCGCCCGAGGCGAAATCTTGCAGCCCCCTACGCATTTCACACAGTACCTTATGGAGGGGAGGGCAAAGCAGAAGACATTTTAAATTGAGAGGTGAATTCTTGCACGGTCGCTGCAAAAGCCTCGTCTCATGGCTAAAATCCTGCCCAGATGGAGGGATGCTGGGAGGCGGGAGAAGGGCTGTGACCCACCACTGCTCCTCTGCCCCACATGGTCTGGGAGCAGACTCCCCCCAGACCCAGTTCTGCTGCTCTGGATGGCTCAGGGTTGGAGAGCTCCCATTTCCCATAGGTCTGCAAGAGTCTTGGCAGTTAAATCTTTCTTACGTTTCTTTCTTCCTTTCCCGCGGTGATAAAGGGAAGCTTCCAGCGACTGCATGTGGTGCCTTCGAAGAAGAGGAGTTCTACCTTATTTAGACACATTAATATTAATGTCTGTGAAATAGTTGGGTCGTTCTCTGTAATTTTCCTTTCTGCTACTGTCTTCCAGGTGCACACGTTCAGGGGCCCGCACTGGTGTGAATACTGCGCCAACTTTATGTGGGGCCTCATTGCTCAGGGAGTAAAATGTGCAGGTAACAGTCATTCAGTCTTCTTTTCCTAAGACAGTCCTAATGTTGTGACTATTTAATGTGCTGCCTGCTCCACTGTAACTCCATGTGGCAAGGGTCTGATCTGGCCCCTGTTAAAATCGAATAAGTGAATCCACTCTGCGGCTGATGGTGTCAGGTACCTGTTTCAGTAACGTCACTGCAGTGATTGAGCGCTCGTGGAGGGGAAATGATTATCATCATTAAGGGATTTTTTTTCCCCCCCTTTTAGAATGGAGAAGAAAATAGGTACATGCATTGTTAGCTTTGTTTCTTTTCTACCACTTGTATGTATTGGTAGGTGTGAGAAACTCACTTGAGGATCTCAATGTGCAAGATGGGCATTAGCAAATTTCAGGTTGCTGCTGTGAAACAGGCATTCGGGTTAATCGTATGTATAAGCCAGCAGACTCCCAGCTAAGTCATGTCTCCTATTTGGAAACTGAAAAGTTAAGAAAAGGGATGATGAATAAGGAATGCATACTGAAATGTTACATAAACATTCAGGTGCTGGTAGAAATGTATTACATGCATGGGTGTCACTGCAGGCATTTCTGGGATAAAGCCTCCCTGAAGTAAAACAATTTGACAGTTTTATTGATAAGATTCTTCTGAAAAGAAAGAATGGTCAGCTTTTTTCAAAGGAAAAAAAAAAGGATTAAAGTGACCAGAATAGTTTACTGTATTTAAAAAGTATTTTATGACATCCTAGCAAGCAACCACATTTATAAAAACGGTGCAAAGAAATGTTGATGTATGAAGACCTGCGTATGTTGCCCTGGAAACTGAATTTTCAAGCTAATTTAAGAAAATCTGCTCTGTCTAAAGCTTTCTGAAGTCTTGTCTCAAGCAAATAAGAGGGCTTTTTATCACAGAACTGCAAAATAATGTAAAACTTAAAATAATTTACAGCCAAATAGGATTGAAATATTTTTAAATCCTTCCCCAGTAATTATTTGAATGCAATATTCCATTGTTATCGATACACTCTGCACTGTCCAGGATGTATTAGAGAGTGCAGCTCTGTTTTAAGAAACTATTGTGTAAAAATGGCGTTTCCTTTCTCCATATTTTCCCCCTGCTAAGTATTTAGGGTTGCAGCCACATCCTTCACTTATGAATGAAAATAGTTAATATTTTTTACTGCTGTTGATTTTGCACAGTGTACAGTGCTAGAAGAGAAGGAGTAAGCCTAATTTTGCTCTTGAATCGTTTTCTGACTAAAGTAGTAATTTTTTGATGACACATGAGCCAGTAAATGTGCCATCTTTCTTCCTCGCCTGAAGTAGATTCCTCAGTCTTGGCATTTAGGAGAAATATCAAGTATTTTTCAGATTTATGTTAAATAACTTTGATCCAGAAAATCAATAAAAACGAACAGTATGAAAGCTTGCAATGCTGCATGGCACTGTGGAATGAACAAATAATATTGCTTTTATAATTAAACCCAAAGTGCTTATGATTTTGTACTGCCTTTTTGGTTTTTTAAACTAAAGTAGAGCTGATTTTCTGGGTTTATGCAGATTTTTCTATATTATGAATTTCCAAAAGCTTCCAAAGTCTGGTTTTCTTTCCTCCTTACGAGGATGGTAATAAGTACTGCATGTCTCCTTTTTCCTTCTTGCAGTGTAGAGGAGCATATGTGTATTAGATGACTTCATAGATTTAGAAACTATAATTAGGGCTTTCTATCTTGTGTAAGGTTTCATATTACTGTTGGTAGCTTCCAGTAATTTCTATGATCTTATTTATATTTTAAAATCCCATGTTGTATGACCACGCTTGCTGAAGTGTCAGCAAAGCATTAGGGCAGGGGGAGGCTGAGGTTTTTCAGGCCATGCTCAAGGTCATTGGGCACAACCAGGTGAGCTGGTGATATGCAGCATCGTCAGCCAGAGCACGAGGAGGAGCTGGTGAGGAGCCGTGGGGTGGCAAGGCTGCCAAGCAGCACTTCCTCAGCCTGGCAGGTCTGGTTGCTGCAATGTGTCTTGCGTGGCTTGCTTGGGGTTGAGGAGAGTGGGGCTTTCCCAAGGACATGGCTTGCAGCCGACCCACCTCGCTTGTCCTTCCCTCACCGCAAGGCTAGCTGTTAGCCACTAGCCAACCTCAGCGATAGCTGACAGAGAACTAGGGGCTTCCCAGGTGATTTTATTCTCCTAAATTTCATAGAAATCAGCGTCTGGATGGAGGAGAGGGACTCCAGGCAGAGCCCCATGGAGGTGGAGACAGCAGGACAGGCTCAGCAGTTCCCCAGTCTGCCTTGACTGCACCTCACCCTCAGCAGTGTCTACCTGCTTCCATCAGCTGAGGCTGTACAAGCCATCAGAGCCAGAAGCTGTACAGATCTGGGCGTTCAGAGGAAAGTCAGAAGTGCACGGATACATAGTGAGGACCTGCGTAAGCAGTGTTAATGTGCTAGTGTGGAAGAGCTCAGGCTTGAGTGCCATGAGTTTATATGGGTCTAAAAAAAAAAAAAAAGTAATCATTTTGCTTCTGAACTGAGCCATTTTAATATGGAAACAATGAGGCACAGTAAACAAGGAGCCACATGAGGCCATTGCTTTTCAGAGTGGGTTCATACTTCAGAAAAATTACAGCTTTTAGCAGGAGGCAGCCCACTTGCATTCAAATGGGGCTCAATGCCACTCCAGGGAAATCCACAAAATCTGTTTGGTGGTCTGTATAATCATTTTATTGGAAATACCTATGAGCAAAACTGCACTGATCATATGTAATTTTATACTTTTTAAAGCGTTTGCTTTTTATAGCAAACAGTTGCACATCTCAAGAGGACTCTTTGCTGTACAGAAGTCATAAGTTTAACAAATACAAATGGATTACTGCATGGGCTACTCTCATCCATTTAAAATCTCATCTCTGCAGAAACACAAAAACATGCAAGAAGATAAGTGTGGGATAGTCCAAGACTGGACAACAAAGATAAATGTCACCCATTTCAGAAAGGAGAAGGAGCTGGAGGAAGAAGTGGAGCTTATTTCTGATAGCTGATAGATTAGTTTATGTTACACAAACTAAGCCAATTCTTGGAAAAATAATAAACCAGAACTAAACATTCATTACAGTACACATGCCATAGCAACCAGCAAGGGTGCCTTAGCAACTTGAACTGCCTTGACTCATGCTTTGTTGCAGTCCGTCATGACTGAATGTGTCCCTCTGCTAAAATACAGCCTTGAGTGCATTCAGTATCTTGTCAGGTACAGTCCTGTATGATTAACCCCTGGAAGATGGATTCTCCCTAGCTTATCCTTGTTTGGGTTTTATGACAGACAAAGAAGGAGGAGTACGTCTTTTCCTTCCATAAAAATGAGAGGTAAATGTAGGCGCCGTGTTTGCCACCTGAAGAGTGGTTATTGGTTGAAGTAAGATGTTGGCTGTCATCTTGACTACAAGGGTTTTGGGATTAATGCAAGCCACCAAACTTGCAAAGATTTTATTGTCTTCCAGAATTAAGATTTAGGGTGATGTACAGGATTTAGATCCTGTAGGAGATTAATTTGTGGACTTGGTCTGACTCCTGCTGGAGGTATATCCAGCAGAACAGGAATAAATTATTTTTCCTTCTGTGTTAGTCTCTCAAATTTGATTTTTATTTCATCAACTTCTTTAAAGACAGATTTGCTTCCTCAGAGTGAAGCTTCATAATAGGCTTCTGCCCTACTGCCTCAGAGAGTCGTGCTTCCAATTTTTGCATCCTAGCCACAGGCCCTTAAAATTTTTGTGAGATAAAGACTCATCTGTATGCAAGGAATCTTCCTTTTCTGATGGCATGCTCTATCTCCAGCGTGCTTTCCTGCAGGCTTTTGCCATAAGTAGAAATGACTGAAGAAGTGTTTGAAATTATAATGCCACCAGCTTGCGTAAACATTGAAGCTCAGCAGAAGCTAATGAAGACATAAGAGTTTACCCCAGCTCAAAATCCAAAGCATGAACTTACAAAAATGTATTCTTAATTACATTCCTCCTGTGTAAGGCTCCTCCATACTCACAGGGTTCATCCTGTTGCCCAGAATGCATTCAGGAGAGAAACTATAACAATATCCAAAGAAAATTTGCAGATACGCACCAGGGACTTCATTTTATGAATGATACAAACATGTAATACCCAGTAGCATTAACAGAGAATAGTGTGTGTTCTCAGAGACTAGAGCATGGCATTAATGGTGCTGTTAGTGTACTACCCAAGTAGACTTGTAGACAGGCAGACTAGTAGACTTGTCAAGCTTCTGCAACTATTTCAGTTACTGTATAATCTTCTCCTTGCTCTGTACCCTTTTGCTTGTTGTTCTTACAAATAAGTTATTTAATCAGAAGATTTTTTTGGAACAGGCTGGTTTAAGGGCATTAATTAGCTCATCTTAAAGGAAAGATAATTTTTTTTACTGAATTTCACTGGATGCTTTTGATAGTGTTTTGGGCTGCTCCTTTTAACACCAGGCAGCACCACACTCTGAGGCTGTACGTGAAGCACCATTTCTGCTGCCTTGATAGAATAAGATTTGCTCTGAACTATATCAGCCTGCCACCCATGTAGCAGTTGCCTGTCCTTTGTTTTCCTTGAAGTAGGTAACTTCTCTCTGAAGACTTGATAGAAATAAACTTGCAGCTGAACTATCAGTGGGGGGGCAACCAGCTGCCACTGGCTGAGCCCAAGCAGTATTGCTGACAGCCCTGACTGCAGTAAGCTCCAGGAGTTCATTTTCAGAAAAGTTAAAGTACAGTCTCAAAGCAGGATTGTTTTGTAAATTACTGCTTAAGTATTTAATTTCCCCATTTCATCCATTTCCTTCTCCAGCAATTGAAAAACGTACAGCTGCCTCATTTTCTTTGCTGTTTTGTTTTGCTTTGCTATTAAATCCCTTGCATTGGACAGCCCTATGTTGCTCCGTTGGTGTGTAAAGGATGGAGACCACGTTGGAGCCTGCCTATCCTCAGGCACTAGTTGTGCAGGCACAGTGCTCACGATTTTAGCGCCTGAAAGAACAGCTGATTGCTCTTGTGGCAGTAACTCAGCAAAGGGGAAGGCAAGGTGTGCTCAACACGTTGCCCACTCTCAATGTATTTTGCATGCCTCGGTCATGATAAGCTCCCATTCTGCCCACACTTCTACCTTAAAAACACATCCAGGCTTCTTTTGAGATGTACACCCAGATTCTGCTGGTTTCCTTGACCATGTAGGGCATGGACAGTCAGCTCAGAAAGGGAACGAGAGCAAGGCAAAGCCACAGAGGTCAGGGCTGTGGGAAGGGGACTGTTTGGAGAACAGTCCCTGCCCACCTCGGGCAGGTGGTGATGCTGTTGGAGGAGATGCTTGCTGCCTGACAGGCTGTTCCACCAGCTCAGGATCTGGTGGTGTTCCTGCAAGGAATGAGCTCCAAAATTTTGAAATGCTAATCAGGCAGCAGAGCCTTGCTTCAGAGCCGTTCCCATGGGGAAGCTATTCTGGAGCTATATATTCTTGAAACTGTAAGTCCTAAAAGTGGGTTTATCTCCAAGCCCACACAGACCTGGAAGCTTTGAGCAAGCCAGCGGCCCATCAGGGGAGCTGTCGAGAAGGTAGGCAGGTGCCGTGGCAGGAAGCCAGGGAAATTTTTGAACAAACTGACTCTGATCTTTCAAGACTACCATAAAATCAAACCATCGCCACCAAACGTGTTCAGCTTTTGGAGGCACAGACATATGTATTCTTTTGATTTAGAATAAGGGGGGGGATTGGCTTTTTTGATGAGCTTTTTTTCTTTTTATTTCATAAGCCTGGATTTTTCTGTACTATTAGGTAATTTTGTTGCCAGGTAACTAGCTGCCCTCTAGAAATTCCATCCTAAAGAATAATGTACCCTATAGTGCATAATACAGTAGTATGGATGATAGCAGGTTTGAGGGAGCGTACATGTATGTTTGGAGGCAATTTTTGCCATGGCACTGCTTAATAAAGTGGCTTAAAACTGGTGGGACCATGGTTGCTTCCAGATGTGCATTGCATATTAACAAACGGCACGTACGTAAGGCAGTTGCCACCCAGGCTAGAACAGCTCTGCCAGGGTGGAGGAAGAGGGCAGACCTTCACTGCACCCCCTTGCCTTGTGCTTGGAAGCACAAAATGCAGCATGTGGGGCCGGTGAGGTTGCTACATTCATGTGCTTGTCCTCACACGCTGCATCCGAGGGAACAGAAAACATTGCTTCCTCTGCTACAGAAAAGAGCATTAAATTATTAAAGGAAATCTACTAGCTCATGATTGATTTACAAGAGCAAATTCCTTACTAACTTTTTCACCTTTGCAAAAGTAATGATGCCAATACTTTGTGCTTGCGTGGAACCCATCGTCTCTGCATGTCAGCTTACCACAGGTGAGGGCGTTATCCTGTCTGGCCAGCACCGCAGTGGACCTGCCCAAGGCAACGCACGGTGCCAGCACCCCAGCTCCACACTTCCCACCCTCCCACACTTACCATAAACCTCTGAAGTCTTTCAGAACTTTCTGCAGATAATGTAAATCTACCTTTTAGCTCTTAAAGCTGCTCCTCAGAGTGACAAAATGCATGAATTTTCTTTGGGATAATTCAAAAATATAATTAGAGTGATGGATGTAGCATACGGTATCGTTCCAATGGAGCGTGATCAGCAGCCATGTTAGTCAGTAAATCATAAACCAAAGGAAATCTAAAACTGACTAAAGTCAAATCAGCAGTATAACAAGAAGTGACAGCTAAGTATATTTTAGTCTCTGCAAATATTTATAATGTGTGTTCATGGGGCAGTATTAACGTACATATATCTTTTTGCTCTGCTCATGCATTAATATGAACACGTTATTTGTTCTTTCAGCCCAGCGCACTAACATCAGTATTAGCTGTTTCTAAAACGTTACCAAACCTTTTGCTCGGCATCATAGGAAAGTATTGTCAGGCTGGTTTTAAATTTAATACCTCTCATAGAAGTAATGTCGCAGCCCACCTGAACTCCTAGATCAATATGCTATTAAAGTAAGGGCAGCTTATCACAGACTTGTAAACCTGTCTTCTAAAATTACTCTTTTTTTTTTTTTCCCTAAATTTCCAAACTTCCTATAAACTCTTGAATTTATGGCTGCATTTTTTTTGGTCATGTTTGGTATATATGAAAGGTGGCCACAGTTCTGCACTGTAAAAAGGAATAGTAAACATGACTTACATTTCTAGTCCTGAGAAATCATCTCTGTATAAGGTGAAATTCTGATTAACTGAAGTCAGCAGAAGTTTTCTTATTGACCTCCAAGGGTTCATGACTGCATTTTTTAAATGTGTCCTGTATTATTGTAGCAAATACAATGCTTTAGGGGCATTCTTCTGTAGCTCTTCACCAATTTCTATAGCCAGGCAGCAGGTAAGTTCTAATGAACTTCTGTAAGAAATGGATAAGGCTCCTGGTTACTTTAGATCCAGAGTAAAGCTGCTAATGCCAACTTAGCTATTCTGGATTTATTTTGATATAACCAAAAGTGAATAGACCCTAAATTTGAAATCAAATGATTCCTCTTGGTCTTAACAAACCCAGCCAAATCATGAAGCTCATGTGCAAAGAAGGCAAGCAGTCCTAAGACTTCACCATGTGGCAGCGTGCAGAGATTCAGGGCTCGGCTTTCTTGTTCCTTCCTACTTGATTCTAAAATAATGGGTTTCAAAGTTTTTGTGAAGCATCTGCAATGAGAACAGAGGACATTTTTATTTAATAATATGCAATTTGCAGCGTAAGTCCTGTCCTTCAGTACTAACAAGTGAGCAGAGTATATTTAAGAGTGTAAGACTGCCACATTCCCAGTGCTCTGGGGAGGGGAGGACTGACCTCCTGCCATTGTGCTTTTTAACTTGTTGGAGTTAAGAAGACATCATCCTTCATCCTAAATTATCAACTGAACCAGAGACTAGTGACTGAGACATGGCTGTTGGGCCTTTCATGAAGTATTGTTAGCTGGGGAGAGGGGCCAACCTGGAAGGAAGCATGGCATTGGTAAGATTCAGCTTCTTTATTGGAAAAAATACATTTTTTCTATTGCAAATTCTCTGAAATCTCCTAGATGTATTTATTGTTGCAGAATTGCTCAAGTAAGGTGGTCTCCTACACTTAGGTAGGAGGCAAAGAGCCTTGATTGTTAGAAGGATACCACACAGCCCAGTAGTAGTGAACATAGTGCTCATGCATTTTCTAAGCATTAAGTATCTGAAATATTTCTAGGTTTCAAATGTTTCTCAGAAGTGTTTGTAAGCTCTTAAGCAGTGAGCTGGTACGTAAAATCTAATCAAATGCAAAGAAAGAAATAACGAGAGAGGAGAAAAGTTTGCCTTTGTAATTATTATTCTGGTATTAATGAGGTCAGATCTAAAGCCAATTTGAATCTATGGGATTAGGAGTAACACAATTATTTTCAGAAGCAAGGTTTTCACATTGAAAACATCTCCATAAGTTAGATATTTTAATGAAATGAAACTTTCTTATGTATAAATATAATTAGGATTATCTTAGTGAATGAAATAATTGTTTTAAGATACTTGGAAGCGTGTTTTTCCTTTTTTTTCTTTTTTTTTTTTTGTCTATTTTAGTCTTAATTATCCTTGGATTCCCAGAAACATAACTCTGAGCTATACTGCTATGTGAAGCAGCTAATTTACACTCACAAAATCACTCACGAGTCCTCATGAGTGAGATGTTGCCATTCCAGTCTTGTAGACATCATACTAGATCATTTCATGCATGTTGGAAAAGGTGCTTCTTGCAGCAATTTTAGGAGTTCTATGTATAATAATCATATTTGCATTTGTAAATACTATTATTGCAAAGTTTCAAAATAAAGGAAATCAAGAATTAAGATTTCCTGTGGTCTTATTTTGCTTCACTTCTGTGTGTGCATTAAGACGTTGCCTCTAATTATTTGACTACTTATTTTTACTCCACAACTTCATCTTTATTCTGAAAGCAGAATGGATGGTACTTGCTTAATAGCACCTATTCAGTATTTTGTCTTCTTGTTGTCAAAAGTGCTAGTCTTACTAATGGTACAGTATTCAAACCTTACACCAAAGATGAGTAGTTTTTCCTCTGCATTCCCACAAACATTTAATGAATTTGATTGTACAAGACCCAGAGGAGGCAAGAACAGCTTCTCCTTCCTGTGTTACAGCTGAAGCACTGAGACACTGAAGGGTTCAGGTCACATGTTTCCAGTGAATTTGGGTTCCCTATTTAAAGCACAGAGGGACCTGGTTTTTCAAAGTTCAGAAAAAAAGGAACACCGGACGTAGATATTTAAAGCGTAGGTGGAGCTCCCCTTGCCTGCACTGGCTGGGGCACTCAGTTTCTTCGTTTCACCCCGCAGACCCACAGGTGGGGTAGACGCTGTGCATGAACAGATGGTGTGGTCATGCACCTTCCAGTTTGGGGTCTTATAAATGTGGGATTTAAATAAGTGCTCGGGTGAAAGCAAGTGCTTTGGCTGTTACTGTTTCCTCTCTGTCACGAACGAGGCAACTGAGCAAACATTGAAGGAACCTGGGTGACCAAACTGAACTTCTCCACACCTGGAGGGACAGCGGTTGAGCGTGCCACCACCTGAGGCTCCAGGACAACCAGCTGTGACCTAGTGCAGCTTCTGGGGCAAGCCCAGGCGAGGGCTGTGGGTCAAAGCAAGCCACTGAGGCTGACCAGGGTGGGCCCCCATGGTACCCCCGGGGGTACTGCTTATTTGCAGGGAGCAGAGTATTGCGTTGCACGGCTTTGCCCAGGGTGGGGTTTGCAACACAAAATCACAACCAGGTGGGAAATTCAGCATTCACAGCTTCCTGTCTTGTACATTAACTGCTCCTTGCAAGGAAGGGAATGACTCCTGCACAGAAATAGCTAAAGAGAATTTTAATCAGCCATTTCGTCTGGATGAGGATCTGTGCAAGTTTTGATTGATTGAAGGTGACATGCTGAACTTTAATTGCAACCAGAGATTGGATGTTTTAGAGGATCCTAAGTGACAAAGCTGATTACTTCACAGGCCTGTTAAGTAAACAAAGTGCTTTTAGCAGCAGGCTGCAGCTGACTTGGTCAAAATCAAACTTAGTGATGAATTCTGGGATTTACTGTTTTGGAAAGAACAAAGTCAAATAATCTATGGAGCATTAATGAAAATACAAGTATTGGCAAAATCAGGAATGAAATATGAAAGGAATCTATGTAGACAGATACTCAGTACTGCAATGGGAGAGGGAAGTACAGATTTTCATCAAGGCATTGATCCTTCAAGCTCCTACATCCCTTAATTCTGCAGAAATCCGGGGGTCTCCGAATGGCAATGCAGCAAGGTCCAGAAATACAGAACTGGAGTCTGCGTTAGGTCAGAGCATGGCAAACGCCCTGACTGCAAAGTGTTGCCTTTCTTGCTGGTTGCTATTTCCTCGCAAGCACCTGTGAGTCTGCATTGCAAACAGGAGAAATGGCAGTGAAAATGGAGTCACTGGGGGCAGTGCTTACTGGGGGCTGCTGCTTACACAGGCCTGCTGCCTGAGAGTGTTGATGGCAGTGTGTGCTTAGCTTAAGGGCGACTATATTGTTCTTCCCATCTTCACTGTATAATTGGTGTTTTCTGAGATTTTTCTTTCCCAAACCCTGAACATTATATTTTGAGTGGTGTTTAGGCAGAACAAACATTTTTCTGTAAGCTGATTTCAGTTAAGTTTCACTTAAACTAAATCTCATTCTCAGTATATTTACGATAAGCTGTGGAGCTGTTTGTTTATGTTTCAAAAAATCACAACAAATTTTTCCTAAGTCATTTTCAAAGTAAATAGAATTGTTTTGGTGCCTGCCAACACTTTGTTTCAGAAACACCCTGTGAAATGGAAGCAAGGATTGCCAGCCGCTGTGCCTTAGCAAAGTCCTTTGTAAACGGCTCAGTAGCAAGAAACCACCAGCCAGATTGGTGACCCCTATGTCTGTTTTTCATCTCCCCTCCGAGCTGGGGAATGGACCCTGTCACTAGCAACACTAAGCAAGGGCTAACACTAAGCAAGGGCTGCCACACCTGGCAAGAGCGTAGGGGTCCCTGAAGTGGTTCAGATCTCAGGGCTGCCTTGCCGACGTGTGCTGCAGAGGGGTTGTAGCATTCTGAGACCCAGTCCCTACCTTACTGTCCCCCAGGAGGTGTCTTAAGTGCCACAGTCCAGGACTACATTAAAGCTGTATGTGTTAGGAAATCCACAGCAGCTTGGGAAGAAAGTTTAGATCATGATAGAAACATATGTAATAGTGGTGGGGAACATAACTGACCCTTAGATCCTGATTCGAAAAAACATATGGAAAGTTTGTCGCTTTGTGTCAGATCTTCTAGAGATAGAAGAAATGTCTTGGGTAGAAAATCAGTCTTACTTAAGGTCTGTCCCTACCTCACGCTTTTGATGGTTAAGAGGTCTCAACAGAAGTCGTAGTTGCGAGATCAGGTCAGATCCTGCAGGAGCCATACACGCTCCACAATACTGACCCCAGGCTACATTTTTACTAAACACCAGCTTAATCATCTTTTCATTTTTTCTCCCAGATTGTGGTTTAAATGTGCACAAGCAGTGTTCCAAGATGGTCCCAAATGACTGCAAGCCAGACCTGAAGCACGTCAAAAAAGTGTACAGCTGTGACCTTACAACGCTAGTAAAAGCACACTTCACTAAGAGACCAATGGTAGTAGATATGTGCATTAGGGAAATTGAATCTAGAGGTAAGGCATAGTTAATGGACTTTCATTGCTTTACTGATAATCCATTTAGATTGATCTGGGTCATCTGGGTTTCTGCTGAAATGTATGATTGCTCAAAACAGATTTGCGCAAGACGTTTTATGACTGCCAATTACCCTCCACAGCTAATATTATACTTTGCATTATTTCATGGTTCATACCCATTTATAATTTTTATAGATTCTGCTAGAAATTGCTTAATGGACAATTACTGCTTTATAGTTCTATTTGGCACCTATCTTTCCAGTAATATTTTTATTAGAAAAATTAAGAGAATGTGCTAAAACAAAGGCAGTTAGTATTGATGTGTTCTCTCTTGGTAGTTGCCCTAGTCCACACTGAGTATCCTTTTCTAGAATTAGAGTATTTGTTTTCATTCTGAAATAATGACTGAGCATCAAGTATGCTAAGCTCAGTTATTTTTAAATCGGTTTTAATTGGTTTAATATGTTTCTTCAGCTCTAAAATCATTTGCGTAAACATAATTTAGTGCTGATATAACAGGGCAACTAATGCAAGGGTCAGGGTTAAAAGGCCAGAATAAGATTTCGTTCTGAAAGAAAAGACTGATAAGGCTTTTGAAACGTGTTTGCTTTTTCTGCCTTAAATGAAGAACCTGGCAAAGGAAGAACTGAGGGGAAGGAAACTGTAAGATTAAGACTAATTTTAATCTTGTTAAAATGTTCATTGCAGGTCTTAATTCCGAAGGACTGTACAGAGTCTCAGGATTTAGTGACCTTATTGAAGATGTCAAAATGGCATTTGACAGAGGTACAGTCTTTCCTGCATGCTGGAACTTTGTGCTGATGTATTAAATATACACAGTTTTTCTGCACAGCCTCTGTCTGTCTCATGCTCCACTGCATCAGTGGTCTGAAAGAGTCCGGCAGCTGTGCTCACAGAAGGGAAGTCTCCCCATCAGAAAAGCATATCAGCTTCACTTTGGCCTTTATTACCAAAATCTACTTTTCTCCTTCCATCAGTATTTGTGCTTCAGTAATGATGTGCATAGTAAAGGACAAAGCTTTCTGAACTACTGCCCTAGTCTGCAAGTAAAACTATGCTCAGTGGGATGGGGGAGGGATAGAGGGCAAGTGGTAAAGTGCGTTAAGAGGGCTGTGCAACTTAAATCCATCTTTCTGGATGAAAGCTCCAAAATAATAAGATGAATACAATTGTGCAAACAAAATTTGAATTAATACAGTCTAAAAGAAGGTCAGCGAGAACAAACTCTTCTCTCTGAGAAAACGCAGTGGGAAAATTAAAGGCTTTCCAGCTGCAGTCCCCCTGTCCCAGTAGAAATCAAGGCCAAAATCCATGCTGGAAACTCTGTCTCCTGTTTCTCTGGAGGACTGGACCTATTCAGACAACATCTGCCTCCTCTGCAGCATTAGCAGGGCGGGGATGCGCTGGAGAAGCCAAGTTCTGTATCTCTGTCCACTGCGGTCAGATGTAGGTAGTATGCTGTGGCTAAATGGTGAACACATGTTTTTCCTATAAAATAAGGAGGCTGTGGACTAAGTTGGGTTTCTTTCTTTTACTTTTTTTCCCAGACTCCCCTGATTTCTCATTCAGTGCTGACAAATGCGTTGTTTGGCAACACAATATGTGCAGAAATAGCTAAACTTCCACACATTAATACAAGACAGATACTGCTAGATCGAGCAGGCAGGTTTTTTCAAAAAAAAAAACCAAAACACCCTGTATTTTTTTTAATCATTTGAAATGAAGAAAGGGTAGGTTTCTTTATAAAATACTTGAGGTTTTCACCCTGAAACAATGAACTTCACAGCCCAGTAACTCTCTGTTTTGCTTATGAAAGCCAAAATCTGTAGTTGTGTCCTTTTTAATAATGTTTGCTTAAGCAAGTTATTATTTTCCTTTTGAATTCTGTTTTACATCTGTTTACGTTTCCAAGGCTTTAATGTCAGTCCCTTCTCCACACAGATGGGGAAAAAGCTGATATTTCTGTGAATATGTATGAAGATATCAATATTATCACTGGTGCACTTAAACTGTACTTCAGGGATTTGCCAATTCCACTCATCACGTATGATGCCTACCCAAAGTTTATAGAGTCTGCAAGTGAGTATAACGCATTTTCTTCCTGGTTTTCATTCTCAGCCTTTTCTTCTCCCTTTTCTGCAGTACTTGCCTATTCATTTAATAGCTGTCCCATCAGCTCTTACCCTGCATGCCGTGTTTAGTAAGGATTGCAGAAGTAAATATGCACTGCACATTATGACATGACTGTGTGGTGCTATGTGATCATGGCTACATTTGTCTTTGCCTTTGTCACCAGGAATGCTTTCTTTCATCACACATTATGGATTACATCGCTTGTATGTCTTGCATGAATCCCTGGTACTTGACAGTGACATTTAAAGTCTGTTGGTTTTATGTTGCCAGAAAGAAGGTGATATATGAAAATGTTTAGAAATAAGACAAGAAGTCATTTGTTTCTGGAGGTGTCCATTTTGAATGTTTTCATAAGCTGATAAGCACTCATCCTAAGGCCACCTTCGAGGCTGGCCTTGCAGACAGTGAGTCTGCAAGTGCGGCGGTAAGCCCAGCTGGAACATCTCTCCCAAGCATCCTGGCTGCCTGAAGAAGCATCTCTGCAATGTAGCAGTCACACCAACCACACCTGGAAAGGTGTGAGGTAGCCGTGGGTAGAAAACAAGGGCCAGATGCTGGCCTTACCGCTCCTCTGGAGAGGCTCTTTCCGAGTAGTATGGACACAGCCAAAGATGCTGATGGCAAAGTTCCCAGTACCTTCTGCTCTCCCAGGGTTGCACCTGTAGATTATTTGTGCAAAACTAGTCCAGTCAGCAAGGACTGCCAGGGGAATTTTTTTTAGTGGGCTGCAGGGAATCTTTCGGTAGAGTGCGGTTTGCTTTGGGGAGTTTTTTTTGTTCCAAAACCAGTCACATCCTGATGGTGCTCTGAGCAACTCTTTGGGCAGGCACGTCCTCCGCTCTGAGGTTTGGATAGGTTCTGGAAATCAGTAATCCAGCAGAACTCTGAGACTCAATCTTCTCTGCAGGCCACTGTTGTTGTCTTTTTGTGTGTGAATTCTGGCTGTACGTGTGGTGACAGTTGAACATCTGTGTTTCAGAAACCGCCGATCCGGATGAACAGCTGGAAATTCTCCATGAGGCGCTGAAACTGCTGCCGCCTGCACACTGTGAAACATTACGGTATCTCATGGCACATCTGAAGAGGTAGGTGGACTAGCTGAAAAGAACTCGTAAGCCTACTCATTTTTAGCAAAGTCCATGTTAGGACCTCCAGAAAAGTCTGGGCAAGGCCCACCAAATTCTGGAGACAGACCGTGCCAGGGAATGGTAATCTGCACAACAGCAAGTACCCAAACACTGGGATTTATCCCACTTAAAGCACTTGCAAAGCACTTAAAGGAAATAAGTAAAAAATCTCACAGTTTTGAAGCACAGAAGTCGTCTGCCTAACAAATTTGCTCTATATTTAAGTTTACAGTGAATATTTATGGTAAAAAAGCCATTCATACATCTGGGAGTAATAAGTCGCTCCCTGGGCAAGGAACTAATACAACTTAATGGCTGTAGACTGGTGTCTTTTTCTGCTAAGTCTCATCTACCCTGGTCATCCCTGGCACCCTAAAAAAGGTGGCACACACTAGGCTTGAGCTGACACCAATTAGGCACAGTGTTAATTGGCCCTCCAGCCATGCGTCTGGTGAGGTCTGCCAGCCATTCTTCATCAGTGTGGAGCCCCTTGTTCCACCTGCTGCCTTCTCAAAACTGTAGGAGCATAAATTCTGTCTGAAGTTTCTCCTGCTGCCTGAGACATGATTGAATTTGGTCAGTAGGCTGAAAAATTGTTAGAGAGAGACTGATGGGTGAATATCCAGTCCAACAGCACAGGTTCTATTTCTTTCAGGAAAGCAGAGAAAAAAATCCATGTGGCATGTTAGTGTATCCACTTTAGTTTCTTGAATAACATGAACTTATTGTCAGTATATAAGGATCATTCCCTTTCTTTAGAAAAATACTTTCTTTTAAGCTCTCTTCTGCTTTTTTCCTTTTATAGTTCTTCTATGAGTAGGAATATGTTGACTCTGCTGAGTGCCTCAGGCAAACTTCAGCTACAGGGTTTCTGCCTGATTTGTCCATTTATTTCAATGACATTTCTAATGGATGTTTTAGAACAGACACGGCGATGAGAGATGCAGGAACAAAAAAACCCCACCTTACTGTTTCTGAAGTGTGAAGCTAATTTTTCCTTACCTTGTTCAAGAGTAGCTGTTGCTGCTCTAGTTAGCAAGTTGCTTTTGCACATCATATTTCTGGTAGAGGTGAATGATAAGGTAGAAGGGTGACAAAATTCACTCGTTTTTAAAATTCCTTGTAATACCTTTGCTAAAAAGAGCTGTGGTGCTCAACAGGCTGTTGTCTTGCTGCTGATTCAGGTAATCAGACACAGCTCTTTATTTGGAATAATTACAGACTGAAGACACAGCAGCTTGAAAACATCAGTCTGACTTGTTTTAAAATAAAAATTAAGGCAGAAGGGGAAAAAAGGAAGAAAAATCTTGACTTTTTTTTGGTTTTGTATACCAAAGTATTTGTTCATGCAATGACAGTGGTGAAAAGACAAATAATTTAGCCAGACTTGCCATTGCTGTCCCTGGATTCTTAGCTGTTTCTGAGAATCCTTATGGATTCTTTAAACCCTAGCATGTATTAAAACATTTGCATAATCTAAATTTGTTTCTGTGAGCAAGGCAATTCACCAGGATAAACCAAGGCAGAAGCTTAGGCTTCAAGGCACGTTTGTGCCTGCTGTGTCCGTTGCAGCGGGCAGCAGCGATGGGCGCACGTGATGTCAGGATACCCCAGGCAGGCTGGCCTCCTCCTGACCCCCCTGTGCGGGACCCTGCGCTCTCCGTGCTGAGGCAGAGCAGCACAGGAGAGCACAAGCTGCCTCTGAGCCCACATGAAGAAACACCACCCCATGACCCCGGAGACCATCGTGGCTGAGCAGCAGTGACCGTCCTGGCGTTTGCAGAGCAGACATGTTTCTGCAATAGCCCCGGCAGCGGATGCCTCTCCTGTAGGTACAATTCTTGGGCAAATAACATTTCTGGAGGTGGCCTGCAAACCTGCCCCGCTGCAGGGCCTCAACCCACAGCTTTGAACAGGTCGGATTCCTGTGGAGCAGCAGAACGTGGCCTCCCCGCCTCCTCCTCCTCCTCTGCAGATGGGAACCAGGCAGCGGGAGGCTTCCCTGAGCAGGGGGCTCGGCTGTTTGGCAGCTGCTAAACACCCCAGAAGTGGGAAGGGTGGAAGTGGGCCTGTCAGAGCACAGGTTTAATGACCTGCTCAGGCTGCCGTGCAAATGAGGTTACAGTGAGAGCCTGGTGGTTTCAAAGCCGCCCCAAAGTGATGATTCACTTTTTTTTAGTACACGCCACAGGATGTAATTTATCTTGAAGAGGAACCAAGCATCCAGCTTAGCACAGTTAGCCTGTAGTGCCTAAAGGCAGGGAATTCACATGTGATGTGCTTCACCCCCACTGCCACCATGTGCACGAGAGGGGAGCAGTGTGGCCACGTGGAGCCATGCCACCAGGGGAACCTGGGCAGAATCCCACCCAGGTGGGCACAATAGCACATCTCTAGTGACCATAAAACTGCTAACATAATAACAGACATGGTCTGTTCCCCATAGGAACAGCCTCCGAATGGTGCCGCTGTAAAGAGCCAAAGCAAAATTGTTCTGATTTATCTGAATTCACCCCTCAGCCCCCTCCCTCGCCATGGAATACCAATCCCTCCTGCAAGTAAACCTGGTCTGTGTGCGTGGTAGGAGGACAGAAACACCTGACTCACCATAAACCCGCACAGCATTTGCATTCACTAACCTCTCAGTGTTTCACCTGACACCTCCATATGTATCCTGCTGGAAATGGCAGCCTCTCCTAGGTTTTGGAGAAAGGCAAACATTTCTGTCCAGTTTCCCTGGTTTTCAAGCATATGCAGGCATAGTTTGGAATGTGAAAAACACTGTCCTTTTTTTTACAGAGTAACACTCCATGAAAAGGAAAATCTCATGAGTGCAGAGAATCTGGGCATAGTTTTTGGACCAACTCTTATGAGAGCGCCAGAACTGGATGCGATGGCTGCATTGAATGACATCCGTTATCAGAGACTTGTGGTGGAGATGCTTATAAAAAATGAAGACATTTTATTTTGAATATTTTGGGGGTTTTGTAATAAAAAAGGAAGCAACAGTGTTCTATGGATGAAGGAATATTTTAAAGTAATTTAATGGCTCTTGTCGCTGAATTCCATATTTGCTAGAGCTTTTGATGTATTCAGGATAAAAATGAAGGAACTCTTTGTCGTTTCTGTAGTGCCATTCAGCTGATGTTGAAAAAGGTTAACACATACTTTCCAGTACTAGTAATCCTGGGTGTTTATCATGTTAAAATAAAAAACAAAAAGCCTAAAGCTATTGCATGATTTGCTCCCTGTTCTCCCTGTTCTGGTGAGACTCATTCCATGAAGAAAACAACTGAACTGGTGCAGCATCTTTGTTCTGGATAGTTTGTGATTGTAATTCAGCATGTTTCTCCGTGTAAACCTGTTGTGAATTTGCTTTCATGTTCTATGTAATTGGTTTCTGATACTAAAAAGAAGGCCGACTTATGTGAAATGGAGCCTTTGGCAGTTTATTGACATTTCATATCATTCTCTGCCACTTTTGGGGCCAATTTCTTCTTGGGTTTCTTTCGTTTTTTTCATCATATAGTAATTTGTTTTTAACAGAAACAAAATGTGTACTTTAAATGTTACTTTTAAGTAATTCTCCATGATGTTTATGGTGGTTGCAGTGAAATCTGCAATGCTGAGCAGTGTTCCTTTATTATTATTGCTATTTCAATTGTAATTTTGTATTTTTATCTGGCATGCATATATTAATTTATTAAATTTTGCTTTTAGAACTCTAACATTAAGCATTTATTTTTACTTAATGAGAACGTTTCAAAAATACTGTTTGTTTCATTTTTTACATTGGCACTTTAACCCTGAAAAACCTCTGACGTAAAAAAAGGTGAGTTAGAGTTTTACAGGTTTTGACAAGACCATTCTGATCTAAATACTTTGGAGCCAGACACTTTGCTAAGGTTCCCACAAATTCCTCTTTAGTTTGAAAATTTCTTTCTGCATTATCCAAGGTGCCTCTCAAGATTGCTTCAGAACTCTTAAAAAACCAAAAAACTATTGTCAAGCCATCTACTACTTCATTTTTTTTATATATATAGTTATAATTACCTATATACGAACTGGAATTGCAGTTTACCATTACACAGTTGTAGCTGCCCAGAGGAGATAGATAGACCACTGAATTTCAAGTGCAAATACATCACAGAACACTTGCTTTGCACTGGAAGTGGTCAACTGATGCAAGCAGTTTGGCCTACCCTGCAGACACCATCAGGAGGAGGAGGAGGAATAATCCCCTGGCAATCGCAACCAGCTGTGCTCCCTTCCTGTCAGCAATAAGGTGCCTCCCTGTATCCCACCTCTTTCCTTACATGCCTGGCCAGGAGAGGAGATGAGATGAGAGGGAAGGGGAGATGGCAGCTCTCCTACAGCTTCCCCTGGAAGGGGGGAATGAAGGATCCCAGGAAGGAGAGGGTAAAGCTGGGGACGCACACTGGTAAGCATGCGGGGAGTGCTGCTCTGCGCTGGGGGGGCTGCTGGAGAGGCAGAGTCGGGGGAGGTTTTGAGAGAATCTGAAGTTTGGGGTTTTTTTAAATCCTCTGTAGTACTAAAAGTGACTTGCTGCTATAACTCCTGTATTAATTTGTGCACATTATCACTGTATTTATCCCAATGAACTGACACAGCTGGAAAACAATGTCTTTGACCACAATCTTGCCCCCTCCCCCCAGCCCAAGAGCAATGGCCCATATGTTTACCAGTCACATCTGCCTTGCACTCTCCAGCAGCCGCATATGTTCACTGCTACCTTGCTCCAAGCCAGCTCCTAAACATACTGCATTTCCCCCTGCTGCCTTGACAGTATGCAACGCGTTTCCTCACTCCTGTCTTGGCTAATGGCCCTGTGTATGCCAGTCCTCACACCGTCCATCACTCCTGCCTTCCCTTCCAGAGCACCTTGCAGTGGCTCGGGCTGGCCCTTTGCAGTGTCCTATCCCTGCAATCAGCTCTCAGCCATGGCAAAAGCATCATTTTCTCAAAGCACCCAGCAGTAGCTGATACAGGCACGGCCAGAGAAGGGCATGGCTCTTCCTCCACAGCTCTGGCTGTGGTGGTGGCACCCCATGGCCTTTGGCAGCCCCGGTGAGCCAGAGGAGCCCTCAGCTTACCTGAGCAAAAGGCATCTGCTGTTCCCCACTGCTGTGCAAGCAGACCTGAATTAGGTAGTTGAAGTCCCACTTCTAAAACGTATAGCAGGAAGCAGTAGTAAATAGGAGTAATTAGGATAATTACATTTTCTTCTTGTGTGAAATATCCAGCTTCTCCACCTCAGTGCAGCAGCAGATGGGTGCTGCTGACACTAATGTCTGCTCCTTCACTTTACAGATCCTTTCAACTGCGTTTAGAAGTAGTGATGGCCACTGAAAGGTGCAAAGCTGCATCAGAATCAGAGAAAAAACACCCAAAATAGCAAGCCTATTTTGCTCTAGGGATAGCAAATCTCTCCAGTGCATGCAGGGCAAACAAGATTTGTTAGCTACTACCAAGCGCAAGTCTCCTGCTGGAGATGCCTTCTTTCCAGCAGAGTCTAACAAGTGTTTATAATCAGGGAAGTTCCTGCAAGAAAGGAGAAAACCTAAATGGGGACCCACTGCTGAGAGAAGAGCAGTCGGTTTGCTGACCAACTAAAAAAGAAAAAAAGGAGAAAAACCCAAAACCAACCCCCCCAAAAACCCAGCTCAAGAAATGTAATTTTTCCTTAATGTCTGTGTGCCCCCTCCCCTGAGAGCTCCCTAATGAGCAGTTATGGCAGCTAGTAGGCACAGGAGCTTAGGGGTCAGGCAGAAGAGTCCCTTCTGTAATAAGCACTCTTTATTTTCCCTGAGTCTCACATTCTGACTAGATACGAAGGAAACTATGCCAAGTGATGATAAAGTTTCAGAATATGTTTAACACCAAATAATCTCAGTATTCAAGTAATTAAAGCTGACAGTGTCTGCTAACCATGCTGCTTGCCCTACGCAAGGCAAAACTGCCCCCCGCAGAGCACGTGTGTCTCGGGATCAAATACGCAGGTCATGTGTTGCATTAGGGACAGGGATGTGGGGTGGAGCACCCCAACAATCAATGAAGTTCTTGCTTGACTTTGAATCCCTGGAATCTGTATCCAGTGACTATTTTAAAAATTAATTTAACTGTGATTTTTCATTAAGTGTGTAGGCAAAGCCTCCATTTTAATCTTGTTTTTGTTACTATCCTAATGAAGCTGATCTTCCCTGAGTGGTAACCATAAAAGAAGGTAGAGTAGAAATAAATGTTGTCTTTGCAGTGAACGTGATACTTCTTTTTGCTAACCAGGAAGATACTTTGAATGGGCATATAAGCAATTACATGAGTTAAGTTTCATTTATTCAAATTTTTAATTAAACGCAGAAAACTAGTATTTTTTAGTATATGTATTAGTTAAATGACAATACAATAAATAACCTAGGTCTATAAGAAGTAAAGGTTATCACTAAGTTGATTTGTTCTCTGAAGGAATTGATTTCCATGATGAATGCATGTTATCTGTAGTTCAGGAGTTGATCTTACTGTCTCCAGTGCTGTGGGGTAAGCGTCTACAGCGCAATGTGGGGCGGAGCAGAGATGCTGGAGCCACCTCACTGGCGACATCTTATCAAAAGGCAGTTGGCCACATTCAAAAAGATGGGAAAGAAGGGATTAAACTGAGAAAAACTTCTTCCTCAGACTCTAAGGAAGAAATGAGGGACACTGGCAAGAAGTACGAGTTGGTAGCAGTCAAGGAACTTGCACAGAGCATGAGGGAAAGCAAGTCTTCAACAAGGATAAAGGAAGGCAAAATTATTAAAAATTATGGAGGCAGTGAATAACTTAAAAATGTATGTCTAGCAGATATTAAATACCAGAACTATTGGGGGGGGGAAGCTATTTAGGACAATGCTTGGGGGCATAATTAGGAAGTTTAGGATGAAAAGGAAAAAAGGGAAGAAATCTTGTGGCAATTTCAGGAAAATATCCCAGCAGTGAATTAGCCCAGTGGTCTAGCACAGGGTTACTTGACCTCTTATCATCTGGGTCAGGCCTCTGCAACTCAGTGCACAAGATGTCCCAGCAGCTGGAGGCAGTCTGGCCACAGAGGCCCTTGGTCCAGGCTTCCCTCCTGGCAGACCCATAGCAATGCACAGCAGCCCAGGACGTGCGAGGTGCGTTGGACCCGCTACGTGTGGCATGCGGGACACCCCTCGGGAGAGCAGCATACGTGCTCCCCATGTCCCTGGCCTGGGTGCAGGGTTCCTTCCCTGGATGGGGCCTGCGTCAGCCTCCAGCTCCCCACTGGAGGGATGTGTTACCATCCCCACTTCAGACTGCAGGGCAGAGGGAAAAACGTTGTGTGTTGAGGCCATATGAAGGGAGCCTGTGACGAGGCTTTAGAAGTGCTCTGCAATGAGGGAAGCAAGCTGCCTCCTGAAACAAGAATGCAAACTTGTGTTTATGGAAAAACCTGTGATTTACGATTTTATGCAATACCAAACTTTTCTTGTCCTTCCCCCTTCAATGGCAAAGGAAGAAGTAAAGGCTTCTAAAAGGCATATATGATATACTTGCTCTGTTCCTGACCTAATTTTTGCATGCCAATGAATGTTCTGCAATGTTTTTATTATAGCTATAATTATATTGCAATAAGGGGAAAAAACATTTAGTGAACCTAGCAATCATGGATTTCTTTTTTAGTCATGCAAAATTACTGCTTAGCAACTGCGCATTGGCCCTAGAAAGCTTATGTAATGCAAGAGAAGGAGGGTTAGGAGATGTGTTGTGGATGACAGTGATTGCTGAGCAAACCATATAAGGCAAGAGTGCCTTCTGCTTCACTCACATGCTATCAGGAGTGTAAGCAAACAGCGGAGGACACATGTCTGGGAGCAGGGCGTGAGATGCTGGGTGCAGGGCTTGTTATCACCTCCAGCAAACCTGCCCAGGGTCCCCTCTCTGCAGCACTGGTCTGGTTAGTGCTGTGAGCTCTGCCTCCAACAGGATCCAAAGACCCCAGGCTGATGTGCCAGGAGGAGGAAGCCTTACATACACATCAAGTGATCCAACTCTTCATCAGTTCTTCAGCACACCCTTCCTGGGCATTTGAGGTTGTACTGTTCTCCAGAGCCCTTGCATGGACTGATCATTTCTTCATGCTGGCCTGATCTGCTCTCCACATGATCTGGGCCACACCACAGAGATGCTTTTCTTGATGCCACCTTCTATATCTCAATTTGGACAACAGGATTCATTAACTTCTCTGTTACTGGTTTCATGGTCAGTGTACCATTTTTTTTTTTCTTATTTGATCTCTCCCAAGAGTGATGTCAATAAGCTGCTCAAGGTATTTGTTTAAGAGCTTTTAGTTAGGAATCCTTTCCTATTTCTTATGTAAGTATTTTGTCTCGAGGACATATGTAGCTCCTTGTATTACTCAGGGCTTTATCACTACTCTGCCTTGGTGGATTGGAGCAAACAGTTCTTAGGCCTCTGGGAGCCTTTGATTAATGTATTTCCTGAGGCAATTAGGCATCGTTTTGAAAAACAGATTTGGCAGCCAACCAGGATTCATTTTCAAGCAATGTTGCCTGTAATTTTTGTTTCTTGCTATCACACCTAGAGTTTGAATGCTAAGCTTTTTCTCTTTGCTGCTTTTTTTTTTCATGCCTTATTACCGTGTCAGTAATGCAAATAGGATTGTCCAAACTATTAAAATTACTCATTTTGTAGATTAATATTCATAAGGTGGTATATCCTGAAGCTTACTTTGAAGGATCACTCACTAAACCTAGAAGAACTTGGCACAGCACAATGCTGTTGCTCACTCCCCATCTCCAGCACCTACTCTGTTCTCAAAAAGGGAAAGGGGAGAGATTCCTTTAATTGCTTTTCGTTCTTTTATCCTCTTTCATGTTCTCCAGCATCATGATGCTGGACATATGTTGTTTGTATCATGCAATAACTCTCATGTGGCATCTTCCAGTAAACTACTGGAATTCAGGTACACTGAGATTGCTGCAAGGTGGATTAGATGCCACCAATATGGTGCAGTACAAGCTACCTCACAAAAAAAAAAAAAAAGGTTCAAAGCCCAACTGAGCTTCTTTATTAAAAGTAGGCAGAGGCCAATAATCAAATACTTGCAGAGGAGTCATAGCATCTGTCGTAAGCTGTTCCCTAGGTGAGTTGCAATAACACTTGCAGATCACTTTCTCACAGAACACTAAACTTCTGGAAGTTATCATGTCAGTTTGATAATAGTGTTAATTAAGAACAGAAAACTAATCTGCCAGTGCAGCTACACCCAAGTGTCCTTCTGTTATGAGTAACTTCAACAGTGAGCTTTGACCTAGCTAAACCCCCTCTCCTAAAGCTTCCTTGGCCTCTAAGAAAAGACTCCTTTCAGTATCAGAAATAGAGGCAAATACACTGCAGAAGGTGAAGGTAACAAACTGGATACTTTTCTTCACCTAACAGTGCCAGCTGAGAGCTTCCCAAGTGACTATGGCTGCTGGTAGGTAGGGATCAGCAGCAGGGTGGGCATACAGGCACCCTTCGTTGCTGTCTCCCTTCCTGGTCTGAAAAAGGCCAGCACGGTGTCAGTGGGGCATCCCGCTGCTCACTTGTATGTATGTTAGTTTTGTAACAGGATGGAAGGTAGCTAATCTGTCTGCTGGTTAATGTTTGCAATGAACATGGAAATTGTATCCCTTCGTGTCAAAAGATTGAAATGGCCCAAACCTCACTCTTTGTTCCTTTGGTTCTTTTTTGTCTGCTTATATTTACCTAGAGATACTAAGAAGAACCTCGGAGTGCAAATGTTATCTTCTGTCAGCTGATCTCTGCTGAATGGCACTGATGGTACCAAAAAGTGACATGTTGATTTTTTTTTTTTTGTTTCTTTTTTCCTCATTACACTGGCACGTGAATACACTGGAAGCACTCAGAGGGATGAGGCTCTTGCTGCTGTCACAACCTTCCTGGAGAGTCAGTGGTCAGTGTAGCATCCCTCCCAATACCCATCCCAGTACATCACCAGTGACTTGCAAGTGCAGGGGGCACAGAAAGAGAAGAGAAGAAAAGAAAGATATCATAAAATTTTCAGAATTGATTACCTGAAGTAGCCAGGAAAACTGACCAAGGAAAATGGTCACATGGAGTATTCTCTTGTTTCTTAATGAAGGCAGTATGGATTGGCTGGACACTGTACAGAATGACACGTATCATGTGGACACAAAAGGCTGTTAGCACCACAAAGCCACTGGCCATGCCATACTTCAGCACACTGTAAGCTTTTGTACGTGAATGGAGACTTTTGCTTGAAAACAAAATGCAAACTGTGTGATAGTTTGTGACAGGCTGTGTGACAAGTCAGTGTTGATGTGGCCTTTGTCTGCTAGGAGGATGAATTTCACAATTAGGCTAATCTGAAAACTAGACTTTGTTAAAAAGCATTAAGCTGGAATGCTGCATTTTTGTTTCAAGTCAAGTTCCTCTGATGTGGCTGTTACTAGTCCTGCTTTTGCTCCTGCACTGCTTGTGTTACACTAACACTGCTCCCCTTGCTGTGGCATGCGTTTACCAAGATATTCCCCCAACTATCTTGAGTGTGGTGTTTTGAACTCCTGTCAAATCCCAAATATCGATGAGCAGGAAAATCTGGAATTTGACTTCACATGCAATCCTGAGTACAAAGTTAGTGTGGGCTGTCAGAGAAGTGGTAACCACCTCCCAACTTCTGTCTGGCATTCAGATCCACACAAACGTGCCTCACCACTGCAAGCCCCCACCCCTCCTGCGGGAACCCAGAGCCATCATGTGCTGCAAAACATACTCCAAAAGTGGCTTTTTAAATATAGTTACCACTTTGATGGTGTTTCTTGAGTTGGTATTTTTTGTTGTTCTGCTTTATCAGTTATAAACACAAGCTTTTAAGTTCACTGTTGTTCAACGCAAGAGGAACGTGGCAAGGAGGCAAAATAAACATTGTGTGACAGGTGAGAGCTACACACCAGGAACCATAGAAGTCAGTATTTTCCACTAATTACCAACAAAATGCCCTGTGTGTGCTGGCAAAGATCCTAACATAAGCAATAAAAGTGTGTATTTTGGCATGAGGTCAGTCCCGGGTAAAGCACACATCAACAAATCCAAGTGTGTCATGTGCAGGAGCAGAAATCTGACCCTGGGAGCTAATGGACAGCACGGGTAGAGGATGGCGTTTCCTGCTTTAAAACGCTTTGATGGCTCAGATAGCACAGTGAGGTACAGGTTGACTTTTTAACGGCAACCACTGCAGCTCTAGGTGAGCAGGATGCTTTGCAGAGATCTCCGTTAAGTGTTTTCTGGGATCACCAAGGGCTTAGGGAGGGGAAACGCTGTGTGCGAAGGGAGAGAGTGCTCTGCTGCTCAGACTAGTTGCAGAATTAAAAATAAGATAAACTTGTTTCTACGTGTTTATCCAGCTAATACTGGCAATGAGAGAATCTGCACCTCAAAGCTAGATATCCTGGGGCTCTCACGGGGCTACAGAGGTGTTCTGGGGATTGCAAAAGTTTATCCTAGTTGCACTTACCACAGGTGTGATGTGGGATGGTTTAGCATGCCTGCCTCTCCCTGCGATGCAGGCGCTCCACGGGAAGCAGATGATGTCCAGATGGATGTTTGTGCTCTCATCCTGTAGCTGGGGCTATGTGGGGAATGTGCCATGAGGGGCTCCATGTTCCAGGACTTAATTGCTTTTGTACTTGGGAGTGATGACATTGCAAAAGGGTTGTAGTCAATTATATCCTTATGGGCCAGCAATCGGAGAAGAGTCTGTGTCAGTTAAGAGCTAAAATGTGATTTTTATCTTTTTTTTTTCCCCCCTGTGAACTGAGTAAGAGAAGCAGCTAACCAGTGCAGCAGCTTTTAAGCATTAAAACATACCTCCCACGTTGCCAGTTCTTTCCATTGGCTGGGTAGTGGAGCTCCCCTCAAAAAGTCTTCAGGAAAACTCAGCTACAGAATACTGGCCAAAATGTGTCAGACCGCATAGGGGCTGAACAAGCAACTTGCTTTTATGTAAAGCTAAACTTGAACAGTCTACACTGCAGTTACTTCAATGGAGAATCATCTGCATTTGAAAACAGATATGTTTTCATTTAAACATGTAAATGTGAGCATCTAGAGAGATACTTCAGGATAAATGCTGTCTGTGGTCCCACTCATGAAAGCCACTGTAGGAAACGGTAGGGGTATGATATGACATACATGCATTTCCAGAAGTCAGGCAATGCAGGCTCTTTCTGCACTGGTAGTAACTCAACTATATTATTACAAAAGCAAATCAGCATCAGAATATGTACCCAAAATATAGTATGATGATATAATGCTATCTCCAGAGGCAGACACTTCCAGGGGAGTGCTCAGGTGCCCAACACTTGTTTAAATGTTGCCTTGGATGTCTCCACTGTCAGGATGTGGCAGAGCTGGCAGCACCCACCTGGATCCCAGCTTTGGCACCTGGGCCACCCTCTCTGCACTATCAGCTGCCCGACTTCTGTGCTTTGTGGAGCTCTTCTGCATCTGCAGAGAGAAAACTCATGCCTGGTTGTTGCAGATGAATTTCAAAACAGGTAGTAGTAGTGGTCTATACCAGGCTGCGTGCATTTTCCAGCTGATGACTTGTGCTGCTGGGAAAGGGCAGAGTTTTTAATAAATACAGGTGTCTCCTAGCTGCATCCAAGTAGGAATGAGATTTTCCTGACCACAGAAGCAGAGCATCTGAGGAGCCCCATCCATGAGGGGATGGACCAGCAAAGCTGTTCCTTTGCTGACCTTGACACTAGCACGGCTCACGCAAGCTGCAGTGCTGCCAGTGGCCCACAGGGCAGAGTAAACCTCACATCTAGTGGACTTATTCTCTTTAGTTGTCTTGTTTGGGTCTCCAGCATGACTCACCTAGGTTCCAGAGATCAGCCCCAGTACTCAAATAGGCGCCTTAGAAACAATCTTGTCAGAGATCATAGCTGGAGTTGAATTTACCACTGCTTTATTCAGCAGTTTTATTCAGTTCCATGACTGGTTTCCTGGAGTTCCCATAACAGAAAGGCAATGTGAAGCTGCAACCTTCTTACTGATTCCTCTGACACTTTGTGGATGGTCAGCTTGTGCCTGTCATCTCACCCGATAGTGGTTTCAGTTATTGCTGGTCTCCGTTCTCACTACTGCACCTGCCTTGCCCAAGCTGGGTAAATAAGGCTCCATTGCCAGCGTCATTTTTGTCAGAGCAGCATGACCGTGAGGACTGATGCCTGTTTAAAGGGGAACAGTGTTCCTCCTCACCTGTGATAGGTGAAGTCAACACTTGTGTCACTGATCTACTATATATTTTGTGACTGTGGTTTTTCTATTTGACTGTGGACCTTTTCCCTGTTCTTTCTTTCTAGAGTCAAATCCTTTTTTCAGAAGCATCCTTCTGATTAGATAAATGTGCATGATGTCTATGCTATAATATGTAAGCTCTGTAACTGCAGAAGTTAAGATCACCGCTTTTGAATGAGTTATTGGTATTTTTAATTCCTTTGGCCTGTATAATAGAAAACAAAGAAAATATATGCTGAAAACGAATTTGCTACAAATATCCATGTGAATAACACATTTGCAGGATGGCTGAGATGTGTCTCAGTATGGAAAACTGCAACTTTGAATTTCTTGATTTGGGGAATTAAATCCTATCTGTCAATATGTACTGATGTGTATATCAATGCTTACCATGTTCTTATGGGCACTGGAATAAGCAGGGGAAGTACAGTCCGCTAACATCTCAAGACTGTCGTTAATTCTTTGAATGCATTTCTTCTTGAAAATATTTACTCCCTCTGTTTTGCTCTTGCTAGGGAGTGTTTGCGATGGTTCTCTCGCAAAAGCCCGGCGTGTGCCCACCGCATCTTTTGTAGCCATCTGTTGCCATCTGGTGGCAATAGTGCTGGGCCGCCAGACTCCTGTGAGATGGCTTCCAGCAGGAAATGTGTGCCATACTGTCTATAACTAGGGGCAATCTGGTAACAAACACATGGCAAATTCACAAATTACTTGTCTAACCATCTGCCTTCTCTTATTCAGTGCTGCCATAATCTACTGTCACCAACAATGCCATTTTTTCTGATACCAAAATGCAATAAAAAAATGCATATACTGCATTTGGAAGCTAAAAAAAACCCCAAATGAACACTGCTATTATTTTTAGCCTTGGGGCCCTTAACTTCCCTGATGTAATATCTGAATTTTCTCTATTCTTTTTATTAATTTAATTTCTGCTTCCCCCATGCAGGCCCTGCAGCTGTTGGAGCCTCCTGCATCTGCTCTTTCTAGTTGGGCATTGCATTTATGCGTGCAATTCTGTGACAAACATTTTGGTGAAATCTTGTATTCCTCACTCTGTCAAAAGCATTACTAACTTAAATGTAATTACTAACTTAAAATTAGTAATCACTTGTAATGTGGCTGTATGATATCACTCTGCCAAAGGACTTGCCTGCAGTAGTACTTGTTCACAGCTGACTTCCTTCAAGCTGGAGCGGGCAGAAGCCCTCACAGCACTTGTTTCTGGTACATGTATGGAAGGAGCAATGCCCTGAACCCAGCAAGAAGTGAGTTCTGCTTCTTTCCAATTGATGTGAATGAGACTGGTCTGCCATTAGCACAGTGAGTAGTGGGTTTCTCTGAGGTCTGGGGGGCCTCACAAACCAAGCCAGAAAGCTTGGAGTTGAGATAGATGTGAAAAGGATTTTTCTGTGTGGGAATAAAACAGTTGTCAAAAAATTTCTCGATACTCCAAAGGTAAAAAAAAAAAAAACCACAACCTTCATAGCAATGGATCAAATTCAGGCACTCAGTATAGTTTGTCCCCTCCCCTTGCTTTTTCACCTCGGTCATGACGGGTCACATTCCCCTGTTAACAACAAGAAGCATTCACTTCTCTGTCCATATTTAACTGCAGGAGCTCAGGTTGCCTTGATTTTTTGGGGGGAGGGAAATAGTCTTGTGTCTCTGCCAGTGAACATTCCTTGCAGCCAGGCTGTCGCTCCCCAAAGGCCTTCTCCAAATACCTGCTCCTGCCTCTTCCAGCGTGAGCTCTGACTCCCAGCCAGTGAGGGGTAGCTGGATCCCAGGCTGGGGGGCTGTTCTCAGGTCAGCTCCTCTGCAAGAGAAATAACCCTTTGCTAAGGCTGCAGGCTTTCTGGGGCTCCTACAGATTCTGCATCCTGCTGACTCCAAGCAGCTAGACCTTTATTTTCGGGGGGAGGGACACAGAAACTTGTGTTACCCAAGAGCTACAATAAGAGCGTGTAACAGTCCCCTCCATCTGTTTCAGAGTGAACCTGCCAGCCCTGCCTTGGGTGGGCAGGAATGCTTTGAGAGCCCCGAGAGGATCCAGAGGGGCATTGTCAGCATTCCTGCAATGCCTCCATGTAATTGTATCTATGCTGGGCACAGCAGCTGCCCAGCCTGGGATAAAGGTTGGAAGCAGCCAGCCGCTTGTTTGAAATAAGAGAGCTGCAACAATGGGAGCTGCTGGCCAAGGCACAGGCCAGGGACAAGGACAGAGTTATGCAGATGGAGAGTTTTTACTGGAAGATGAATGTAAATGCAGAGGCTGAATGCTGAGTTAGTGGAGGTGGGTGGGTGAGGGGGAGTGATTTAAAAAATATATAATTAAAGTAATAATAATAAAGGCATCCAGCATGAAACACCAAACCATCTGGTGTTCAGCACAGAGGATATCCATAAGAAATAAAAAGTATGTCTGGTGTCACCCAGAGGCAAAGCTAAGAAAGGGTTTTGTGGGGAATGTTTTCTGGAAAAGCAAATTTGGAACAGTGTGTAAGAGTGGTTGTGGCAGATCACTTAGTCTGATGTCTCAAACAGCAGGTGCCTAGGGAAAAGTGCAAGAACAGGGCAAGCATCTAGCAGTATTTCCCCAGGATACTGCCCCAGCCTCCTGTGACTTGTGACTGGGACTTCTGTGACAGACTTCTTATTGTGGAGTTTTTTATTTATTTAATAGCATGAAATGAATTTATCAAACTGATTTTTCTGAATACACACAATCTTCTGGCAACCAGAAACTCCTGTGATACTGAGTTTCACCATGGCCATACTGTGTGGAGAGGTGTCTTGTTTAAGCCTGCCAACTTGAGTTTTCCTCAATACCCTCTACTTTTTTTTTTTTTTCCACGGGAACAGTGAGTGAATTCGAATCTGTCTTCTCCAGACCACTTGTGATTTTACAGACCCTACCAAAGCCCTTTCTCTCTCTGGCTTCTCTTTCAGACTGAAGGTTCATACTATCTATCTGTTCCAGGTGCAGAAGCCAGTCTGTACCATGGATGTCATCGTCACTTTCTCCTGGGCCTTTTCCAAGCCTCCTGTTGAAACCAGAGGACCAGAACTGCAAAGGGCACTTGGGACACCACAAATTTATAGTGACATCTTTCCTATTTGCTTCATCTCTTTTCCTAGGAACTGATGGACTTGCTTTTCTCATGCTGCTGAGTGCTTCACAGAACTATCTGTCTCAAGATTTTTATTTCTGTGTGATATTGGTGAGCTCAGAACAACTCATCATGTATATATATATATACATAATTCTTCACAGTTGATCATTTTCTTTGCTAGCCTGAATAACTGAGTACTGTTACCAAACACCTCACTTTTCACCCCTTTTCCAGGTAATTTATGACAATAATGAGCAAGCACTAGGATGCCCTGCAGGAATTCACTGAACCTGACCTGCTACAGAAATCAAACATATATTCCTCCTGTTTGCCTTCCACAGTTCAGCAAGCCTATAGGTATCTATGGGAGAGTTTTCCCTCTTACTTCAGGTTACTTAGGTTAGTTAACAGCTTTCAGGGGAGTACCAAGTACCGTCTGAAAATCCCAGTAGATTCAAGGAGATGGTTCTCTCTTGAACATATCTGTTCACTTCAAAGATTTCTCACCCATCTGTGAAGTAAAGGGAGCAGCCTCATCCCAGCACGCAGTCTGTGCTGGTGAGGGTGCATCAGAATTAAATGACCGCGATCTCTCTTCCATCAGAGAAACAAAATCTCAAATCTGACAAGATCTGACAAATCTGCTGTGGTCAGAAAGGACGACAGACAGCTTTGGGTCTCCAGCTCGGGAAGTTTCCGAGATCTCACAGAAATGTTCAGTTACTCTACAGATAATCCCTTCTTATCTTTATTATATATTTATTTGTTCACTAAGTCACAGATCACATTGCCACTTAGAAAAAAATGACCTTCTGTAAACTGCAGATGATACTTGACTGGTGAACCACATCGTGCTCCCTTTTCCAGCCCGGTGGCGCAGTGGCCCTCAGCTGTCATTCCCAAAAACAGGTGCTGTAAATCAATACCTTGGTGGTTATATTCCACCAGCACTCTGGCAGGAGGCAGCACAGCCCTCCTCTGAAGAGACCTTAAAGGCGCTTTGTGCTTGCCTCTGTCTGTATGACTGCAGCAGCAGGGAGCTGGGATGATGAAGGTCCACTGCATACTCCTCATCTCTGCAGGTAAAGGTGTTCCAGCCATTGCCTTGAACAGGGATCAGCTCCTTCCTGAGCTTGAAGGACCAGGGCATTGTATATACATCGGTATGAGCGAATGTGTGTTCTGGGAGCCGCTTGTCCTACTGATAAGGTTTTATGAACACATCAAATCATTTAAATGAGATCTTTGGAGTGTATTGGTAACAGCTCAGATATTTGTAATTTCAGACACCAGATATTTTGAAGTGAGAAGTTTTTGTGTTTAATTGTTTTTCTCTCTGCTATGTTTTTGCCATGCTCCCATTTCCTCTAGTGCTACATGTATTTCAAAATGTGTGAAAGGATCTAGTAAACATGGCTTGAAATGTAAAAATTCATTACAAGAAATTTCATTAAGTTGTGGGACTACTGACAAGGAAGAAGAATCGATTTGCAGCTGCATGTGTTATACCAGGATAATTCTTTTTAAACTGTCACTTAAAAGAACAAGTATTTTGTGATCCTAAAAACTTTTCACCAAATTCAAGCAGTATACTAAATTCCTACCAAGCTGCACCAGAAGGTAACAATGTGAAGGATTTTAATTGGATTAATAAAGCGTAGCAAAGAGCTTGACTTAGATATAATTCTGTGATCATAACTTAAAAATTGAAAGATGACTCCTGCCCACCCCAGCTCAGCCTCCTGGCAGGGGAACCAAGCAGTGCTTGTCTGCAGCATACAGCTTTTCTCAATGGCATCCAAGTATTTTAATACCATCTCATGACAGGACAAGGCCGAGACAGAATCCTTGGCATCTCAGCTCAACTACATAAAAGGATCTGATGAAAAGTCAGTTAGGAAACAACGGGAAATCCTGGCTTAGGTTGGAGTCAGCAGCAAAATTCTTGTTGACTTCTATCAGTCCGGGATTCAGACTGAGAGGGGAAGACAAGGATGGGATCTGCCAAAAATGCTTGTGGCAAGGCTCAGCTGTTCTGTTCCCTCTCACCACCTTTAAAAGAGGGTGCATACAAAAACAGCCCCAAGCTCCCTGTCTTTCTGTTTACTCCACTGTAACAGTGAAGCAGCTACAGTCTGGGTAAGTGGTGTGGCTGCTTGTTCTGCAACAGGCAATCTGGAAATGGGGTTTGTCTGTTTTTCTGTGAGGTAGGAATCTCAGCCCTCACCCCTTGAGCGTACAATGCCACGCGCACGTACGCTAAAGCTGCACTGAAACAAAGCTGCTACCTGCCATTTTCACTTGTGATGCTCTTCTTACAAGGGCTCTTTTGTGTAGTGCTGCCGAGTCAAGCTGAGCAGTCTGCGGGCAGAGCTCTCCAAGGACAGGTTGAGACCTTCCCTGAGGAGAGAGAAACATGAGACCGCATTGTGAATGGTTTCCTTCTCTCTCACCACGAACACAACCTGAACAACTCCTGGAGCGGAGAGGAACTCCTGCTCTGCTTAGACTTCAGATGCAAGGGGTCTGGATGGTGTTTTTACCTTGATGACTGTTGTGCTTGGTCCTGTCCTTTAATGTTACTGTTACAGAAAAGTCCATGGAACTGAAGGTGGAGGAGGTGACATGAGAAAACCCTGATTATGGGTATTTTCTGCACTTAACTGCCCACGAGTATTGCATGTAAGCACATCTGCAGGTTGGTCGAGCCTGGAGGAGATTCCTAATGCTCAGTCAACAATCATGGCTATTTGGTTTTGTTCATCTCCTGATTGAAGGCAGTCGTTGCCTTACTCCTAAACTGACCTCAGATCAGATAGGTAATTATCCCTGCTGACAGAATTTGCAGTGCACATAATGCACGCCTGAAATGAGGAGTAACACAGAGGACTTGGGGTTCACTCACCGCCAGCAGCTTGCTGCAGACAGTACTTCTGTCATGCTCGCCTCAGACTGACGGCGCTGTAGTGTGTCCCCTATTCCGTCTCACTGACACCACCCCTGCTGTTCTGCAGCCAGGCTGGCCCTGTGCTATGAACATGAGACTCGCCTCGTTGAGGACTTGTTCAGGGACTACAACAAGGTGGTGCGCCCAGTGGAGGACCATCGCGATGCTGTCGTCGTCACTGTTGGGCTGCAGCTCATTCAGCTTATTAGCGTGGTATGGTATGAACGTGTGGTACCTGTTGAACCACTGGCTTATGTGATAGTGCCAGTGTCATTTTTCTAAGGAAACAATTTTTCTCCTTTAATCCCGATGTTTGCTGCTACTGCCTTCTTTTTTTTTTAAGGATGAAGTAAATCAGATTGTGACAACCAACGTACGCCTGAAACAGGTAACTCTAATGATTGCTTCCAATTCAAATAAATGCACTGGACATAGCAAGGAATTAACTACTCTGTTACACATTCAGGGGCAACTTGGACAGGTGGGTCAGCTAGCAGAGCATTTCTTCTTTCTGGGGTCTCAAGAACAAAATGTGCTAGACACTAAGAGCCTTAAGAGAAGCATTTTGCATTGTATTTTAAACAGTAGACTTCTGGTATATTTATCTTTTATATTATTTTATTTTTCTTTTAATAAGCTTCTTAAACAAAATGTAAGTTAATGTAAAAAATTAGCTGGGGGTCCCACTAGCATATGTTTATGCTTACCTGCATGTCCCAAAGCAAGGGAGGTGCATGTTTCTAGGAAGTACCAAAACTACCCTCAGAAGTGCTGGAAGAGGCTCTCAGTGGCTGAAATGCTCCCTCTTTAGCAATGGACAGACGTCAATCTCAAGTGGAATCCAGACGACTACGGTGGCGTGAAAAAAATCCGCATCCCCTCAGATGATATCTGGCGGCCAGACCTTGTTCTTTACAACAAGTAAGGGGTGGCAGCTGCCGGGGAGGGAGGGGTAGCTCTGCCCCGTGGCACCACTGTGGTGGGGCTGCTTGCCCACGACATCTGGGCCAGTGGGTAGCATGCCTCAGAGCAAGCTTCTCCAGGAGCAGGCACAATGGCATTGGGGGGACCAGTCGATCCGCAGCTGGAGAAATCCATTTGTGACTCTATTAATTACGCAGCCCATATTGCTGTTAATGTCCTTGTTCCTTTTGCAGTGCAGATGGTGACTTTGCCATCGTTAAATACACCAAAGTCCTTCTGGAGCACACAGGCCTGATCACCTGGACACCACCAGCTATTTTTAAAAGTTACTGTGAAATTATAGTCACACACTTCCCATTTGACCAGCAGAACTGCAGTATGAAGTTGGGAACTTGGACGTATGATGGTACAATGGTTGTTATTAACCCGGTAAGCAAGGAGTCTGTAATTGGGAAAAGCAGTAAGGACCTGGACATGTTTTTAGGGAAATCTCAGAATTAGAATGTTTTGACTGAAAAACAAGCAGGAACTACCTGTAAAATATAAAAGCCCTATTTGTAGATCTAGCACAACATTTCCTGGTTGGGATTCTAAAGTTCTGCAGACACATAATTCCCGTGCCCTAACAGTCTCCTGTCTGTCTATTCTCCAACAGCTTCACACCACTCCTTATGCTGCTGCCTGTTCTGCTTTTGTTCGTTTTACTATTTTTGGGGGTGGGTGCTTTTTCTCTGCTCATGACTTTCCATTTCCAAGGACTCTTTCCCTGTCCCCTCAGGTATGTCTCCTAGCTGTAAATATTTAATCAGTCTTTCTGTTTAGTCGACTATCCCTCACTGTTTCTGTAAAATATTTAGTTGAATGCTGTGTAGAGGATGATATTCTCAGGCAAAATAACATAGACAAGAGCGGTTTGCTCACAAAAATGAATGAAGTGCCTCAGTTATTGGGAATGCTGTTCCTGAGTGACTGCCAAGTTCTGATTTTGTTCTGAACCTCTAATATTAAGAATTTGGGTCTTTTTTTCTGTCAGGAGAGTGATCGTCCAGATCTGAGTAACTTCATGGAGAGTGGGGAGTGGGTGATGAAGGACTACCGCGGCTGGAAGCACTGGGTTTACTATGCTTGCTGCCCTGACACCCCCTACCTGGATATCACCTACCACTTCCTCATGCAGCGCCTGCCACTCTACTTCATTGTGAATGTCATCATTCCCTGCCTGCTCTTCTCCTTCTTAACCGGGTTAGTTTTTTACCTACCCACAGATTCAGGTATGTAAATTTATTCATTCTACTGCCATAGAAATTGCTCTTCTAATAAGTTTCTGAGAAATTCTCAGTATTTGAAATCACTAGCCAACTTGAAGGGCAGCACTTACTAGAATTGGACATTTCAGCCCAAAATAATGGCTCTAAACATTCTGCAAATAAAGGGTAAGCGCTGAAAGCTGAAACTATTGATATAAATAAGTTGGGCTGATTTCCCACAGAAACCACTGATTGACTATCCAGTTAATTTCTGCAAAACAAGGATTTAGCTAGTTGATTTTTATGTTCTGCCATAGGTTGGTAGTTAGTGCATTAGTATGTCACACAGTAAGTGAGCACACAGGGGTGGCTGAGATCTTTCTGCACCATGTCAGAGCAGAGAGCTTGTTACCTGTTCACACACATTAACTCATGTGACTCAAAGGGTAATCCTGACCTATTCTGGCCTTCTTTGTCCCAGCTGAGCAGCTCTTGCTCCCTGCAACCATTTTCTCTGCGTCATTCATTTTACCTTGTGTCAGCTTTTCATACTGCTTAATTTCATTAAGGTCTTTCTATCAAATACTTGATATCTTTTTTTTCAGTGGAAAACTTTAAAGAAAGTTGAACTGGATAGACAAAAGATGTGTGAATCATGTTTTGTGGTTCAGTTTTGACATCCTACATAATGGAAGATCTCAAATAGCACCTGACCTCTGGTGTCAGATGTGATTTTTGTCTGCCCACACAGCCCAGCATGAGCCTGCCAGAGAGTAAGGCAGGCAAACCCCCAGGAGGCTGAGGAGCAGGCATTAATCAGGTGCATATACTTCATCGTTCAAAATGCACAAGCCATGAAGTGCTCCTGGCAAGTAAGCTTCCTATATCCATCACCCATACCTCAGCCCAGTCATACCTGGTGATTCCCACCTTAATGCTGGAGCTGATGCTAACGTTAGGCTCTCAGGTTTGGTCAGCCTAGTTACTGCTTTGGATGCTGGGAAAGATGATAGCACTCCAGATGCACACACATGTACTGGTGTGAACAGCCATCATCCACATCCTTGTTTTCTCAAATAAACACTCTCTGTACTGAAAGATAGGAGCCACAATGGTTTTGGTTTTGGGTTTTTTTGCACGGCAGGTGAGAAAATGACTCTCAGCATCTCTGTCCTGCTGTCTTTGACTGTGTTCCTTCTGGTCATCGTGGAGCTGATTCCCTCCACCTCCAGTGCAGTGCCTCTGATAGGCAAATACATGTTGTTTACAATGGTGTTTGTCATCGCTTCAATCATCATCACAGTCATCGTCATCAACACCCACCACCGCTCCCCAAGCACTCACACCATGCCACACTGGGTCAGGAAGGTGAGCTCTATGGCTTTACATGTTTCCTGGTTTCCACTGAGCACTCCATATTTTATTGGCAGGTTTTCTAATAAAAGTCAACAAGAATTGGGGAAGTAAATGCATCACATTAAATCTCTCTAGGCACAAGCGCCAGTGTTTACTACTTAGCTGTGCATAAAGTCAGCAAGACTGCTAAAGTGCTCCTTTAAGTAACAAAATTGTCCACTGGGGTAGAGTCTTGCAGGGAACAGAAGAGGCAAAACACAGGCAGTTGAAGGTACAGGGAAAAGAAAACGTCCATCTGGACTCAAATTACATTTCCTGGTCTAATTCTCGATCTGACTGCAAAGCACTACTGCCTGCCAGTGGCCAAGTTCACCAGCCCGTGTGAGTGCAGAGCACAAAGGCCACTGGGCATACCTTCATTCAGCCCCCCGTTTTGCAAAAGACAGTTTAGCAAAAGCTATGATCTTCTCTGTACTTTACCAGTAAATACCACGGCTCTGCAGTCCTTTGGAAGCAAGGAGGTCCTTGCACGGTAGTCTAGATGATAACCACAGTATGCAGAAAAAATTGGGTGTCTGTCATTACAAGTTCTTTGCCAGAGAAACAGTACCAAAGAGGATCCTTTCAGATATTCTTGACTTTTTTAAGGCTGCCTGGTTTCATATTAAACCATGACATGAATAGGAGATTGTTCTGTGTATGTCTAACTATACTTTTAAGGTGACAGCTTACAGCAAATTCACTGAGCAGCACAAACAATCCCTGCAGAAGGGAGATTTCAACAGGCAAACACTGCATGTGCTTAAAATTGATCTGGCAGCTAGCCTCTGTTACTCCAAAGGAAATGATTGTAAAGCTTATATGCATGTATAAAAAACATTTGTAATAGTAAAGTCAAAAGTAAGTAGTCAGAAGAGATCCTTTGTAGGCCATTCTTCAAGTCAGAGTTGTAAGCAATATGTTTGAAATTAGATGAGATTGCTTGAGCTCTGTCAGCTCACACTAGCTGAGGGTCTGCTTCGGGACATCGCACCCCCCTTCGTGTGTAGATGTTGGCTATATGGCAGGGGGAAATGGTTTCCAGAAAACATGTGACAGGCCTGCGGGTGACTCCATCTGCCCCAGGACATAAGGCTGACAAAAGCCCTAGTGTGACTGAGGCGCAGGCTGTGACATATCCAAGAGGGAATCTGTAGCCGATCCAGCACGGGAAGCGATTTGGGACCAGAGAGGCTTGCCTTTGTTCAGTACACAGCTGCATCTGTAACACAGCCCCACCAACCAGCAACTGTCAACTTCTCCCTCTTTGTTTCAGATCTTTATTGACACAATCCCAAACATCATGTTTTTCTCTACAATGAAACGACCGTCCAGGGATAAACAAGACAAAAATATTTATGCAGAAGATATTGATATTTCTGAAATTTCTGGGAAGCCAGGTTCTGTTCCTGTCAACTTCTACTCACCGCTTACCAAAAATCCAGATGTGAAAAATGCTATAGAGGGAATCAAATACATTGCAGAAACGATGAAATCAGACCAAGAAGCCAGTAATGTAAGGCATTTTTTGTGCGTGATTCATTTCTTGCTTTCAAACTGCTACATCTTATTTTTTTGGCAAAATATCCCTGCCTCACAAAAACACTCCATTGGTTGGGCTTTAGTAGGGGACAGTCTTTTTCCCCTTGATGCAGTCACCAAGGAGCAACAGATAATTGTCACAGATGGCAATTGAATCTTGGCCCCCCTAAAAAAAAGGAAAAGGAAAAAAAAAATTGTCAGTGCTAACGTTTTCTAAATGTGGTATGTGAAGCCGTAGAGACAGAGTGTCTGTGAGTAGCAAAGCAGTTTCAAGAACTGTAAGCAAGTTCCAAAACATATTTCTCCTGTGTCCCGCTCGGGCATCTTCCCCATGTGGTAAGCAAACTCCTGATGCTTTTGAAAAGCCAGGAAGCAAGCCAGACTCCAAAAGGCTAGTAGTTTTATCTGAGAAGTGTTAAATGTAACTTACAAATGATAATGCCAATTTTGATAAGGTTTTGTTTCATTCCTGAATGCTACAAGTAGTCCCTGCAAGTGAAGCACGTCATGAGCTACTCTGATTACTTACTTTTTCCACATTGCAAGCCAAAGGAAGGATAAATGTGTGTAGAGTCACATATGGCAGCGTTCCCCAGGAAAACCTAGCTCTGCCTTCTTCTAGCACATTCACCAGAATTAACCCCCTCTTTTACCTCAGTTATCACAGCTCACTCAGCTTTTGCATGGGTAATTCAGTCCTGGTACTTCACCTTTCTAAATGATCGTAGACCTTTCCCGTTGAGCTGCAGGCTAGCCTGAAGACAGAGAGAGTCCTCTGGGACAATAATTTGGCCATCGTCTTGAAAAGGAGGCGCCTCCTTCCCACAGGCAGGATTTACACCACAGTGTTTGTTCCTGTGACCAAATTCCTGGAGCATGTGGAATGGCTCTGGCTGTAGTCTCATGTTCCCCATGACTCCTATGCCTCTCTGCAGATAAAGTGTTACCTTCAGCAGGGCTGGCGTGGCTTCAGTGTCCCTGGGCTTCACTTCCTCCTAGGCTTACAAGGAAGGTCTTTGGGTTACTGACAAAGTGCTGCCTTCGGAAGTGTCATCTGGTCACCACTGATATCGCTTCCAGGGGGTTTCAGAAGTCAAGCTCCCCAAATAAACTGAAGGTTGTGGCTTCTGAAGGCCGCCACTTCATTGCATTCACTTGTACACTCATGAACTACCTCAGTATTGATTATCAGTGCCCTCTAGATAATTTACAACAGCCTCTTCTACTTGTGGCGCAACTAAGGCAAAAGTAGAGGGTGTCTTAGGCCAGTACGTGTCACCCCATAAGGCAAAGTTACAGGGTGGAAATCCTGAGCACTGCTGCACTTAGCACCTCACACTCGGCTCACTCTTACAGTGCTGGGTTCCCACAAAAGCATCCAGTGAAAATGTGGTCACAGAGCAAGTGGTTCATGGTGTCCCACAACTGGAAAAAAGACTAAGGGAGCTACGGAGAAGGTTTTCCCAGACCTTAGAGTGTATACTAGGCATGGAAAGCAGGGACTAGAGCTAAATAGATGACAATTGCTTAGGTATCCCAAGAGAATGAAAAAGCAATAGAAAAAAAAAACCAAAACCACAGTTGGGTCAAAGTGTTTTGCTTTCAATGTTTTAAACTCTCTTTCAAAAGCAACCATTTGACTAAAACTTAAGCTTTTCAACATTTCTTTTTAATGAAATTGTTCATCAAATTGCCAGGGTTTCTAAACAGTTTAGTCTTGAAACTTGCATTTCTAGGTAGCTTAGGCCTTCTCAATCACTGACCTGCTTTTGAGCAGAAAATGAGTATTTTTTGCATAATAACAGTGGAACTTAAGGAAGACCCTTTCCCTTGTTCAAGACAGTAAATTACAAGAATGCCCATAACAAACATGGCTCTGCAGAGATTTTACCATTTCCTTTGTTTCTTTCCCAGGCTGCAGAAGAATGGAAGTTTGTTGCAATGGTGGTTGATCATCTTCTCCTTGGCATATTTATGCTAGTTTGTATTATAGGAACATTAGCCGTATTTGCTGGGCGCCTTATTGAATTAAATCAGCAAGGGTGAACATCAACTGGAAACTATTTGCTATCCTGGTCAGCATCTGAAAGCATCTTAACCATCAAAACCTGGCCAGCCTCCGAAAGTTTCACAGACAGGAATTGGTCCCTGCTGGGAAAGAGCAGGGATAATAAAGTGTAAGGCTCCATACTTAGCTCTTCTGAGCTGCTGCTCAGTAGCATGTCATTGCCAAAAAGAAACACTTGCATTACTGGTAGACTGAATGGCTGTCAGCCAGGTTTTGATCCATTTTACTATTTATTAAAAATGTTAATGTATTAATAGGACTGTCTGATTTGTAACCCACAGATAGAATTCTAGTGAAATCAATAGCAGTGTAATAAGCTTTAGCTGAGCTGTAAATCTGTATCCAACCTTAGCATTCAAGATGGTTTCAATATCTGCTCTGTGGTTTTTATATTGGCAGTCACAAATGACTTCTCTTGTAACACTAGATGTAACCAGCAGAAATATCTCAAACTCCATGCTTTAGCACTTGATTTTCATGCACAAATGTGAAATGACTGATTGTTGTATGTGACTCTACCTGTAGAAACTCTTCATACAGCAAAGAGGAGGGACTGTTTCTTACTGTGGGAATGATCCAGCCCCAGCCAGTTGTGTCCCAGAGGTATTTTTTGCTATCGAGTCCCATGGTAAAGGACTTGTAGAGGAGGATTTTTCTTCCCTGTTTTATCACCAAGCTCTTCTCTGTGACCATCAGGCACCCCAGTGTCTATGTTGAAATTGCTATCCTCTTATTTTTACCCGCTAATACTCATTATAAGAAGCCCTGTACTCATTATGTGTTAATGCTCAGGATTTTCAGTTGTCAACAGAGATGTTCTGCAATTGCATCCTAAGGGAACAGTTTGGGCCGGAGGGGAAAGGATGGTATCCATATGATAACCTCTGTACTCAGCCTGCTCTGCTCCGGGAAGGTTGGTTTCCACTCTCCATTTTGAGTGGGGGCAGCTTCAAATTTAGGGGTGCTCAGTATGACATCTTAAACACAATTCTCTCTGTTCCCTGAAAGTTGTGCCCTGCCCTGCTGAAATAGATCATGGGCGTTAAAGTCAGACGCAGCATCACAAAGATGATTCCTAGAGAAAGTGTGGATCTCAGTTTTACTTAGGTATGACAAAATGATAGGACAGTTCTTTTCGGCAACACAAATAATTGCTCAAACCTTATTCAAATGTTAAGCAGCAGCTCACTCTAGTGGCTAAAATGAAGTAGTGCTGCTTTTGGCCAAAGACCTTTGGGATTTAGTAAACACTCAACATAAGAAACAAGCCTATGTGTGTTTCAATAATACAGCGTGGAAATACTAGCAGTGCTGCCTATTTTTCTCAAAAATAAATAAGGAGAGGTGGGGCAACTGATACAAGTTACTCATCCTTCCCAGCTGGTTGTTCAAGCCAATAGGACTACTTTGCTACAGCTGTAAATAATTTGCTGTGAGTTTAATAAAATAATTTGTATTATGTTAATGCTCTACAGGAATGTGTTGTGTCTGCAGAGGCCTGGCATTTGAAATGCTCTATAGGGAAAATTAGGCACTTGTGCAATACTTCCATCATTGCGTAGTGTTTGCTGGACAGTGTTTTGGTGAGCTGCAGCCCTAAGCAAAGCAAACAGTTTGTCTGGGGCAATCGATCCCTTGTAACACTCTGCTCAGCTCTTACGGTTTAGATGATGGTAATCTTTGCCTCCCTGGACGATCATTAACCCTGTAAATGATTGCTGAAGATGTATGCTGGGTGAAACCTCTGCTGACAGAGTGCTTGCTGCAGCTCTGTTTATCTTCAGTGTGAGTTCTCAGCTCTCGGAGGGAGTCACGCAGCTCACGAGAAGCTAAACTGCAGCGTAACAGTGCCTGGGACCATTTGGGAGACTGCGATTGGTGCTAAAATTGACAGAACAATCCTCTTAGAGCAGCATGTGCTTGAATCTTAGCATTAAAAATAAATGTCAAGTAACAAGAGTCATGGTGAGCATCCACAGTAAGTTTGTTCAGCTTCCCCAGCTTCCTCAAGGCAGATCTGGGTCTTGGCCTCCAAATTCCCCCTATTTGTGTGCTGGGGTGCGTGCGTGCATATGTTGCCTGCCTGCTCTCTTCTCCAGCTCTCTTCATACACAGCTAGCTACCATGTTGCAGTGTTTTCCTTCCACTTCCTCAGAAAAGGTTTTGAAATTGTTTATATGAACATTTTTATTTGTGATCGTTTGTGTCTTACGGGCCCAGCAAAACTTCTGCCTTCCTATTGCTCTGAGTCTTGATGAACTACTTGTGTCCCAAAAACTGTGACACCAGGTAAAAATAAATGCTACCAACTCTCTTTCTTATGTTGCAGAATCTGGCCATAGTACTCTGACTCTCCAAACAGATGGTCCTCTAAACATCAATAAGCACACTTCAGGAGACAGTTGATCTACAACTTTTTTCTGCTTTGCTTTGAATACTTAGACTGTCCCAGTCTTCTTTATTCTCTGTTCCTAGCTCACCTTTGTGATACATTTTTCTTGCATACCGCTAACATCCTCTGCTACCAGTACCCATCTACTAAAAGAGAGTACCCTTACCTACATACAAACTACTTCTTCTCATCTGCAGCTGTCCTTTTAACATGTCAGCACATCTGTTCACCTGCTAAAATAGTAGCTTTGGAGGTTGTAAATGTGCTGTCTTAGTCACTGTCAAAGATAATTTGCTGTCAGTGTGTAAGTACATATTGTCTAATGATTTCTCATTTACAGCGTTGTAGTCTCCCCAGAATCTTAACACTAAACTTTCCTCTCTCCTACATGGGTAGCACCAGCAGCCTCAGGGAGATGGCCCTGGATAATACTCGTGCGACCCACACGTGCATCTCTGCTGCCTCGTTGCCTTCAACAAGTAAATTTTGGCTCTGGGCTTTAACTAACACGACAAGCAAAGCAAGAAGCAGGCCTCACACACTCATTGTTAAATTTCCCTAATAAGTGTAAAAAAATAAAGAACTGCAAACACCGTGATGCTGAAGTAAGCAGACCGGATTTAAATGAAGGCAGACCAGGGACCTCTGGGTGTGAAGGTGTTGCTTTTATAGTGATAGTACCCTGAGCAGTTGACTTGTCTCTCTTTTAACTGCCATATTCTTGCTATTAAAGCTGCTTTTTTTCACTTCAAGTTGTTTATAACATCCTATTTATGTCCTTAAGAGAATAGCTCTCTGAAACATCTCCATCTTCTTCAGTCTGATTTCCAATTCTCAAACAATTTGGCAATTAACTTTCCCCTTCCCATCCCTTTAAGCTGACCTTCAGCTACTTTCTACTGTCATAGATATTTTGCTCTCAGAGATGAAGTCACCCCCAAATCTCTTTCCCCCTTGGCATATGTGCTGTTCAGGAGACCTGACCCTTCTGAGGGGGTTATTTGAATTTTTAAAGTCCATTACCTTGTGCCAGCTCCAAGGGAGCAATTTTACTCCTGTGTGAATCTGCAATCAGAACAGGCTACTGCTCTTCATCATCAGAGACAGATGAGCTAAACCTGATGGCCTTATTCTGGCTATTCAGCCAGTTGGATCTCAGCTTTGTAAAATGTAGTTGAGCTGATAACAGAGCGAGCAGAAAAGTTACATTCACTGAACTCTAAACACTTGATGATGAGCTTGCGGATGCCGGGTGTGATCATTCACCTGCAACTAGTGCTCTGGTCCTGGAGCCTCCTGCAGTTTGAGAGTTTTTAAGAAATCAGATTATTGTTTCAGGCAATTGTAAGACAATTTACGTACTCGTTTTTTCTACAGGATATTAGTTGCTGCCAATCTCCTTGCTGTTGCCGTCTAGCAGAGATGTGTGAAAGCAGTGTGAGTTTCATCAGTGTGCTGACTCAGCAGTTCCTGTTTCCACAGCTGAAGCAAACCACAGTGGGTAGGGACAGCAGGGTGAAAGAGTATGTGTAACAGAGGACCCCCGAAGTGCATAAACACTGTGCTGCTATTGGAGAAAGGAAGCACATTACCTCCCTGAAAAGTTTGTTTTCTGGTATGGTGGCATGCAAGATGTCATCTTTAAAGTCACCGATAGTTTAGCACATCAGAAATGCTTTTGACTTTGGATACTTTAGAAGGTTGCTGTGTTTGGATCCAGTGTCAAGACCCCACATTTTCATATGTTTACTTGTGCTAGAAAAAGTCTAGCAAGCCTCCAGGCCCTGAGGCACGCTCCTGGGTGCAAATTCCCTCCCTCCCTCTTTCTCTTCCTGAAAAATTGTGGAATTGGTATGAAGTCTCCCAAGCGTCTCTCAGATGAGTGCTGCACAGACACTGAGTTCTGCAAAGCTCTAGGGTACTTTCTCCCTTTATAGAAATCAAATCCCAACTGCAGACAGGGCAATCATGCACTGCTTTGCAAAAGATTCACTAAAACAACTGTACTTCAGTCCCTGATAAAGTATAAAAGACTGGCAGAGCTATGGAAAACAGCCAACATGCAAGCAACCGTTACAAGAGCCCTGCTGAGTTCTGCTGGCTGTAGGTGCGTTACCTACAAGGACAGGACAATTTCACTTGTTACCATGCGACGGGCCAGACTGACCAAAGAGTCCAAAGGCTACAGCAGCGCAGTGATGATGGATTCCCCATAAAGGGAGAACTCCTTCCTAGCAAGGGTTGTCACTGTTTCCCATCATCCCAGCACAGATCTCCCATCGCAGCACATCTCCCCAACTTCTAACAGCTGAGCAGGTCTGTATCAGTGTTTGCTATTTGTCCCATATGGAGCCTGGAATAAACACATCACATGGTATTTCCCCAGTACATAGACAAGAGGAAGCTGTTTGCCTCTATGGGACTTTTCAGCTAACCAATGACCCAAATGCAGTTATGCCTAGGAACCTCATGTGGATTTGTGACCCTCTTTAGGCAGCTTTAGATCTGTAAAGATAGTAAACACAGAGTACCTGCAGTTTTTCCAATTGTGAGCTCCATAATTTTTGCTTGCGAGCTAATCTAGGTTGTGTGCATGGGTCAGAAGAAGGTAGAGGGAAAAAGGTGTACCTGTTTTTCTGTCCACCCTGTAATGCTCCAAGCATGCAATGACACAGAAACAGAGAAATGACCTACATAAAACCCTGGCAAGGTTTGAAACCTTACACTGAAGGCAAATCAGTAATGCCATTGCTCTTAGGACAGCATGTCTCATCATAATGCCGTGTCTTTGGGCAACTGGTCATCATGTGAAAGTAAGTTGGAGCAGGTTGGCTCAGCACACAGGTTACTCTGACCTGCTGGGACATGTTGCTACAAGTGAATCAAGAACACATTTGAGTTCTTCAGGACACCTGTCCCTAACATTCATATATTTTAGACAGCAATGCTACGTAGCTGCTGGGCTGGATCAAGTTAATGCATGGCATAAACAAAAAACATCCAAATACCTCCTAAATGTGAAATCCTACAGAGACAAAAGCATGTGGGATCAAAGTGTTGGCTCCAATAGGCACTCAGGGGACAGCTCTCGCCTTTCAAACCTTGCTCCTATCTGCCCAGGCTACTCTATTACATATACTTTGGGCATTTTTCCATTCAAGACCTCAGTGCTGGACCCAAAAACATTAACAGAAGTTTTGTTTCGAGAAACCTTAGTCAAGCTGAGAGGGAAAAGGAAGCAGAATCTATTGCTTGTCTGGCAAAGCAATCTCTGCGTGAGTTAATTGAGGTAAGAAGCACAAATGCCTTTTGGGGCATCACGTTGAGAGGGGTAATTGACCTTCCCACACCTCCACATACTGCAAACCTTAAAAGGCAAAAAGCAAGTACCTCTTTCCCACTGTTTAACTACGTTTCTACTCCACTGTGTGTGTCTGCTGCCGTGCGGTTCCCCAAGCTCCACTACCCCTCCCCTGCTGGCTCCTATCAAGGCCATGGGAGGCAGGTAGGGAAAACGAAGCGTGTTGAGAGCTCTGCGGACAAGGCGAGCACCGGGGGCTGGGCTGAGCCCCGGCCTCACGGCCTTCGGGGCTTGCGGCTTTCCCCGCGGGCCGGGGCAGCGGTGGGCGGCGGAGGCTGAGAGGGCGCAGGGAGCAAGAGCTGCCCGTGCCGGTGATGGGTGTAGCCAGGGAACCCAGGAGGGTTTGAACAGCGTGGATCCCTGCAAAAGCCACCAGTACTCACAGCTGGGGTCGTGAGCCCTTGGGCACCCGAAAACCCTTCCCCGTAACGTGGTTATCTCGTTAGCTCTGACCGTTCTAACTTCCACCGAGCACCCGGGACAGAAGGGCGGGGGGCACGGGCGGGGGGCACGGCCCTCACCAGCACCCCCACGCCGCCTGGGCAGGACCACCCCACGAGAACGCCTCGCTCGGCCGGGCCGGGCCTGCCAGCCGGGGGCGACGACCCCGAGAGACGGGGGAGAGGGGGCGGACCCCCCCCACCCAACACCCCCCTCCACCGCCGGGCCGCGTCCCGCCCGCCCCCCGCGCTGCGGGGCCGGGGCATGTGCGGCGGCGCGGGCGGCGGGGGAGCGGCGCCCCAGAGCCGCGCCGCGCCGCTTCCTGCCGCTATAAATAGCCGCCCGGCCCAACATGTCCCGGCCGCCGCCGCGGCTGGAGCGTCGGCGGGAGCTGCCCTCCCCTCCCGCCGCCTAGCCCGCCCGGAGCGCGGTAAGGGGGCGCGGGGCCGGCGGCGCCCGGGGGGAGGCGGATGGGGCTTCGTTCCCGCTCCCAGAGACGGGAGGGCGGGCGGGAGTCTGTGCGGGACGGGCAGGGCCCCGGCAGCGGCGCTGGGGCGGCTCAGCACCCCCCCACCCCCCCCCCCTCCCCCGCCCCGGGGCGAGCGCCCTGCGGGTACAAGGGTCGGGGCGGGCGGTGGGGCAGCGTCCGCAGCTGCCTCTGCCCCGGGCGCCGAGTTTTGCTTCGTGCCTGTTTTCTCTTTCTCTCTTTTCTTCCAGACTTGCTCTGTCTCGGGCTGGGACGCGCTCCTCCTGCCTTCCGAAGCCGTGCTCGCGGGGCTGGGATCCCTCCCTGCTTCCCCCCCGCGTTTTCCCGCATTCCCCGGGGTTGGGTGCGTGCCCGGGATGGAGGATGCCGTGGGCCTCCGGACGCAGCCGCCGGTCCCTCTTGGCAGCTCGGACCGTGCCCCTGCCCGGACCTCTGGGGAGGTGGCTGGTGGCTCCCGTGTCCATCCCTGCTGCGGTGCAGCCAAGGCTGTGAAATCCCGGCTGGCGTGGCAGGGTGGGGAGAGCCCTGATGGGGCCGTGGCGCACACCGCGGCCCACGCATGTGGCACCCAAGCAGGGTGCCGGTACAGTCGCTCCCTCACGCAGGTGTTTGTGTTGCAGCCTTCCTCCCTCAAGTGCTTTCATCTGCAGCAGATGTTGAGGTGAATCTTGCAGTTAGGCTTTATGGTGGAGGCAACCAAAGCAGGTCCCTGCCCTCTGAGCTGGCTCTGCGGGACTTTTTGAAGGAGTCAAATTTGGGAACCTCAAGTAAACAGTCTTAAAGTTTTAGCTTGTCTTCCCCTTTGTTTGCCTTTGCTACTCTAATGGCTGTGCTTCATCTTTTTTTATAAACACCTCCTGTAGTGCAGAACTGTGTCTCCTCTCTGAGAGTAGGTGTTCTTCAGCTGCCACCATGTGCCCTGCTCAGGCCTCTTACATAAAACAAAAGTGATAACAGTGCTCGTCTCAGGTGCTAAGGTGTGCTTGTTCAGGAACCCACTGTGAGGTACTTTTAAACTGCTCTTTTATTCTTGAAGCCCTTCCTCAAAGAGAGGGTTGTAATAAGCAGCTCTTCTCCATTGTCTTGACCTCCAGAGGACGGACAGTGTGTTTTGCTCCTCACTCACACCTTCTTTCACTTTCTTCCTACTTTTCCCTTGGTTTCTTCTGTCCATTAGCTCCTCCAAGCCCGGTTTTGGGAGCACAGCGCAGAGGCCCAAGAAGCCATGTGAAGGAGTTCCTCTCAGAGCCTATTTGGCCTCTGCGTGTTACCCACAGCGTGCCCTGCTTGGGAAGCCTTCACTAAAGGCAGGAGGGATGGTGGCACTGCTGTGGAGGGACCTGCTCTGGCAGCGCACCTTTCCCAGTGCCATGATGCATGAGGCAGGCTGAGCTGGCCTGTACTTTCCCCTCTGCTGGAGTGGGTGAGGGGAAGGAGCATGCAAGGAGGAAATTACAGCTGTTCCAGAGCACTTCTGCCCTCCGTGCAGCAGGAGCACGTGAGGGGAGGACAGATGCAGAAAGGGAGATCAGGAAGGAGAGTATGAGAGATAATTGGAGGGACAGAGGAAAGCTACAAATGTAGAGGAAAAGCTTTTTATATGTGCACAAATGATGTTTAAAAATGTGTTTAGCTAGGGCAAGAGCAAATACCCTAAAAATAGGAGATTGTATCTCTTGAGTCCCTGTTACTGTTCCTCCAGAAAGTGCTGTTCATTCCACAAATACTATGTGTGTCTTTCTGCCTCACTCTTCTAGGCTCTTCAGCATCCTTTGACCTCAAGCTGAACAGGACATTGCCCTTAGCATCTGCCTGTCAAATGTGTAGTTCTCCATGTTGTACATGAAATTATTATTTCCATAGTTGGTCAAGACAAGTGTCCTAGGAATGTGAAGCGAGAGGCACGCCAGTTCCTGTGGTTGGCCTTGACTGGAGTGTGAGCTCTTCGGGGCAGGGGCTGTGTCCTGGAGGCTGCGGTTACTCTACACATTGCACTTGGCAGCTTAGCGATTTCTGCCTCCACTCCTGTTTCTCCCACCCCCTTCTTATCACTGCTCACCTGTTCCTCTCCTTGTGCTGCAGCTTGTTCAGCCTCTCCCAGTAATCCATGGGGTTGTGCTGTAAACTGAAATGATGAAAGGTTCAGCAATCTGGGTTAAAAATCTCTGGAAAAGGAGAGAGGGGAGGAGGAGCAGCCCCTCTCTGTGTACAGAAGTCCCCTATCAGCCTTGCACTGCCTCTCCCCTGCCTCCTGCTTTGAGATCACTCACCCCAGCAAATGGGAATTAAAACAGTTGAAGCTCTCTAGCTGTGTCCTAACTTCTGCTGCTGCCTTATTTCAGCATTATTTGCTGTATTTCTACTGAAATTACACTTTTCTTTCTACAGCATTAGTTTACGCTGAACATCACCAGGTAGCAAGGTGCTGTCTTTGGGAGCTGCATTGCTACAAGACTATTAGACCTCACTCTGGATTATTTTTAAGAGAAACCTAGAGTTACCACGAAATTGCATCAGGGCTTCAGTACTTTTATTTATGCAGTAGAGTCAGAATTGAAAGTGTGCATCTAGGAAAAGGTATTAGCTATAGAAGGATCAATTTCCCACCTGTGACAACAGGTATGACCTTTACATCTGATGACCTCCAGACCCTCTTCAGTGGGAAGGCCACTGAAGAGCATGAGCAATGCTAATCCCTTTGTGAAGGGAACACACTGCAGTATCGCTCTCCGTTACCTACAGTGCGTAAAGTTCTAACAGCTAGTAGTTTTCTGCCTTGCTTGTATAAATACCAAGCTTTTCTGGAGGCAGAAAAGAGTGTATGTTGGTGGTGTCTGACAAATGTGGCACAAGGACAGGAATTCATAGGTTTCCTTTGGAGGCACATATATTGTTCTTGCTATATATATGCAATTTAGTAAAATGTCTTTATGCAGCAGCATTTAGAAATGTTCTGTGCTTTTAACTACATTGAATCTTCATCTGGATAATGGACTTACGAATAGAAACCATGAGAAATAGCGATGCAACGGAGAGGGGAGGATTTCATTAAAGCTTATGCTTTTGTCAAGGTCAATGTTTCTTAATTGTGGCTACTTCACAACAACGAAGTGTTAAAATTCAAATCTAATTAAATGCTTTTGTGTTCTTCCTACTGACTTCTCTTATTCTTGGCTCTAATGCTGACTCTTTCTCCTTTTCTTCACGTGGTGCACTCTTAACACTTGGTCTGTTGGCTCTGTTATAAAAAGGGACTGTTGAGTATCTTGGTTCAGAATCTGTGGTGCTAGCTGTATTTGAGTAGGGGTGGGGAGAGTGTTCTTTATGTGGAGAGATAGTTAAGTTTTGAGTTGGTAGAACAGATCTTGGTAGTACCAAAGTACTGGAAGTTGCCACAAATCCTCAAGGCAGCTGTCTGTTCTGTGTGCACTTAACACTTACTTGTTTAGCTCCCTACTTCAAAGATGTATGTGAAAATCTGTTATTCAATAACTGCTGAACTATTAGCTGCCAAATAGGCCAGAAAAGGGATTATTAGCAACTAAATAAACCCGTTTAGTATTGTGCTGTAGTTGAAGGTTTTGTTTAAAACATTTTGGATGCTTGTGGTGACCAGTATGGTAGCAGTGTAGAGTGCTCATGTAGCACCAGCTACATGTATGCGTATGTCTAGATATCTGAAGAGGAGGAAGGGGAAGGACATCAATGAACTGTTTACTATGTTAGTACTTTGTGATTCTCTGCAAGCACTATGCCACTGCTGCTGAGTTGCAAGTGAAATCTGAATCGTGAAAAGATTATTTTTTCAGTGGACATAACACTGATCATCAGGGCTCTGAAAGATACTGCAGCTGCTCTTTAGCCTTGCAGGCACGCAAGTCTGGAAGAGCAGCTGTCCTTGGGCCTCATCCAACTCTGTTCACAAAGATCAGTGAAGAGTGTCTCTAAGGCTGGAGACACAAGTGGCAAGGGAGCAGTTTCATCTAAATCGGAGAGATCAAAGGAGTTCAGAATAGAAAGTTTTTCCTTATTCCTGGAAGGAGATAAACGGGAAGCACAAGGAGTAGTTCAAGAGTCTGTTTTGTAATACTGAACTCTGATGTAACCTTGTTAGTGTTCTTCTACATTTGATCCCAATTACACATAAGTATACTTTGGAGTTAAAATGTGTAATTCTATAACTCCTTAAACTATTAATGTTGCAGAAGCAAAAGCTCCTAAATTCTAAGCAGTTTATGTGGCACCTCCATCTTTAATCCCTTCAACGTGTGTATGTGTGTCACTCCTGCCACTTCCTTCCTGGGACTAAGTCCACATGAAGGGCTCTCCTGTCCTCTAGTGCATGTTCTCATGAGAGTGCTCTCCTTCTCATTTGAGCTAAACTTGAGTACATATCTCCTGCTGAAGAAAATACAGGATATTCTTTAATGGAAAGTAATACAGAGGTTAAAACAAATGCTCTTAGCTTCAGCAAGCCCAAAATAGCTTGTGCATGTTTCTCTTGTGATAACTTCAGGAAGTGGGGTGATTCCCTCTTCCTCCCTCTTTAATGTTTTTGGTGAATGTTGTGCTTGAGTGCTGAAACCCTCATGCCATGAAGAGCAGGCAGCATGAAGCAGGCTTCTCTGACTTTTACTGGGCCCTGATTTAACAGGACCAGAAGTAAGCACTAAGAAGAAATTGCATTCCTTGGCTCATTGTGCTGTTTCCTATGAAAATAAGGTCTTTGGTGGTGAGGGTGGCTAACCACTGAAACTGGTTGTCCAGAGAGATTGTGAAGTTTCTATCCTTGGAGATAGTCTAAAAACTGGACTGAACAAGGCCTAAGCAATCTGCTTTATGTCAGGTTAGCCCTGTTCTGAACTAGATGAGATCTAGTGGTTCCTTCCAGCTGGCTGTATGCTGTTTCTGCATTACTGGATAAACATGGCTGCTTTTGTCTGTCCCCAGAACATCTGAGAATAAAAGTGGTCTCAAAACATCCAAAAATGGCCTTGAGAAGCCTGAATAAAGACTTCAAAAATTGGAGTGCATAGAGAAGCATAATGTGCAGAAGTGACTTTGCCCAAAGTCTCATAGCAGCAGCTCAGTAATAGTGCTGGGAGAGGATCATAAATCTCCTGACTGGCAGACTAGTGGCTTAGTAGCTAAAAGATGTTGTCTTTAAACATGAAACCATCTCCTTTCCCTGCTCAACTACTTTCAGATCACTCAGCAACAGAGACTGCTTTTACCCTCCGAAAGATCATTTTCTTTTTTTGTTTTATCTGTCATATTCATAGGGGTTTTAGTACTAGAACAGTTTATTGCATTGACTTTTTCAGGAAACACTGAGAACATCAGATCTGGAAAAGAATTTGTTGAAATAAAGACAAGAGTTGCAAAGGAAATTTTTAGAAAGTGATGTTATTCCCAGTTTGCTGCATAACAATTAATCTCTTATTTTTAAGTGAGGAAAAGAGCAGAGGAAGCTGTATACTGAATCCCAAGTTTGAATCTCTCTTTGTTTAAAAAAAAATAAAAATCACTTGAAGAAAACATTTTAAAATCTGGAAGCTGAGAAGAACATAGATCAGCATTTTAAAGAGTACTATGGAAGGAGTTAAGCTGTGAGTTAACTGCATCTGTGTTTCAAATCCAAATGCTATGAACAAGGCACCATTCAGATCTTCAGTTATAAGTTATGCTGAATTCATTATGCTGTGTTTGTTTGAATTCTGTTGAGAGAAGAAAAAGAAAATCATGGCAGACTTAAAAAAAAAAAATCATTCTTGTTTTGGTAACTTGTTTTTGAAGTGATGAAGCAGGATTCTCCTTTCCCATCTTTTTTTTTGTCTAGCACTTATGCAGGTCATCTGCTAATTATTAGCAGCTGTGAAACTATGGAGTTACATAAGCATAACTAAAAGTCAGTGGAGCCTTGCATCATTTAGCAGATCTGTCCATCACTTATTCACCACAATAACAGATTGGTTTTGTAACTCACTTGACAGGGGCATGAGCAGGCATGGAAAGTTGGGCAATCCTTTAAGTCACAGAAATCAGATAGGATAATGTGTTATTTTATTGTCACCACAACCTGTTGTCCAGTTATACGTGTGCATTGCTGTTCTGTGAAGAGAACTGTGTATCAGAGTAATGCCCTGTAACAGCTGAGCCTGCCAGCTACATAAAGCTGAATTGTCCTGGCAGCTTTGCGTGGAAGATGGGTATGGGTGCTATGCCTGGCTGCAGCGGAAGCAAGACAAGTGTGAGTGCTTGTGAATGTATCCCAAATTGGTCATGCTCAGTGCTATGGCTGAATACCACAAACTGCCTTAAATATTAGAAAAAGTGTCTTTACAATGGGACATGTGTAGAGCTGAGAACTTGGGATTTCTTGGCAAGGGAAATACCTGTAGTGCACATGAGAGCGTGCTGGCACGGACAGCCCAACAAGGCTGGCAGGTGCAGACTGCCCCCAGGTGCATAACACTGGCTCAGCACACTGCAGGATTTGGTTAGCAGCATCAGTTTCTTTCCACTGAACCTTGAGGGCATATAAAACAATCTCCTGTAGTTCTGAGTATTAAATCATAGACTATGTAATGAATTTTCTGATCCAGACTCTGGTTTTGTTTTCAGATTATTTTTTTGTCTTTTGCTGATTTAAAAACCTCCATGGGCAAGAGAGTCTGTGAAAAGGTGAGTGCAATGTTACTGAATGTGCAAAATATGATCCTTAAAATACTTGTTCTTGGGAATTAAGAAGGTAAAAGGAGTTCAGGAGCTACAGTGTCCCTCCCAGACCAGTCTGTGCACCCAGTGGCTCAGAGCTGTGCCCTGGCCCCTTTTTCATGAAGTGAAAGAGGAGTTTGCCTGAGCTTCCACTTTTTCCCAACTCTTTTCTCTCTTTTTTTTTTCTTTTTTAAAGTAGTGATGTGAACAGTTAACTTTGAGAGCTGCTGCCCTAGATTAGTGGTGTCTCTGCTATTTCTGCTGGGAACAACAGACAGTGCCTCGTTAGCTCACCTCACCAGCAGGCTCTGAAAGTGGTGGGACCTTACAGCAGCCCTCAAATTACCCTGGTCCCCAAGGAAAGATGTGGGTGCTCAGAGGCAGCTTGCAAGCTTCAGCTGCTGAGGTAGCACTCCAGAGCTGTAAGAGAGTGGCATGAATCGGGAACCTTCCTTTTATGAGTAACCTAAACAGGATGGCATCTGGTTTTGTAACTAGCATCAGCTAGGTAGCTTTTTAATAGAAAAATGATGAAAAATAGTCTCTGTGGAGGAAGGGAAGGGTTGCTTATTCTCCAGCTCACCTCTTACTTGAGGAAGTGTTCCTCAGCTAGTAATTCAAAGATACTACTTTGTCACTCTCTTGGATCAATTTGGATTGCAGTTTGGCAAACATGGGCAGCATTAGCCATGCAGTACTATGCTCTACAGTCCTCTCCAATTTACCCCAACTTATCTGGCCTCCTGTGGCCATCACATCAGACACTGCTCTCCTCGTGTCCTGATTTATCCAACATTGACTAACCCACTTTGCCTAACATTGTTCCAAAAGTTTTTTTTCTGGCATGGAAATGCTAAGTAGAGAATTTTCACTCTTACTTTCATATTTGAAACTACTGAAAACAGTTTTTAAAGGAAGTATTAAATGTAAACTGTAAAGGATGCTGCATGTTGCATATGTTGTAAGTAAACCACATGCTTATTCACGTAAGCGAGTTTGCATGACTCAATGTATTGATCTCTTTATATCTCCATTTGGTCAGATCCTCCTTGTTTTTCATACAGCCATACATATTGTCTTTGATTAAGACCTCTGAGATAGTGAATGCATTTGACCAATGCCCAGTAGAATGTTTTCCTATTACAATGGGATGAAATGAAATATCAGATGGTAGCAATGTGGTGGTAGGGAAGGTATGCAAGTATGACTGTTTCAGTTTTGGAAAGAATGCTATTCATCTGAGGCCACAGAGGCAACACCTGCCAGTATATCATCATTCCTGTCTGCAGGTTGTATTTTCAAACCACCCCAGACTAATACTACTTTGAAACTGAGAGAAGGATATTCCTTAAACATACAACTTTTCCAGTCAGTAGTTCTGGTGGCATCTTGGAACCTGAAGCCCTCAAATGGTAGCAGGCAGCTGTAAAACTTTGTTTTAATACTAGGCAGTAACAAATCACAAGGAAATAATTCTGCCTGGACCTTCCTACTGTATTTTCAAATATGGCTGAGGGAGGGTCAGAAAACTTGTTTCGTGGCACAGCTTGCTTTAAATAGGTTATTAATTGAATTGATTAGTGTCCCTTGGGTGTAAATGAACAACTCATGTTCTTGTCTTGTTTAGTTTTAATGTCAAATAAGATGATGCTTTTCAAAGTGAAGCATCTTACTCTAAAGAGTTGCTGCATACTTATACTTACTTGTCCCCTTAAGTGGAACCAGAGCAATATTTCCTCATTTATTGGTTATCCTCTTCCTAGCAGCTCCCTGCAGGATTGGTGTCTCTAAGTTTTATTACAGCTTTTTCTTTTTTTCATTTGTGTGTCCTTAAAAAAAAAAAATAAATGTGCATGCTGACTGAAGTCAAGAGGAAGACAAATTAACTTGAGCTGCTATAGGGAACTAGAAAATGAAGTGTTCCATAACTGACAAACAGCTTGAGATGACTGGACAAGTTCCCTCTTTATTCATCTAAAATGTGCCAGTTGTTTAGCAGAACATCCCTGGTAATGCGAGTGAATTGCAGGGTAAAACCCAGTTGGATGTCATCATGTGCAGTACTTAAATGAGAACACTGAGGGATTTTGTGCTTCCGAGGGAAAGAACTGTCATTGTTGTTTTCTGGTTTGTGTTACTTTTTAAAGTTCCCTGAGAAAATTTCCTCTTAGGAGGAATAATGGAGTTTATAGTTGTTTACAGTGAGTGGTATATGACTGCTCTTTTTTGCTTAGACTGAACGCTTTTATTCTTCTCACAAATATGTTTGTTCACTGTCTGCTCACTAATCAGTGAGACTGAGGCATTAAAGAAACCATGGTAATGATACCACATGGTATATAATACCACAGGGTTTACAACTTCCAAGGCCTTTGCTTCAGGCCATCTGCTGTGAAGTATAGACAGAAGCAAATGAAAATAAAATGGAAAAACCCTGCAAGAAGGGAAAGATGAAAAAAAATATATATATAGTGTATTTTCACCTTCTTCCATTCATATAGAAGTAAGGAATTCTCCCACTGCCATTTCTTAGCTAGGCATGACTTTATGCCATAGGAGGTGAGAGCAGACACACACACAAGAAATCACTCTGGGCTAGCGAAAGGGCTGGTAGGTTCAGCCCTGGGTCCAGTCCTGTCCTTGGTATAAGGTTGCTGTGAGGGATCAGCACTGAGAAGAGACCAGTGGAGCAGGATTGCTCCAGGCAATGTCAGGGCAGTGTTTCCCAGGTCTTTCCTCTGGGCTGTGTACCATTAGGCTTCTGGAGGTGCTCCCTCTGTTCTCTGGTGGACACTGCTGGTTATTCTTGGAAATTGCCATCCTGAAGGCAGGTTAATGCTTCTGCTCTAAAGCTCCAGTGCCCTTGACATCTTTCTTCTAAGGTTTTGTAGAGTCACTGTGGTGTGACTGTACTGGGGAGGAAAAAACCTAGACTATCTGCAGGCATATTTGATGCAATAAACCTTGGTTCTGTCCAGTGAAATTGTCACAAATTGTAGTCTCACTTCTCTGTGTTTAACTCTGGCATGTTCAGGTCCTGGTTTCTTCATTTCTCAAGGGAGCATGTGACCTCTGGTATTGCTGTCACTTTATGTAATGTGCATCAGTGCAGAATCTCAGACCCTGTCACTAAGGAATCCTGTCTGGTATAAGGGTGAGTATAAGATAAGGGATTTTTTCTTAAAGATATAATTATGGAAATGGACTCACAGTCAAAGATCTTTAAAACCAGAATTCCCAAGAGCGATGTGAGGTGCTGGCTTTGGCATTAGAAGTTGAGGGAACAGTGCTTGTCCCATTTAGCAGGCAAAAGCCCAAAGTTAAATATGTCACAAAGTTTACTTAAATCCAAACTATTAAGATCATGAAACCTCAAGTAGGTATAAACAGCCTGTATCACAGCTGGTGTAGCTGAGCCCCTGCTGGCAGCACATAGCAACAGGGAAGTGGGTGAAGAAACACCTTTAGTTTCCCGCAGCGAGTGGGGATGCTTCGAGGCATTGCTGATGAGAGCTGGGGAGTATCGGCTCACAATTCATCCTCTGTGAGGGACCGTGCTGGGATGTGCTGGTTCTGCTGGGACATGGCCCACAGACCAACTGGAAGCATTGGGCTCTACCGAAATGCCCGTGACTAATCATCTTGCCTCCCCCAAGGGTCCCGTGCTGTAGTCTCCCCTCTTACTCAGGGGTAGCTGTAACTTTTCAGGCTGAGCAGGAGGGTTTTGGGAGGCCCCCACTGCTTTCCTCTGCGCTGTTCTCTTAGGTGACTGCCACAGTGCAGCCTCGCAGGAGAGCCAGCCATCTTTGCTGAATAGTCTCGAAATTGGACTGTAAGGCATTTCTGCTCTGTTAGCAGCAACTCTTCAGCCAGCCATGCTTCAAAATACATAGATCTGGGGTTTTCTGTTGCACATAGGTAACACCCTCAGAGCCATAAGCCATATACTTAGCTATTAATTTAATTATTCTGTTCTCTACTGAGTACCTGGCCTTTTGCTATTGGGAGAGTAAAGAAGAAACAAAATGCATGCAGAGTGGCATACAGACAGGTGATTACAAGTTCAGTTATATTCTTGTGTGCAACTTCTGCTAATGAGGGAGACCTGGTGCCAAGCTCTTTCAATCCAGAATATCCTACTGCTGCCTCCGCTCTCAATCTCAGCCTGCACATTTCGGGGCTTATCCTGATTGCTAGTTCCCTAGCATGTTATGGGAACTTGCATAGCCAATGCATTGGAAGTCCAGCACCTTTTATTTGTCTAGCTGTGGGAACAACAGGCTGTCCCCATGCCCTTTTGAGGTAGAGGTGTTGCCTTGTGTCCTGTGAGTGCAGGCTCCTGATAACTGACTCTGGTTTCATCAACTGCTGAAACTGGTTTTGATGACTGGCAATATAGGACATTTTATTTCTAGATCAGCAGTTTATCTTTAAGCCAGGTGAGCTGTGACTAAACACTGCTTTCTATCAACTTTAGTGTAGTCCAAGTGCAATGAGTCGGTAATCCCAGGTCTGCAACACAAAAGTTCCTGCTCAAAATGGCATTGAATGACTTCCATGCTGAAAGCCGTAACAAAATACGTTGTGAACAAGGATTGAAACTGTTCCATGATGTCTAATGAATGATTCTTTCAGACCAGGGCCAACACTGGGCATAGTGGTGTGAGAAGTCTTGCTTGAATGTGTCCCATGTAGCCACCCCTTACATGCGAGTGAGATGTAGGATCTCTCAACAGGGCTGAATTTTTCACTGTCTTAAGGAAACGGAGACCTTCAGTCTCCAAGGCTGTTATCTGGATGCTTTTCATGAACCCTGCAATTCCCTGTTACTTTAACTACTGCTCTCCTAATTCATAGTAATAAACTCTCCTAATTCATAGGAATTGCATAGATAATTAAATGAGAATGTGGCATGCGGTGGATATACATATTCATATACTGAGCCTCCTCTTCTGTTTATTTTTGGGAGAATATTGTTTTCAATAAATATTAATGAAGAAAAACATGTGATCTCATCTTGCATGTGATCTGATCTTGTTCACCTTACTCAGGCATAGTTCAAATCAGTATGGGATGACTGGCACTGGTACCTAAGCGAGGAATAAAAGATTTCATCCATTATACAGCAGAGAAGCTGCTTCTATTTTATAATTGCCTAGCAAGTATGCACAGACTTGGATCTGTGGCTATATTTGGGATCCAGATATTTCTGATGTGGAATATACCACCCATGGGAAGAATGCAAGAAATGGAGTAAAGTTCCCACTGCTTGGGACTTATTTTCCCTTTAAAAAAAAAAAGTAAAAGGGCATTAGCTTTGGATAGGATAAAATGGTGCACAGCTCTCTTGTCTCCAGTGAAATCATGCCAATATGTACTCCTGTATTACCCTGCTTGTAGCTAGCTTCCTTAATGTTTTCTACCTAACCACAAGTTTTCAGTCCTTCCAGTATGAAGATTCAGAATGTAAAGGATAGATATAAGCAGCAGTAACAGCTTGAAACTGTATGGCCTGTGTCAGATGAAAAATTGCTCTTGTCAATGAATATTGGTTTTGTGGCTTTAAAATGTGTGGATGTTGTGGTAAGTCATGATGTCTAAGGTGTAGATTTGTTTAGCTTTGTTCATGTGTAAGTATATGTGTGTACATATGTACACAAATACTGATGGGAAGTTTGAATATAAAGTATTATTCAGATTTACTTGTTATCTTTTAAAAAAAGTTGATGTTTTCTACCGAAATAACCAAGTATATAAAAACTCTTTGTCAAAGTGTTCATACCTGAAACTTTGAACTTTGAGACTCATGCTGATAGCTAAAGACAAATTTCTCAATAATAAATCCTTTAATATTGCCATCATAGCAATGCTTATATATTAAAAAAGGTACTTGAAGACTAGGCATGCCACTGGCAAAGTATAACAAACACTGCTCTAGAAAAACAGCTAGGCAGTTTTTACTGGGCAAAAAGTGTTGAAAATACTCTTTGGAAAGATAGCATACATTGTTTCTTATGTTGGTGGACCTGTTGAGTAATCCCATATTCTTTGATCAGGTCAAAAAGAAACTGTCTTTCAAGTTTATTGTATGAAAAAGCTACAAACTAAGAAATCAGGGTTTACGTGAAATTTAAGTATTGTAAGCAATGACCAGCACCATTCCTTTTAATAAAACTTCCTTTTTAGTTCCTGAGAACATATTAAGGTTATGTGAAATATCTATAATGATATGAAGAGACTCCCACAGAGTTCTCATTTTAGAAATGTATCTTATGATATATATCATAATACATGTGCAGTGCAAACTTTTCTTCAGGAGTCTATTAATGTCTATATTATTGGGGCAGGGAAGACAAGTAACTTTTTGAGAGCAGGGTTTGTCAGTTCAGCAGTTTTCACTTACGTCAAGAAATATGTAGGCGTTTCTAGGCATACTACGTTTTCTTAGTAATGGCTTTTATTTATGTGGCTGTCCTCTGAAAGGGTAACCTGTGACTAAAACCAAGGGTGATAGCTGAAAAAGTAATGTCTCATATGCATGTAGTTGTGCAAAGGGTTTTGTTCCAGAGTTTGTTGGTCTGGGTTTGGGGTTTTTTCCTGGTTTCAGACAGGACTGGAGCAGTTTGAAAACTCTTAATCTTACACAGGTACTTGACTACGGAGGAGGAATTTGACAGAAAATTTTTGACCATCAGATGATATTCATGTCCTGGATGAAGGATAAGATAGATTCTCTGTTTTATCTGGTATGATTCTCCCACCCACAAAGACTGTGTTAATATTTAATTGTTCTGAAGAAACATAGTGGGCAACATTAAATATTTACATCTCTCTTCGAAGTCACACGGATGCCACCAGGACACCTAGCTCTACATCACACATGCTCTAATTCACCCCAAACACCCACTGTTTACTAATCTTCAGCCCCCGTCTGTGCCGATAATGAGCAAGAGGAAATGGAAACAGCAGGGATTATATGCTACTGAGAAGTCCCAGTTTCCATGCCTGGTTGTAATTCTTTCAACAAACTCTTGCCGACTGTGCTCCCGCTTTGAAGTTTGAACACCTCTGTATTAGTGCTTGACTCTGGTGATTTGGCAAACAGATTTGGGTGGGGGTTTTTTTGTACTTGCATATTAGCAGCTCCACACGATGGCTTACTCTTGCACTTGCATGTGTTGTGCCTGCTCGAGGTCGGGAGCAGCACAGGTTGTTTTGCCCAATCACTGAGATGTTAATTGCTCATATTTGCTGGTGACAGGTACCAGACAGAAAACACTCCCCACCATATCTACTACTCTGTGTGCATGTATAGTCTTAGCCATATCACTGAAGGGGGTGAGCTTCCATATAAGGAATAAATAGGGCTTGTTTTTATAAGGCAAGTGGTACGGGTGGGTTTTGAATGCGGGGACTCAGCATGCTTCATTAGCCTGGATCACCATGTCCAGTATAGTCAAATGTGTGGATGCAGGGTAGTGCATGTTTCTAATCTAAACCAAAAAACCTCAGAGCCTGTGATTGCCTTTTTATCCCCATAGCAAAGGACAGCAAATTATTTGTGTAAATAGCTTTGTCTGTTAACATCCCTGTGTAGCTTATCTGTCAGGCCACTGTGCAAATTGTTATTGCTGCCAGGGTGGTCCTTTATCCATAAATGAAATGCTGTTTGATCTTGTGGCAGGTGGGGGGAAGTCAGTTTATGGTCTTAAAAAGAACTTGTGACATCTACAGGGTTACTAGCACATGTCTCTTAGGTACGTAGGTGTACATAAGGAAGAGTTTCAGGTATGCTTTTCCACTTGGAAGATAGAGATGGTTTTGTCTTGTGTATGTACAAGGTGAGATACAGCATGAGTTACAAGCAGTTGGCTTATCACGTAAGATTACTGCCAAAAATCCTGTTGAGCCTTTAGTCCTCTGGAAGGTGTCAGTCAACAGATTCCTCATCTGTGACAAGGATGAAGAAATAAGCAGTTTGTTTACAGAGGATGGAATTTATCAGGCTTCAGATGTTTCCCTTCACGTCTTAATGGTCCGTGGTCAGAGCTGACAGATCCTCTGGTGTCCGTGGTGGCTTGGCAAACCCCGCTGCATGAGAGCGCTGTAGACACGGTGAGTCCCCCCAGTGTCACACAGCTGCCCTTGCTGTCCCTGCAGCGCCTTCTCTGTGGCCCTGTTGAAGGGCATGCCGAGGTGCCACTGCACTCTGAACTTGGCTGAAGAAACACCCTGGGAGACTGTTTTCCTTGGGCGTAGCTTAAAAGCGGCTGGGAGACTGCTGCGAGTTACCTGCTGGGCGAACAAATTCCTCCTGTCTTGAACAACCCCGAGTATCTGGGGGGATATAAAAGGACATTTGCCCCACCGGCTCTGGCACAGTCCAATATAGGCGGCTAGGTCCTCACCCGGCAGTTGACACATTAAAAGTGACTTTGTAAACGTAGTCCCTTCTTAAAATGGAGAGAAATAAGCTGTCTGTTGTGAGGGATTTGGGCTGTCTGAAAGCCCCTGGGTGAGCAGCTGGGGGGAGGACAAAGAGGCAGTGTGCTGAGAGCAAACATGGCCACTTCCTGAACTCTTCAACTTCCCCTCAGTGCCTCTGAAGCTCGGGGACCAGCGTATCGCATCTCTGCATGCTTACCGAGGGGAAAAGGCTTAAGCTGCATGTGTCTCACAGTGCTCTCAAGTGTCTTCCAGTGTAAATAATACTTTGGCCATTCGGCCCAAAACTTGAAATGAGGGCAGAGCAGGTGCATGAGCAGACATGTGTTTGCACATGCACTCCTGCGGCAACTGCAGGAGCTCAGACGTGCATGCACAAGTAGGCGTGTATGTGCCCAAAAAGAGTCTGATGCAAAAGCATCCATTTTGTGGAGTAGCCTTTTCAGCCACACATGTATTTCCTTTTGTGTGGGTATCCTCCATATGTTTATACATAAAATATATACATCTCTTAATAGATGGCTGTGATTTGTTCAATACTTAGCTGCTGCTCTGTGAAATCCTGTTGTTTGCCCCTGCCTTTTCGCCAGAGGTCACTACTCCTTGCATCGCTGTGGGTAGGAGGGATCCTTGAAACCATTGACACTCAATTTCCAGTGGGATCAGTCAGATTACTTTAGCCCACTGATAAAAATTATTAGAGCTAAATTGACTCCTTTGATAGTAGTAAACTAGTGAGTGGTGGTAGGAAGGAAGCCTTGAGGTAGCAGATGGGGAGGTAATCCATGGCTGGTGGTCACCGGGAGGCTGCTCACAGCACTGATGTCTTCATCTAGCACAGTTTAATTTAGAAGATGACATTTTTTAGTGGAAACCTCTTAATTTATGTAGGAATTGCATAGAATGCATCAACCAGTGGGCAAAGAAACAGCTCCCATTGGTTTGCTCTGGGCCTCTCGCTGTAAACTGTGGTTTTGTGTTACAGCCTGGGTAGCTGCAGTGCCAGCTTCATGCTTGTAGTTGTCCCCTGCTGCCTGAGAGTGAGAAAAAAAGAAAAAACCTAATCAGCTCTTGAACACTAGATCAGTTCCTCAATACGGCCCATGGCACATGCTGTGAAACCACTGTGCCAACACACCTGAGACAGCCATGGGGTGCGGTGGGAGAACAGCCATAAACCAGTGTTGCTGCTGAAAGCTTTGCATCCCAAATGTGCAGCATTGCTGTCTGCTTGTTCACTCTCTTCCTGCCTTCAGGTTCTTCACACCCACACTTAGGTGCAGCTAAATCCAAGCAGTGCCCCAACGTAGATGTTTGCAGTCAGTGTCCAAGGGAACCCCTCTGGCTGTGTAACCCATTCACCTTCACTCAGTTCTTGCCAGGCTGGTCAGGGCCCCAGGTGTTGCCTGTTATTTCAGCTATCACTAAATAAAGGGACATTTAATTGAACTCTGCCCCCTCCCTTAGCCTCATTGAAGGGTGCTTAACATGCTCCACAAGCACATCTTCCAGCAGAGCAGTATCTCCTTGCTGACCCAGGTAAAACCATTCTGCCTCTCCTCTGACATGGTAGTCTTCAAACTTTATCTCCAGGCTGTGTCAGCATTTCTGGTGTTGGCACCATTTAGGATTAGATTGCCTTTCCAAAATTCATGTGTCTTTAAAAAAAACTTCTGCTAAAGCACCACCTATTATCTAATTCTGTAAACATACTCTTCTAATCCAGGATTTCACTGTCCTTTCTTTTGCGACATATGTTCAGGCCTGTTTGTTCCATCACTAGATGACAATATGTAGATGCACGCTGCTATAGCTGAGAAAAGAACCTCTACTCTTCAGCAGTCAAACTATTTTTCAAAGGAATCAAACTCCTGTGAAAGCTGTTTGTCCTATTCAGATGAAAAATATTTCTGAAAATTGCTGATAACTGCATCTATTCGAATATATCAATTCATTACCATTCTGAAAATTTGATAAACAAATATCCTTGAACTGAAGTTTCCCACGCCTTCAGCATAATTACGTTCTCCACTATTGCATTTGTTTCTTCTTTAAAAGAAGAAGGGGGAACTGAGCATACTGTGACAGAATCACATTCAGCATTTGGTATTAATACAAGGAAATGTACAAAAAGGTCCATTGAATCATGGAGTGACTCAGAAGGCAATAGAGGCCATGCAGAAATGTCAGTGGTTCAACATGAGAGCAGAAAACTCTTAAACATGGTGTAAGGGGCAGTTAGTTTCTTCATCTGGTTTTTAAGAGTAAGTAAAGAGAGTCTAGCAAGGTGCGGTGAGGAAGTGTGGTGTCACATGCCACTCTACAGGAAACGAGATTGAAGCTGCTGGGGAAGTTCAGAATCGGGTGACCTCCAACGGATTCAAATAGCACAGGTTAGTTCTCTTAAAAAGTCTCTTTAACTGTCGTACAGGGGTTCTGCGTATGTACTTTTACAGATTTTTGGTGAGGGTGGGTAAGAAGTGGTCCATATGGCACTTGTGTTGGTAGGTAGTGAGCAACGAGGGCTTTCGGAGCAGGACTGTACGGGGCAAAAATAGGAAGCTCATCTGTGAGTTAGCTTGGTTTGTGAGAAGCTTGGAGCCTGCCTTGCAGTACAACAGCAGTGTGAAGCTCAGTCACATTAGAAGTGTCAACTTGTTAAGACTTTCATATAATAAGCAAAAGGTCTGGATTTTTAATGGAAGTGTTTGGTGTTAATAAATACCAGAAAGTGCTTTTCGAAGCACAGGTTAAAACTGTTGACTATAGTGAAAACTTCACTGTGCTTTGGCTGTACCACATATATAGCTGTTCTGTTTGATTTTACTGGTGTAGTTTCTTGTTAAGGTTTTCATTCATTCCTGGTGATTTCTGTTGAGGAATTCCATCCCAGCTTTTCTCTGCTGGAGAAATGCACCATGTCAGGAATGAAATGGCACCAGTTTGGTGCTGGTGAACTTGAGAGCTCTCAGAGGGAGGCTGTTTAATGGGATGCACCTTTTGTGTTCCTGCGCAAAAATACATTCGTTACTTCTAAATGCTACTAAGCAATTGTGACTGATTAAAAATTCTGAATGCAAAGTTGGAGTGAAAGTTACAAAGGAAATAAACTTCAGGATGATAAAATGTAGAATATAGTAGTAAGTGCTGCACAGAATCTGAACTGAAACTAAATCCCAGCATGGGGTGCACGTGGTGCTGGGAGAATGTGGGGGGGGAAGAGGAGGCGAGGGCTGTGCAGCCTGCTCAGGTAGTGACAGCTGAAGGCCGAGGTGCTCACCCTGGGCAGAGACTCCTGTGCTCACTAGGCAAGGCCACAGCACGCAAGGCGGAGGGGCTTGGACAGCGGTAGTTGCAGTGATCCAGCACAAAGTGCAGATGGTGGAGGTGACAGATGCTCGGCGAAGGACATGCTAGACATTAAAATCAGAAATTTGAGTATCAGGCAAGTATTCCTAAAACTGTCCATACTTCCTAAATATTTTAAAAAATATTTTCCTGATTCTGTAGAAAAACAGACTAAGTTGCACTGGTTTTTTACCCTCCCCATACCACCTAGTGCATTCATCCTGATCTCAGCATAAAAATATCTACATGAAACAAATGCAGCAGCTGAAGAAGGAGCAGGCTGGACGAGCGGGGAAGTCTTCACCTCCTCCTGCCTGGGGAGGCAGATTCTGGGTGTGGCTCTGTTGCGGGGTCTCAGCAATTTGGGAATAGCAGGGCCCTGTTTTTGGGCAGTTCTCTGCAGCCTTGCAGAGTTTGCTCTCACGTTTTGAGCTTTGGAGTATTACATGCAGAAGGTTCTGGCCTTAGCTGGGCTCCTCTGCTTCTGTAAAACCGGCAAGTTTTGCAAGCAGCCGAAGTTCTGCCCAAAATCAGCCTTTCTCCTTTATTAGAGTTTATAGCCTTCACCAGAGCACTGTGAAACTCAACTCTGTTTAACTAAATGTGATTTAAACCCAATTTAGTAGAATCCCACTGCAGACATTTTCATTTCAGCCTAATTCTGTTTTATAGCAGCTCATCTCAGATAGATTAGGAGTTGTTTTAAGCTAAGTATAATGGCTTGTAAATAATATATTTGAGCCTCCATGCAGTGGTTTGCAGCAGGTATTTGCAACTGAATTAAAAAATAAACTGATACACTTTCCTAAATAAATAAAGCCTAACATTTTTACTCAGCTACCAGGAGTGAGCACAGGCAACCAGGACTGAAAGAGGAGGGAAAGAGCGGGAGAGGGTATAGGAGAGGGGGAATTTCTGAATGGGCCTGTTCTACCAGCCTGCATTATGAAAACCAGGGAATTCTTTCCCTAACAAATTAAAAAGGAAATCTGCAAAAAGAGGAAAGGGAATAAAGACTACAGACTAAACAAAAGGAAATAAATATGGGTTGGAATGAGAGAGAAGGAAACCGAAAAAAGAAAATAGTGAAAAATGGAACCAGATGGTAACAAATTCTATACTCAGAAAAAAAACCCTCCTCTTTTACTGAACTTTAGAAGGAAGAGAGTGTGTATGTGTTTGCACATATTCCTAGCATCTATGGAAGAAAATTTAATTTTTCTGTAATCTTAAAAAACTTTTTGATTTCTTTCCCTGGGGAAGTATTAGTGTCAAAGTTTGTAAGTTTGAGAGAGCTTAAAAGTTAAATGAAAGCAACTTTATCCTTAATTCTGCAAACAAACAGAATAAACTGCTTAGAATGCCACTTTAATGACTGGCCGGTTTTGCTTCTGAAAAGCCATTCAGCTGCATTGCTCTGTTGACTTTGTGTCCACTGTGCGCTTGGATCCATGGCACAGGTTTGCCCTACTCTCTGCGAAGGAAAAAATAGGAGTTAAGATGTGCAACACCAACTAACGCAAACCTGAACTGCATAGGCCAGCTTCAGAGAGTTTATAGCAGGATCCCCTTGTGGGTTTCATTTCAACACATAGTGTATGCAAAGGTCTCATAGCAGAGGGATTGGAGTCTTGAGACTTTGATCTCTAAATAGAAGTAAATCCATACAATGCTGAATGGCTACTGTTCTTATATTTTGTTTTAAATTGACTGGATTGTTAAAGATATTTTGTTGTTTCAATATTAAATACATCAGAAGGACAAGGGTATCTTTTGCTGGGACATTATTTGCAGCATGTCTTTATCACCTCTTGCTGGCCATTCCCTCCCCCTTCCTTCCCTCCCCCCCATTTCAGTGCAAGTTCTGCAAATCATTTCTGTAATTAGCTGTTAAAAGCATCTAGAGGTTGAAGGAGGTCGGTTTGACTTTTGTTCAGTTGATTTGTTTCAGCTTTTGCATGCATTTCTCTCTAGTCTAAACTGCAGAAACCTCCTTACTACAAAGCTGGCCTGTAAACCATGGCTCTTATAAGAGGAGCAACTGTAGCAGTGGATAACTCCATTCAGCCTTACCACCACATCCATCCACACATGTTTTTAGGCTTTTCTGCTTTCATTTCACCACTTATATTGGCTTCTACTATGCTATGCTGAAGTCGGGAGAATTATCTTAAATTTGTTTGAGAACAGATTGGGCCCTTTGGTCTCAGGGACTGATATGGAGAGCACCGTCAGTGTGTTTTTCTGTTCTGATTCCTCTTTAGATGGAGGCGGGCTCCTCTTTACACGCTGCCAGTTTCTCATGCAGAATTTCTCCTTACACAAGGAAATGCATAATAGATACGTACTCAGTCTCTGTGGTCGCCAACATTTCAGTTTCACAATTAATAGTTCTCTTTCTTTCTTCCTTGCAGGAATGTGCATCCTGGGAAATGTTATTGCAATCTAATTAACTTCAGCAAGTGTATTCTGGACTGAATTTGCCAGGCCCTCTATTCTGGTGACAAGGTACAGAGCCCGCGGGGTTTGCACAGGGAGAGGGATGGGAGTGGGGAGGAGTTTACTGTGTGAGCAGCAGCACAGGGAAACGTCTCCTGCATGTGTCATCTCTGGCCTGTAACAGTCAGGAGGCATAGAGCCGTCTCACGTCTTGATTTGCCGTGTGACAATATAGGAGTCATTCTTCTCTAGGGCAGGATTAATGGCAATGCCAGTTTACTGACATGCTCTGATGTGGCACACCTTTCCTAATGTCAGATTTAGGTGCCTTTGGTTACATCAGATTTTCTGCCAAATCCGCAAGCTTTTAACACTTGCAGTTGGTTTTTTTTTTTCATTCCAGTAGCACAGGGCTAACAGTGGAGGGATTTAAGATTTCACAACTAGGTCAGGAGACCTAAGATATGATTTGGCCAGGCACTGTGAATTCGTAGTTGTCCTGACTTAGAGCAAATGACGTTACACTTGAAAACTGCACAGTGAAGGCTGCAATGTTCAGAGTTTGGTGCTAATGAACAGAAATAGTATGAAAAAGTCCACTGAGACATGTAATGAATCAGAAAGAAAAATATAATGGTGAATTTACTTTTTAATTGTTTTCTCATTGCAGCAGAGGTGCAAGCAGAAAGCATGTGCTGTAGATAGGCTGCAACATGCTGACCTAGAGCTGGTGCAGTCCAGCAGATCAAATATTATTTCCTATCTCAAATGCACTGTGTTGTAAGCCCTGACAGTGGCTTCTTTGTGATTAGTGGGCCAGCTAGAAACTGATGCTGGGAGAGTCTCAGAGGTGCTTGGGATCTTGGTTCTCTGTAGACCTGAGCACAAAACCATTCTGGGCTGCTTCTTGATAGGGTCTATTGCAATTCCATGTGGGTTGATGCTTTGGTGTAGTTTCAGCAGTGTGCTTGCTTTGGGAACCACAGCCTGGAGAAATCTGGGTGCTGGGCTTGGGACATGTAAGAGGGAAGAATTAGCCCTAAGGAACAGACAAACGTCTCCATTCATGGCTCCATAACTCATACTGAGCATGATGAACTGCTGCCAGGATGAGGATTGGTGCAAAGCCTAATATTTGGAGAGTTGTTCCACATTAGAGGACCAAAACCCATGGTACTGCTCTGTGATCAGTAGCCAAACACACCTGTTTGGACACTGTGGGTTAGAAAGGATGGCCTGTTTGAAGGAGGGAGACAGAGGAAAAATATGAGTATTTTTTAATTGACACTTATATTTTATTTCAAATTAGTATATTGGATGCTGCAAAAGAACATACAATGCAATACTGAGATAAAGATCGTGAATTGTCACCCTCACCCATTTCAAATTTGATATGGGATTATGTACATCCTACAGCAGTAGTGATGAGAGACAGACCAAATACAGCCTGTGAGGAAAGACTGGAGGAAATATGATTGCTTAGCCTAAAGAAGAAAAGATCAAAGAGGCATGTAGGCAGTTTTCAAATAGCCATGAAGAGGAAAGGAATAAATTATTCTGCACATCAGTTGTAAATAGGATGAGAAATAGCAAATGAAATCACAGCAAAGGAGGTTTAGATTAGGTACTGGGAAAAGCTCTGTTAGCTGTAAGGCGAACAAGTAGATAACTTGAGGGATAGTGCAGAACTTCCATCACTGGAGATTTTTAGGGAGAGAAGAGAAATACCTGCTAGTGATGATGTAATTGATAGTGACTCAGGGGAAGGACAGATGCCCTCTTCCAGCCCTGCTGTCTATCGTTCTGTATTTCAGTCTCCTTGTTGACAGTGACTTTACATTTTTCTGGTTATCGATGAAAGCTGAATAGCTACTTTAAGGTAATAAACACTTCCATATGTATGGTACAGTATATCCCTCACTCCACTTCTCAGGGAGGGAAGGTGACATGCCGTTCCTGAGTTTCCTGAGGAGATTTTGCTCTTCTAATTTGGGAGTCAACAAATAAAATGAGTGCATTATACTGTGCACTGTGGGGAAAGTATTGAGTTGTTATCATCAGCAGCTGGCAAGGTAAGGAAGGACCAGGTCTGCTCCCCGCATAAAAGGGAGTCCTGAAGAGGCAATCTGTGCTGCTTTCTTAGATGAACTGTTGTGGGAAGACAGGAAAACAGAAAACTGCTCATTTTTATCATGGATCTCAAAACTCTGGTACTAATGGCAAACTTGAAATTCACCCTGACCGTGCAAAACCAGTTTGGTCTGCATTGAACACCATTCCCTGATAGCAAGTTTTGATGGATCAGGGCTGGCCTGAAGCAGCATTTGACTGTAGAGTTCAGGCTTTGTTCACACAGCAGCCCTGGTGCTGCCGTACCCCTTCTGCACAGAAGTGGGGCTTTTTCTCTGCGTGGTGATGCCTGGACTGGCACCACCTGTATCCCAGCCCTCTGTCAGCCAGCCTGCTTACCGAGGCCTTGGCAGATACAGAAAAAGCAGTGATCCTTGCACAATCATTTGTTTGAGATCTGCCAGTCATCAAGACTGCAGTTTAAGAGAAAAAGTAGACTTCATGAGAAGAGTAATGGTTTTTGACCTGATAAAACCAATGCAAATCTTCCTTTCAGCTGTGGGTTTGATCCAGATATAACAGCTTTCTGAGTTCAGAAAAAATTTTCTTTTTATCTGGAAACTTGAAATGGTTCTTAATTCTCCGTTTAATTATCAACTCTAGTTTTGAAAGCAGAGATCTTAGGAGTCCTAATTTAGTCTGCCATATGCTAAACTTAGTCTTCAAACTTACTTAAAATAAACCCAGTTTGGTTTTGCTTATGCAAGCTAGCCAAACAGTTCAGCCAGTTTGATCAGGGTTTCAGCCGTATTTACAGGATTCAGCAGATGTGATGCCAACTTTAGCTAGGGTTTAACAACTGTGACAACCACTCTTAGTGCAAAGAAATTGAAGGGGAAATTGTCTGCCACCCTCCAATACCTGCTGTTTCAGGGCACCTGCACTGAGCACTCCAGTCTGCAGCAACTGTTTTGTTTTCTCCTCTGAGCTTTTGGTAGATTGACATTAGTAAGGACAAATGTGAACAGTCCTGTGGAGTAAGAGGACTTGCTGATGAATGTTCTAAAGAGGAAATGCAAACGTTGAATGATGGTATGTGGCTGCTTTTGATTTTGTGGGTATGTTTTTTTCATGGCAGTGGTATGCCATACATACATTTTCTTTTTTTTTAGATTAAACAGTACCAAACTACTACTTTTTATGCAAAAAGCTGCCTTTGGAATACCAGCAGGAGCTCAGCTAGACCTGCTGTCTTGCATGGAGACATCCTCCAAAAACAGCTCCTCCCTGGACTCCCAATGACCTCCTGCACTGCCTGTGGAGCAGGCTATCTCAGAGCTGCCAGCTGACACGAAGGTGCAATGCTGGCTGGGTACTGCTTCCAGAAACCTGGCGGGAACCAGGAGCTGCTGCCGGCCCTGGAGCAGCTAGCTGGGACACTTTGTCTCTCCTCAAGCAATGGCTTGCAGCTCCTGCCAAGTTCAGTCAAGATGTGGATTTGTCCCTCTTGGCATATTCACCTGCCTAGCATGCCTGCCTGGGTATGACCTACACAGTCAGTAAGATATGACCTCATGTGTGATGTCACTACAGTCCCCTGAGTCCCCTGGTAAACCTGTTCCTCCAGAGCAGGCACCCACATGACATATTGGCTTTGACTACACTTGCTGCACGGAAGCACTTGGTTGTTGAAGGTCATGGAAAACAGTTGGAGATACAAATATTTAAAATGCAGATAGCTGAATGGAATTGCTTAATGCCTTGGGCAAACTCTCTCTTTAAATATGTGAGGACTCAACCAGCTGCAGAAGTAGAAAGTAGGGTGTGCTGCATGTTTCCTTGGGGTCCAGCCCGGGTTGCTGCAGTAGGCAATGTGGCTGCGCTGTTTTTCCTTCTCAGGAAGGCAACGCAGGACATGCCTCCTCTTTGTGTAGGGGAGGATTGACTAGTTCTTTTGCTAAGCCGCAGAAGACTTTGCCCTGCCTATTTTTTTGGCAGAATCCATTAATAATCATTCTTTCCAGCTTCTCTTCTTTGCTCGCTAGCTAAGTACTTGCCATGTGCAGCTGTAAAAAGTTATTTCCAAAGAGAAGTAAATTGGAGCAAAAACTTCTGTAATCGGAGACATGGAGGAAAGCAGAAGGGCGTTTTCACTTTGTTGTCCTTGGTTGCTTTTGGGTTGATTTGTGCCATGCTTTAAACTAGTCCCCGTTACAGAACTTTGGGCCCCCTTGCTTGTCAGCATCTGTGTCCTCCCAGTCTTCACTGTAGTGGCACCGACTCGCCCGAGGCCCTCCCGGGACCGGGGGGATGATCAAGGCAGTCAAGAGTCAGTAAGGGAGCCCTGTGCTGGGTCAGCAGCGTCATGTCAATACACTAGCAAAGCTATGAAAACACAAGCCTCTAGCAATAGGATTTAGATACCTAAGTTGGAAAATTTCTGTTTGGATATCAAAGTTAATGATCTCAGTTATAGTTTTTCAGGATGTTTTTATTGAAAAGCTTTTCTGATTAAAACCATCAATTTCTCAAAACTATTTTTCCCCCCCTGAGATAAAAGGTGTGAATTCAGCACAATTTAATTTCAGAAATCAGAAAAATTTTAAATTATCTTTTTTAAAGAAATTTAAAATACCTAAAGCAAATGTAGGCTTTGCTGAAATTTGTGCTTCTAAGAATAAATGTTTGGGGTTTTTTAATTCCTGATTAAGACAGAAATCTCTTCATGTCTCAGACTTTGACAGGATATAAAATTAGTTTCCCACTTCTCTATTTTTTTTTTCCCCCCAAAACACATTATTAAGTCCTGTAGTAGAACAACATACAGAAATTTTAGTGCCTCCCCAGGTAGAACAGGGAATCTAAATTCCTAGTCTGAGTTAGTCTTTCATATAACAATAGAATTGCTTTGAGTTTAAAAGAACCACAGACTGATGCAAAACAGAACTTGTACCTTACCATCTATTAAATAATTGTCAAAACAAGTAGAGAAGCGTATTTCATAAATTAAATCTTCAGAAGCTATCTTTACTTATAGGACTTTCAACTGGACAATGAAAACCTTAGATTATTTGGTATGGACAGCTTAACTGTGTGCCCTTACTGCGGGTGTTTAAATTGGCATCCTCTGCTGCAGATGTGTACTGGGAACTCCGATGTGTATGTGCAAATTTCATAATCCCAGTATCAAGGCTGAGTCTTCAGTTAAAGTGTCAGATGTAAAATCTGGACCCTGTGTTTCAATGTTCTCACTTATATTTCATTTCATGAGTATCAAGTCCTGCTGCAAAATTAGACAAAATTCCAAGACTTATGTAAAAATGGCTTTACAAAGCTTTTTTGAGTTGAATTTTTGTTGTAGCTCTACTCTAGTACATGAAATAAAATGTAGCTGTGGTTGGTCAATACTCTTATCTCTGCTTCACTTATAATGGTATAAATATGAAGAATATTAGTATTGCCTGGATTTTACTCTTTGCATTTTGGCAGCTTTTTTATGAAATAATTGAAACATCACTTAACTGTACCTTTCTTTTCCAATGACTTTTGACATTTTTTCTTGCCAAAAGGCAGCATTGGAAATACTTAACAGAAAAATTCATCCTTGTATTACTCAGGATTTTTTCCAGATTGGACCAAATGGAAATTGTCGGTGATAGAAACAGTGCCTGAGTACCGCGGGTGACTTGCATACATGCAAACTCAGACGCTGAAGGCTAAGGTCTCTCCCATTACGCATAGTGAGGTATGCAATGCGCTGTGGATTAGATTTTTACTGCTTTGCGAAGAGCTTAACTAAATCCAGAGGAAGAAGAATTTCAGGTCTGACCTTCTACCGCTCCAGCCCTCAGATAGCAGCCACTAGTACATCAGGCTCCTTGCCTGGGGATCTCTGTAAACACCAGTCCACCAGTTCCACCTCCCTCACATGGTTTCAATTCACAGGGGTGATTTAGAGCTCATCTCCATGCTGGCCAAAGAGGGAGGGTGTGTCCAAGCACCCTCCTGCCTTTGCTCTTGCACCCATCCCTCTGGTTGGCCCCTGGCTTGGAGGTGACATTCTGCAGGGCAGCCACCAAACCACTAGTTTACTCTGGAGCTGCTCTTCCCAAGAAGCGAGTCTGGAGCAGGAGATCTTTTGCAGGGCTTCTATATGTATTTCCATTTGGTACCAGTTTGTTTCATCCAGTAACTTGTCTTGGAGGTGGGGAAGTGCTCGCCAGCTCAGAATAAGGCATGTGATGGATTTGGTGGTTCAGTATCACAGGAGGAAAAGACAATTCTTTGTCTTCCCTGCTGGTAGTCTGCTTTAGCCCTGGAGCTGCAGCTGGCAGCCCTCATTATTTATCATACAGATTCACATTACTACTTTAGGACCATATCTTCCTCTGGTATAAGACAGAATCACAGAATTGTCTAGGTTGGAAAAGACCTTGAAGGTCATCCAGTCCAACCAAAGACTTTGTATGTCTGGAGTGAAACTATAGCAGTTCCTGTCAGCTAAGGACAGTTGATACTTTTTTTTTTTACTTGTATTAAAAAATTATACTTTTAAAATTAAGCTTTTCTTGATGTAGTAATAAAGGCAGTGAATTAACACAGTTAATATGGGTATGTTGTAAAATCTATGCTCTTTAAAACAGAAAAAGATGGTTTGATTTACTAATTTTTTTGTATATGATACAAAGAACCAAACAATATAGAGATAATGGCAACCTTCGATCTAGTTTACTTAATGGTTATCTGATCTGTTAGATTTGTACAAGCCATATAAATACAGTTTTTGAGTTGTCTTATTGGGCAATTTTTAATAGCAATAGTTTATTGCTTCATCTATCTATTTCTCTGAAGTTGCAGAAGTTTCTTGCTGGATTCCAACCCAGCAAATAATCTGGTGGTGCAGGAACATAACATTTTGGACTTGTTTTTTATGTGGATTAGAACAAGACATCATTTGCCAGTACTGGCAGGATATTAGGTGATCGTGTAAATTCGCATGTGAAATAATGTGTTTTCAGTAACACTGTTGCTTTTCTTTGTTGTTTTTAAATGAATTCCTGTCAAACCAAAATATGTACAGTAGGATATTTAAGGTTAAAATTAATCTCTTATCCTTAATTCACCTTGGGCTTGGAGTTTTTTCGTAATGCTTTGGGTGCAGTTTCTGAAGTTTTGTAGACCCTTTTGAAATGATCACCTTTTGGCCACAGTATCTGAGTAGTCTGGGGTGAGCTAAGGTTGGCTCCAACACGAAGAAAGGGTGATTGATGGCCTGGAGGTTGGGGAGGGAAGGGGTGGTTTGCTGAAGGAGACCCTCTCTTTGTTTCAGATTACTTTTTGCCTCCTCTTTTCCCTCCCCTTTATTATTTCCATCCTGATTCTAAAATCTCCTCTGCAGATTTGTTTTTATATTGCTGAGAACCTTTAAAAATAATTACTGAAACCATAGCAGCCCATCTGAAAGCTTTCTGAAGTGCAGTATGAACTACACAGCAGGCCAAACCTCAGAGGGCAGAGGCCCTCTTCCAAGCAAGCAAGAACGGATGCTGCGAGTTGCTTTGATTGCTTGTGCACATGGACACTTTTGCATGTGCAGGTACCCGGCGTACGCTGCCCAGTTTCACATAGTTCAGGGTTTTCAGGCTTTCAAAGTGATTTTCATTTTTAATTGCTGTAAGCTAGTTATTACATAAATTATGTAAGGGAGAGTTTTGTAGCTATTCTCAGAGGCAGATCTATGATAAAATACCAATTATAGTAAATACTAAAAGCTCTTAAGTACACAGAGTAATGGTATATTTTGTGTATATTCATTTATACCTCAGTAAACTGAAAATTTTTCATTGCTTTATTTGCAAAATTGCATTAATTCCTTTGGACATGTGAATTATAAAAAAGTAATTGTTTTGTAACAGCCCAGCAGAGAGTCTACAAAGAACTTAACTTTCCCTGGCCATGTTATTGAAATAAGCATTTAAATGGCAGATCAAATGCTCTTTTATAGCTTTTTGCATCGGAGGTCAGAGAGTGTTTGAGAACACAGTTCATACAAGTCATATGCAGAATGAGTCCTCATTTAGTATCTAGTCAGTTTGTAAGGTCTGATGTGAGTTTCAATTCAGTTTGTGATCTGTGAGCAGGGCACAGAGGGAAAGTTATGGGGAGTTTTTCAAAAGGTTGTGGTCCTTTGAGACAGATGACAGTATATCTTGCCAGTTGCTCTCCCCAGGGTCATGAAGCAAGATGCCAGCGGTGCTGAACACAAGTGATGGCATCTTTCTGTCCAGACTGTGGCTGTGGTTGTTACTCCACCAGCCTTCTGCATCCAAAAGACAGTGTTGTGGGAGCCACGCCAACCTTGATTACTGACTGTGACACTCCTCAAATTTATTACTTATGTGCAAGTATGATTCAGTGCCTCACAAATGATCTGGTTTAATGACTAACCCTGAGCTACAGTGCAAATCCCTGCACAGCAGAGAACATCAAGGGACTTCGTGGGATATGCACTTCTTAATCTTTAAGTCTGATCATCCTAAATAATTCGAATGCTTTCAGCAAAGTCATAAGGTACAATGGGTCTCATCCAGCCCCCTCTGAAAACTGGCCTGAGCCTTTCCATGAACTCTAATGAGAGTAAAATCAGACTCTCCCATCTCCACCCATTTTAGTGGAGGTTTGGAGTCCCAGCACTTTGCAGCCTCAAATAATCCAAAATTAACTTTCAGAATGGAAAATAAGATATTTTTTTTCTTTTTAATTAAAATCTCTAGCAGACCTGGTTGCCTGTTTCTCACAAAACTGATTTATGGGCACTGAACCGAGGCTTTTATTGACAGTAACCTGGCTCTGAGGTGGTATTCGTTTTTTCTGAATTGTCTTTGGCGGAGCAGGCTGCCTTACATTATGCAGATCTGGGGCTGGGTTTTGTTTTGTTTTTCCCACACTCAGGGCAGATCAGTCTTTGATTGTTCCTCTAATGACAGGTATTCAAGTTACTCTCTAATTCATGTTGACACCTGGGCTGTAAAAACTCTAATGCACTCTCGCTTGTGAGGTTGCTCTTTCTCTGCTGACTGCCCAGGCTGCTTAACTTTTTGTTTGGGCTTTTGATGTGAAATCTGAACTAATCTCTGTGCTCTGTAGTTTTTCAACATTCTTACAGGAATATTGCAATATTTACAAGAGAGAAGGATTGGAAAATGGTGTTTTAAATTCATTCCACATGTCTGGCCCTTATATGCCTCAGATTTCCCCTTTAGAGGTAGTTGCTATTTTAATATTATTTTATAGATGCTGGCTTTAATAGACCAGTCACAGTTCACTGCGGATTTAGTAAGAGTTAGTTGATTGTGATGAAGAAAACACTTTATGTTAAAAAAGTCTATTTGAATGCTGAAGCCAACTGAATTCTAAACCTATGCTTACTGGGCAGTAAAATAATCTGACGGTGTGTGAGATCCTTGATCCTTTTCTGTATGCCTTCATTATAGTAAAATACTTTTGACTGCAGCTTCGTGTTGTTCTGTTGGTCAGAAGAAAGGTGAATGAAGACAGCTTCAGCAATGGCATTATGCAGGTCACAGTGTTATTAATACTATTAATAATTTTAAATAGTGATCTGGTCATGGAGAGGATGTGGTGTGGGATGTCCTAGAGCTCCTAGGATGTAACCTGTGGCTCCAAACAGGCTCTTTTCATCCCAGCCTCAGGACTTGCAGAGAAGAGAAGCCCCTCTCCTTATAACCACCGCTGTGAAGAGGACCCACAGCACACTGGTAGCCAACCATGGTCGGCAGAAGTCCAGCAAAATCCCAGGGCTTACTCACCACACTTGGTTCCTATGACTTCTTTCCATGCTGGCTGAAAGTTGCAACAGCTCCAGTGTCCAAAAAAACCATTCAGAATAAATCCCGATACTTTTTGGCCTGTTATGCCATAAAACAGTGGAGAGAGGAGAAAAAAAAAAATCTTCCAGACTTCTGTCAATTTGATTCAAATGGTAGAATTGCTTTCATGCTACAGAAAGGAAACAAGTGGTCAGACCCGGAACATCCTCAAAAAAAAGCCCATGGAGCAATAGGTGGAAAGGCAGAAGGCGGGTACGCTAATGTAAACAAAGTTATTTTCCTGTGGTGACAAGCTACGGGCTCCGAGGGCCAGCCTGTGCCTTTCCACCTCTGGGTCACCAGGTGTAGGGTGTGGGAAACATCTCTTCCTGCCCTCCGCCTGCCTCTGTGCAGGCTGCCTGCCACCGACAGGCCACGAATGGCCCTGTCCTATTGGTGAGGAGAAGCTGGTGGAAAGAGTCCTGCTCTTCAAGACTTTTCCCAACTTAATACAATGCTTTTTTTTCTAATTTAGAACTGAGTAAGCTGGGGGCCATACTCAGAAATCCTTAACTCCTGAACTAGCCTGTTCACCCTACCAACAGCTCCTAGAGCTTAAGACAGCTAGAGTTCAGGGGAGAAAGCTGTGCAGTGAAGCACATTCTGCTGAACAGCCACATGACACTGAGTGATCACCTCTGCAGTAATGAGAGACGACGCTGGAAAAAGCAACCCCATCAGAGAGAAGCTCTTGGGCTATGTATTAGGAACAGTATTTTGTGAATACAAGATGTTCACAAGGAGGAACAGGCGAGGGAATAAGAGATGGACATCAGGTCCTTGTTGCCCCAGGTATGTTGTCCCTATGTGGAGAGGTTGTCCCTACAGCCTCTCCAGAGCACCATAACAAGGATCCCTTTCTTTAGGGCTGCACGCTGAGGTTGCTTCCAGCCAGGGTGAATCCCTCGTTGGCTGCGTTGGGCAGCGTGCCTAGGATAACACAGCCTGGTGCGTGGTTTCAAACGCTTGGGTTGACTAAAGGCTGCCTTGGATGGTAGGTGATTGAATACAGCAGGCAGCTGTGCTCTGGACAGCTGAAGTAAGAGCTCAAGCACAAACGGCTCAGTCCTTAACCATCACTTGTGCCTGGGGGAGAGGGTGAAGCTGCTGTAGGGCTTTTCTTTGTGGAGGGGTTGAGGAAAGGGCCTTTCAGTTTTTGGCAGGGAGGCAGGAGTGGGAGGGAGCTGCAGGAGATTGCAGTGTCTCAAGTTGTGTCCTCCTGCCCCAAGGGCTGGGATACAGCCCAGTAATTGTAGATTTCTCTGCTGAGTTTGGCCTGGACCTCCTGCTGAGGAATGACAAACACATGCTTGTTTTGAAACACCAGAAAGACTCCTTCTCGCAGTGTCCGGTGCGGGAGCTTTGCTCCAGGCGTCATTTGTAGGGCTGGGGTCCTGCTCCCCACGGCAGGGTCCCTGTGGTGGGGGGCATGAGCTGATGCTCAGAGGAATATTTCTGTGGATCTCTGAAAGCACTGGCTGAAAGAAATTATAGGAGCATGGATTGGATGGAAGCAATTTCTGTTTTCAGTGAGTCATACTTTCTGCTGTAGTGTCTTTGCTCTTACATTATCAACTTTTCTCAAGTCAACATCCAAACACGTAAACTGACCGAAAGCTTTGCTGCTTCTTCCAAATAGTGACTATATTGGTGACTGGGGACAGTCCTTTGAAGCTATCCATTGCCTGTGATTCTCTGCGTATCTTGAAAAATATGTCACTGAAAAGAAGAAGGCTTTTTAAAATACTTGGATTAAAACAACATTCTGACACGATAGTGGCCTATTTCTTAGCTGTAATTTTCCATGGATGCAGCACTGCTGGATTTTTGCCATATAACTCCTGGTTGCCTTTGACAGATGAGGTTTGCTGGATGCAACTTGCTGGGGACCATGAGTGCATCTGGCTGTTACAGCTCCTGGCGCCCTGCGGTCGTGTGCTGGCTCGATGATCTGATAGTTCACTTGTCACTGACACCCCGCAGTAACCTCCTTTGTTACTGTTTTCCTGTGATGGTAAGAAGTAGACGAAAAGAGTTTAGGGGGCTTTAAGACTCTGGGGAATTGTCCAGTGTGAGCTGCAACCAGTGCTGCCTGCAGGGTCACTGTGCTTGGCGTGGTGGCTCGGTGATGGGGGAGGTGAGCATGAGGGGTGGAGGAAGATGGAGATGCTGTAGGGTTGGCAGGGCGCGGGTGCCTGGGTTAACATGCACAGAAAGGTGAAAGCACCTCATGGCATCCTCTCACTTTTTTTCTAACTAGTCTTGGGCTTCGTTTGCTGTTGTGGTTATTTATCTTACTCCTCCTCACTACCCCACAGCACCTGCACCTTTCACATAGCTCCGTTGCGGTTGTAAGAGGTAAAAGATTAGAACTCTGCAGTTTATTGAAAAGGATATGCCTAAAACAAGACAAAAAATCTATCATCTATCCGCAGCTGAAGTAGGGCTGAAAAAATGCTCAGTGTGATACTGCCTTGACATGTGTTTCTTCCCCAAGAACTGTCCCATGTAGTCCTGCCCAGGGACCTCCAGGCTCTTGCTCTTCTCTCCTTTGTGGCCCCTGACTGCAGCAGGATGGCGTTGCATCCCCCAAGTCGGTCACTATCAAGTTTGTAAAGGTGCAGTTCCCCGTGGCAGATCTTCCTGTTATTGCCAGCTCCTGTGTGTCATTCAGGTTGATCTACTTTGGGGCTACATAGACCTCATCCGCTTTATACATGTGCCTGTGAATGAAGCTTATCATCTGTCACCTCTCTGAAGGCCGTTTGTGGAAAGAGAAAAGAAGCTCTGACTCGGGGTCTGGGCAAGAGCTCTGCAGCATCACTGGTACCGGCCACTTTCTCTGCCCTGGCATTTTGCGTAAGGGTGGTATTTTTCAGTCTGGGTGGAAAGTCATACTCATACCACTCATTTCAGGTACTGTGGAGAGTTTCTTTGAAATGTGAAAAGTCCCCAATAAAGTTGCCTTCCTCTCTCTGGCAGTGGCAGCTCCCCAGAATTTCCCTGGGTCTCATGCATCCGAAGTAACTTCTCCTCTGTTGGTCTCTCTTTTGGCTGTCCAGTTCTCTGCAAGTGGTTTTAAGGGTGAAATGTTAATGCCTCCTTTTGCTACCACAGCTTCCTTCAGACAGGATAGGACAATTTGCGTTCTTACACCCTTGTAATGTCCTTTCTTGGGCCACAAAGTCTTGTAATCCCTGCTCCAAAAGGAGTGTCGTTTCAGCCAGAAACCATCCTTAAAAGACCAGTCACTGATGTTAAAGGACGCAAAAATACTGAGAGTAACGTTTAAGTGCCATTTCCTTCCTCTGGAGCTCCTCAGCTTCGAAAGGTTTACCCCAGTTAGGAGGAGGAAAATCCAGGCTCTCCTGCTGAGTTATGCAGCAGCCCCCCTGTGTTTCAATTAGAACTTGTATTGGGTTACTCTAGTGCCTGTCAGGCTTTTCACTCCTCTATGTGTGAGTGACTGAGGCCAGAGTCTCCTAAATATTCTTTCTTCACCCTGTAGGGGAATTCCTTTTCAGTATATTCAGTAGCTTCATGCCTTACTGGGTTTGGTTTGGTGCCCTTGTTGAATTCTTTAGCAGCTTCAAACCGTCTATCTGTATACTTATTTATAGGTTTCTACATATTTAGAAACTTTAACAAGGGAAGAAGAAAAATACCTGATTTTTTTCAGATGGGATTTACCAGCATGGTGTTGCATGGGAGGAGTGTCTTCAGCATCCTCTAAAGCTCTCATTCACACCTTGCTGCACGCCCCCACCAACTCTGGCAATGCAGACAGCCCCTCTGGCCTTTGGAGGACACAGTGGTGGAAGGTGGGAAGTGTAGGCTTACTGATGATTCGGGTCCACCAAGGGAAGGGGGAGCAGGGGGACTAGAACAAATTTCATCACATCACAGTAGTATTTTTTTATCAAAACAGTTTGATAGTTCTGTACTCTCTTAAAAAACAGCTCATGAAAAAATACTGTGGTCTGTATGAAACTGATTTTAAATGATTTTCCAGCTACTTTGTAATGTGTTTACAGTTAGTTGTCATTCTTGTTTTGAGAGCTGCCTTACTAAAGTACTTGATAACCTAGCCCAATTTCCTCAAATTCAGATTTTTAAAAATTTTCCCTTTAATTAGTAATGCTTTTTGAAAGAGCCAAATCAATACTGGTTTGGAAGTTGGGTCTTTTTGCATAGAGGGCCAATCAGCATTTCAATTGGCAATTTCGGGTTTTGTCCCCTTTAAGTTCTATCAATTCTATTTTATTTTTGCAGTTGTTCGTTCCTTCCTCTTTTTTTGCTTGGAAATTAATCATGCAGGAAATGATTAACCACAGTGAGCTGTCTGTCTGCCTCTGACTCAATATGTTTGAGAGGGGGCACCTCAAAGCAGCTCAAAATGGCTGACTAGATGCAAACAGTGCACTTGCAGTCTAGTTGTTCGCACTGTCCATCCCACGTTAAATATCACATTTCTTTTTTTAGCATTTGTAATGCTCCTGAAATGATTTCTGAAGTACTAAATTAAATCTGAAATGCCCAGAATTTGTGTTTCACGTAATTCAGTTTAGTGCCAGTTCTGCTTATTGCTCTTTATGGATTACTTTGCGAAGCAAGGGGCTCTTTGCAGAACGCAGCATATGCTTTCTCTCTCCTCTATTTTGGCTTTTAAATAAAATTAGTTTTTCTTGTGATGTGTGGCATATCATAGTATTTTAATACCGTTTCTGGTAGTGACTGCTGGGTGTGCCTGGCAGCTTGCAAAAATCAGGGCTTCCTCATGCATGTCTGATTGTATGCTCTACCTGGGATTAGGTGGGCAGCTCTGGGGCATCTCGTTTGCAATGGCTGGGGTAGCTTTCTTAAAAGGCAGCAGATGTGTGCCCACGCCTCTGGGGAAGGTTGCCCGTGGTCTGCGGGGAGGCCGCCCTGGCACGGGGGTTGTAGCCGGGGCGGTGCAGCAGGGCAAGTGCGAGGCCTGCGGTGGGGTGCCGGCTCAGTGATGGCAGTGGGGCTGGACCTCCCTGCGGAGGAAGCAGCAGTGTGCACGGCGCTGCTGGCGCCTGCCTCACCGCGGGACAGCCGCTGCTGCCAGCTGTGGAAACCTTCCTGTGGCTGACAGTACAGACCTTTGTGTTTGGGGCTCAGGGGCCGATGCTGTGCTGTATGTACACGGGTTCGTTCCTGTAATCCTTTCTGCTGCACCACCAATGCTCATCTAGATGTGGTGTTTCCATATAGCTTCTTAAAAGCTGTGACAATTTAGACTACTGCCTAGAAAATAGGCAAGGACACATGTCTTGGGTTTCAAAGTACCAATATGCCTTCAGCCTTCGTCTTTCAGAATTGGTTCCTTTTCAACATGTGGCAGCAGCAAGCATTATAAGCAACTTGGTTGTTAACAGATTTGGTAGGTAAAATTTATTGCTGGGTGGATCGGTTACTATTTCAGGTATTTTATAGTATCGGCTGTTAGTAATTGAACATAATGTCCATTTCTTAAATCCAGCTCTTTCCCACTGACCAAGAAAAAATAATGAACTGAGTCCCTTGCTCAAGTATAGGACAGTAATCTGTTTTCCTCTAATTGGAGAGTTACACTTAACATTTTAGGACATCTCTGGGCTCTGTGCAAAACAGATCCTGCGAATTAGTGATGAACAGTGCTGCTGCAGAATTCAAGTTCAGCATTGTGCTGATTCAGCTGCTTTGCTTCTGCAGCCCGAGAGGCGCTGCTCAACCCAAGGGTCAGCCCCAGCACTGTGCTGTGCTGTGGGGACAAGCCCCCAGGTCACTGCATATCTTCAGTACATTATTATTCCTCCTACAGGCTTATAGTGATCAAATTTAAAAATCGAGAGAGCGCCGTTTTTTTTGCTTACAAAAAGTCAGACAAAGAAATAGATTGTACAAAATCTAACAACCAAACAGCAAGGGTGAGTTAGAGCTTCAAAGGCAGATGTGCTGTTTCTTGCTGCAAAGTTTCAGCTTAAGTTTCTGAAATTCCCAGCAGCAGGAGCAGAGTCAGAGTGTGGCAAAAGTAGGAGTGAAGCAGTGTTGTCACTTACATTTTAAGTTGAAATTTGACAAACTGGGGTGTTTTACTGGCTCTGTAAGCGTGCGCATTATACTTTTGTGTGTGGGCACACGGGTTTCTGAGTCATGCCATATGATCTCTTTTCTGATGGCTCCTAAAGGACGTGTGTACTCTAGAACATAATGAGTAAACAGCTCTGCAGGATGCTTGGGTTAAACTTCAAGCCAGTTCTGCCTGAGTTTGGCCTATTACAGAACCTTGTCCTGTGGTTCCAAAATATCATTTTCCAGACTCCCCTGGTAACTGCCCTGGGGGCTACAGGACTTGTTCAGCAGTAGCTAAATGCTAGGCTCACCAGTGTACAGCTGCGTACCTAACTTCCACTCCTGTCTCATTAAGAAAGCCCTTCACTACCAGAGGAGGTACTAGCTAGTGTGCAGCTGGGGATGGAAGGTACGTCAGAGGATGTCATCCCTCTGCAAGATGGGATAGGGAAAGAGGGGGCACCCAGTGCCTTTTTCTCTTTTACCTCTTTGCAAATAATGTGTGCAGGGAGTGTTTTGGAGAGGCTGGATGTGTCTGTGGGTAGTGGCTTCCCCTTAGAGAACTTGGACTTCAAGTGTTAGTTACCCTGCTTCCCCTCTGTCCCCACCAACTCCTTAAGAAGCCTATCTAAAACAACCCAGTTAAAAGGAAAAAAGGTAGAACAGAGCAACACAAGCATGCAGAAAGCAAGCGCTTAACTGACAGGGAGGTAGGCAAGTTACAGCATTTGAAAAAACACTGCTTTTTAGAGAAAGCACTTCATAGACCAGCTGGCTCACTTGCTGCATTCAGGTCTGAGCTGCCTTAAGGAATTCATTTAAAAGTCTTATATCAAACCAAACTTTTTTCTGCCTGCTCCAGAAACTTTCCCGTGGCACATGGAGTGCCGAGGAGACTTCACGGCGCATTATCCAGACTGCTTTGGCCTGTTATCAAAGCAGTGCAGAGAGCAGAATTTCTCTTCTTAATCAGTTGAAGGAGTTAAAAGCTTGGTGAAATAACCTAATGGCACAGTTACACTAGAGACAACTGCAGCTGTGAAAAGACTGTGTTAAGAAACAGGATGGTTGTGGTCTGCTGTAAGAAATAATTTTCCTGTTGACTATTTTTTTAAACAGGAAGCTGAAGAACAAAGCAGCATTAGTCTTGGTGCTTTTAATAGGCTTCAGATTTCAAATATTGCATTTAGGATAAGCAGATCAGGAAAGGATAGGGCTTTGTGCAGAGTTTTATGCAACAACTGAGAGTTAGAAATATGGAAGACAGGAATATAATGATTCAAGCAGATCCTCTGAATGTGAAGCTCATGCTTCTCAGGAGACACTGTGAGATGCGCGGTAACACACCAGAGGACTGATGAGGGCACGCAGGTCTGTTTGCAGGACTTTGTGAACGCATGTGTTTGCACAGCGCTGCGTAGGCTTGGCTTCGTGCAGTTTCCTCTTTGTCAGCCAGTCTGTCCACCAGCTTCCCCTCTGCTCTGCTTGCTCTTTCGCAGTAACCAGAAAGAGAAACAGTTTCTGCAGTAGAGGAGAAGAAAACCTGCAAACACTAGAGCCAGTGGTAGTGCTTCACACCACTTTGAACTCCACATTTTTTTCTAGAGAGTAAGCCAGAGTTAGGGGTGATGTGTCCGACTCCTTTCCGAACCCTTTCCTCCCTAGAAATTTTAGACAAAATCTATTAAAGTCTTATTTCAGAAAAGGTTTCTTCTGAGGAGGGTAGCTCAGCAATTTTTTGTGTGTGGGGGTTTATAGCTGTATTATAATTCTTTTGAAGCATGAGCATCTGATGAGATAAATCTGTACGTCTTACCATTTTTTTCTCACACACATATCATGGATCATCTCAGAGGCATTACAGACTTTGTAGGTGGTGACGCACCTCAAACCCTCGCTGCAAATACCATTTTGTTCCATTCAGAACATTTTCCTAATACTCATTTAAACTGTAAAGGGTACTGTACCTAGTAAGAAGCTGATTTGGCAGATACTGTGCTATTACAGTTCGCCTTGGTTTTATCTAAAACAATTAAGTGACTTCAGAAAGTAAGAGCTGTGTATTCTTGTAAATAACTGCCCTGGGGACCTCAGCTGTCAGCCTGGGGTTGTCTGGAGAATAACCCTTATTCCTATTCCCACTGGTTTTACCTGTCTTGTGCAAACACTGTATAAATGGTGGCAAATCACTGTTACTACAGCTGGCTCAAGTGAATGGGCAAGAGCAAAGCACATGCTGAAATGCCATAGCACCATTAGAAAAGCCCCAGAGCTTCTGATAGGCAGTTCCAGCGAGCAGTGTGCCGGAATGCCACAAAAAGCCCTTGTGACTGGAAAAAAATTCCTCATTGCTTGTCTGTCTTTTTTTTTTTTCATTTAATATTTTCGTTGCAATGAAGTTTTATATCTCAGGTGTGACCCTCCTAAGATTGCTCTAGGTTGGAAGTTATGTTTGGGGTGGGAAAAAGCAGGAGCATGGTCACTGGCGGGGAAGCCTGGGGAAGGCTGAGCTTTGGCAGCCAAGCTTTTCCCTCCACAGCAGCCTGTGGCTGAGAGGCCAGGCTGTCTGCATGCTCTTCCTCCTCTGGGAAAGTACATAGAGCCTGACTGTGTGTGCTACTCCTGAGGAGGAGGAAGGTGTATTCAGAGGTGATGATGATGGAGCTTGGAGTCTTCAGAGCAAGCAGGGAGAAAGGAAGAAGCATGAATCTTTCCCAGAGCTCTGCTTTTCCACTCTACCCATAATAGTCTGGGGGGGGGGAGTGATCGTCCAGCAATTTAAGGGCTTTGAAAAGTTAGCATCTCTTTCTGAGTATGATCTTAAAGAGTTGGTGCCTTCTTGAAGTAAGGGTTGATGGTATAACTGTGGGATTATCCTGAAGTACTTTCACAGGAACAAGATTGTTGGATTAAACAGAGTTCAATTTTATTACTGCATTTTTGTGCATTGCCACAGCAATGCATGGTTGTGTATGTGTGTGAAACTGGATGTCTATGAGTTTGTATGGCAGTGGGGATCATGTAGGGAATCCCTATTTAAGGATGTAGCTGATTTCCATACAATGAAACATGAAGTTCTTTTTCAGATTATTTAGATTTATAAAATGTATCAGATAAACCTGTTAGCTGCAAGGATGCTTTTTAGCTGAGTATAAATTTATTTATTAAGATTTATTAATCCCTGGGACTTGTGTGTTTTCTGTGTTTTGCTGTGCAGGTTTCTCAGCAAGACCAGACGGAGCTCAGCCTTCCACCATGCCTGTGCCTCCCCCTCCAGCTCCCCCTCCACCCCCAACATTGGCCCTGGTAAGTTTTGCAGGAGGCACAGGTACCATATACACTGTCCTCTGTTGCTGCTTGTCATATTGGAGTGACATGGGTTTGACAGATGGACCACTCAGTGGATAAGGAATGGGCTGGATGGTCACACTCAAAGAGTTGTGGTCAATGACTCGATGTCCAAGTGGAGAGCAGTGACAAGTGGTGTTCCTCAGGGGTGGGTGTTGGGACCAGCGCTGTTTAACATCTTTGTTGGCAACATGGACAGTGGGATTGAGTGCACCCTCAGCAAGTTTCCCAACGACACCAAGCTGTGGAGGGAAGAGATGCCATTCAGATGGACCTTGACAGGCTTGAGAGGTGGGCCCGTGCAAACCTCATGAAGCTCAACAAGGCCAAGTGCAAGGTCCTGCACATGGATCAAGGCAATCCCAAGCACAGATACAGGCTGGGTGATGAGCAGATTGAGAGCAGCCCTGAGGAGAAGGGCTTGGGGGTAGTAGTGGATGGAAAACTGACTATGAACCAGCAATGTGCGCTCGCAGCCCAGAAAGCCAACCGTATCCTGGGCTGCATCAAGAGAAGTGTGGCCAGCAGGTCGAGGGAGGGGATTCTCTCCCTCTACTCTGCTCTCGTGAGACCCCACTTGCAGTGCTGTGTCCAGCTCTGGGGCCCCCAACATCAGAAGGACATGGACCTGCTCAAGCGGGTCCAGAGGAGGCCACAAAGATGATCAGGGGGCTGGAGAACCTCCCTTATGAGGACAGGCTGAGAGAGTTGGGGTTGTTCAGCCTGGAGAAGAGAAGGCTCTGGGGAGACCTTATAGTGACCTTCCAGTACTTAAAGGGGGCTACAGGAAAGATGGGGAGGGGACCCTTTATCAGGGAGTGTAGGGATAGGATGAGGGGTAACAGTTTCAAACTGAAAGAGGGCAGATTTAGATTAGCTATAAGGAAGAAATTCTTTCCTGTGAGGGTGTTGAGGCACTGGCACAGGTTGCCCAGAGAAGCTGTGGCTGCCCCCTCCTTGGCAGTGTTCCAGGCTGGGTTGGACGGAGCTTTGAGCAACCTGGTTTAGTGGAAGGTGTCCCTGCCCATGGCAGGGGGTTGGAACTAGATGATCTTTAGTGTCCCTTCCAACTCAAACCGTTCTATGTATGTATACTGAGCAGGATGTCCAGAGACACTGAGGTGCGGACGAGGGTATGCATGACATTTGGGGAAAGCAATCTGACATTTTGTTTACAGTTGATGATTGATCCTACAAGAGGGACCATCACTTCCACTCCCTCCCAGTGCCCATACGGATGTCACTAGCCATGTTGACTCTCCATTCTCCTCTTCCTCCCACACTGGTGGTTTGACCTGATGTAGGGATCCTGGGTGGAGAGGCACAGTTCCTCAACAGCTTGTCTAAGTCAGGGGAATTGCCTTCCTCCAGCCACGTACTCCCACCTTTTCCCCTGTTCTACCCTAGTACTTATATGACCTGAGCTGGAAAAAATCAATCCAATTGTTTAAATTTGGTAAGGATAGTTCTTAGCCAGCATAGCTCCCTCAGCCAGCCTGTGGTATCAGAGCACAGGATCCACTGGTGGCACAGCATGATGGGTGAGATGACATTGGACCTGACTTAAGTCAGCCTAGGCTGCAATAGAGCTTGTGCTATATTTGCCCTCGAACAGTCAGTCACCTCATTGACAGGAAAGAAAAGGCTTCTTGAAATGCCATTGTAAAGTACTCACATGCTTTCATAGCAAAAGCCTAGCTGGTTACACAGATAAGTTGGGCTGTGCTGCTGAAGAGCCTTTCCCTCGTTTTCCATGACAAGCAAAATACAGACTCTGTGCTTGGTCCTTCCATGGCAACTCTCACCCCCTTTCAGGAAATTTCCATAATACTGATCTGATAAGTTAGAAAGCTTTTCAGGAACCACCATTTCCTAGAAGCAATAACCATATATACGTGTGTGTGTGTGCATATATGTTATGTTTTGGGAGGTTTTTTGTTCTTCCTTGAAAAACTGTGTCACCAAAACATAAATTGAAAAGAGAGGACCACTGAGACAAACCTCATGCATCTAAAGGTTTTACTGGGTTTGTTTGAAGAGGTCTGTATTGTTGAAGTGGTGATTGCCATTTTAAAGCATTTCTATCAAAACTAAAATAGCAGATAAAGCTCCATTTATCCAGAATTTGTATATTAGGAGTTTTCACTACAACTTTCAAGAATGTCCACCTTTTTGTGTAATCAAATTATGTGGGTAATCTGTTCTTGTTCAGTGTCCAAAATGACAATTTGCCACAGATGTACCTTGGCTTTAAAAAATCAGAGACTCTAAATCTTGAGTTAAAAAAATGCAAATTCACATAAAAGTGTTCTCTTTCCAGTGAATAGTGTGGGTTAGAATAGCAGCAGTGTTTGGGGCCTCAACTCAGTAACAAAGCCTGTAAACGTCATTCACCTCTAACATCATTCACAGAATCAGATGTGCCATGTTACCCACTCCAGTGCTGTTAAAACAGAAATGGAGGTCTCAAGTAACTACCATATCTGAGCAGGACCCTGTAGCTAGAAGTTGAGGTTTATTTTGCCACCTCATTTTTAATTTTATTTTGCAGGCAAATACTGAAAAGCCATCCCTAAGCAGGTCAGAACAAGCAGGGCGAAATGCTCTATTATCTGATATTACCAAAGGAAAAAAACTAAAGAAGACTGTTACTAATGACAGAAGTGCTCCGATTCTAGATAGTAAGTATGATTCTGCATGTTGAAATTTCTGTATGTGGGAATGGTTCTACATATCTGAATGCAGAAAATTTTGTGTATCATCGGATGAACTGCCATTAGAGAAGCAGGTAAAATAAAATGCCAGAAGTTGGCATGCATAAAATAAATTCTGTTCATCATGAATTAAGTCAGCTGAGGAATCAAGTACTGCTTAAGAAATGTGAGTGTTAATTTGTTTGCTTACTCTCATAAAGCAGTTCATTTTCTCATTTGCTTAAATCAGAAAACTATGCAAACCCTACTAGGAGCTCTGCTGAGGAGCTGCAGCAGATAAGGTAAACAAAACCCCTGTAAGGACTGAGGAGAGCACAGAGAATAAAGTGCAATTTCAGACTCTACTTTTGCATAAACAATAGAAAAATAAAGGCACCCCTGGCATGACAGCATTGGCTTGTTAATGGCCCCAATACCCCTTAAAGCAAAACTAGAGCCAGGAGCCACAGCCCCACCCGTGTATCACTCTGCATGCAGTTTTGCCACTCCTGGAGTGACTCAGGGGTGTTATCTTTTTGGCTGAGTTTTGTTGCTCAGCCTGCCCAGCGGTGCCCTGGCACAAGACAACAGCTCCTCTTACCTGAATGGAGACGAGGTCTCCATCCAGCTGTGCTGCTGCTGTGTCTCACTGTACATCTCGGAGGAGGCTGGAAAAGCCAGTGTAGCAAAAGTACTGGGAAGACAGAACAGAAACAGGGGAAGAGCGAGGACCAAGGAAGGGCCTGCTATGTCAGAGGAACAGCATTTATTGCCTAGGGAGAGACAACGCTTCTACAGACTGATGAGAAAATGTGATACAACTCAGTCCAGGTCTGGCCATGCAATTAAAGGCTGGACTGTGATAGGAAGATGATGAAGAAAGAAGGAAATGCCCAAAGGAGTGTGACCAAGTAAGAACAATAATAAAAAAAAATAGATACAGTCCTGCAGTCAGCCAGGTACCTAGTTTTTAAACACTTGAGTACTATCTCTGAAAGCAAAGTTACATGTTCTAGCTATTGTAATGAGCTGAAGAAAAGCATTAAGGGGATTAAAGGAGGGGTAAACAGTAAGATTAAAATTATGTGGCCTATTATCTTATTTACATGAATTAACAAATCATGATGAAAGACTAAACCATAGTAGCAGCATTTCTCCAGAGGTTCACGCCCTATGTGAGTCAGAGCTGAACTGAGCTAACATGCTTAAGAAAAGAGAAGGATGATGTGAAATATTCCCCCATAAACACATTCTTCCTTCTTTTTTCTGGGTGGGATTATTAGAAGTACTTTTCATCCACAGGTTTTAATTACTTTAAAGTCAGTGAAATTTTTACCCATGTAAAATTGTGGAAATTGAGATGCCAAGAAATTAAGCAACTGATCCTCAGCCATGTAGCCTTGTCATCTGAGAGCTGATCTCCACAGATATCCCAACCTGTGAGCCTGCTCATTTTGTAGTGATGCTCTGAATAGGGCTCTTCCCTGTATTTGTAGTTGTGGAAATGCTTTCGTTTTACTTTTAGCATCTCGGTGCTGTCACAGCAGAAATATTGACATTAAAAAGAAATGGGAGAGGAGGGGGATGCTGATAAAATAATTACTGCCTATTGGAAAAATTAGCAGCTAATGATCCTGTCACTGCATTTCAGGACCTACAGGAAAGTAATCAGAAATTAAATCTCTTTCCCCACCAGGCTGTATTTGAATAAATAGATATGTTGCAACATCATCAATAGTGACAGAGTTTTACGCGTTCCCAGAAGTGATCACCAGAGACACCTCCAAGAGGAAGGACATCCTTCCCTTCCTTCCCTTCCTTCCCTTCCTTCCCTTCCTTCCCTTCCTTCCCTTCCTTCCCTTCCTTCCCTTCCTTCCCTTCCTTCCCTTCCTTCCCTTCCTTCCCTTCCTTCCCTTCCTTCCCTTCCTTCCCTTCCTTCCCTTCCTTCTCTTCCTTCCCGATTGCCCTGTCTCTTGGTTTGCTTATGGAGAAGTGGAAGGGAAGGATAAGAGCAAAGGTATGAAGAAATGGGAAGCAACTACAAAGATGCTAACAAAGGCAACATGATGTTTTTGAGAGGTCCCATTCGTGCTCAGTTCCAAATTCTCCATAGCGAGTTTCTCTGCTTTCCAGTCCAAAGCAGACTAAAGGAAAGTGATGGCTTAATAAAATGCAGTGGCTGTGTTCATTGAACCACCTCTTCCATGGTGCAATAGTGGTGGTGATGGTAGCTGTGATGATCCAGCCTGAGCAAGGACTTGTGTGTTTTGAAAACTTGTCCATTCTTCCCCAGCTAAAAGCATTGCTCTAGTGAAAGAGATAACTTTGCAGGATCAGTCTTGCTTCTCTGCCTAACGTGGGGCATTTCTTTTTCCAACAGAACCCAAGGGACCTGGTGGAGGTGGCAGCGGTGGCTTTGGAGGAGGTGGCGGTGGCAGCGGCGGGGGTTTTGGTGGTGGTGGTGGTGGCAGCTTCGGTGGTGGTGGACCACCTGGCCTTGGAGGCCTTTTTCAAGCAGGAATGCCAAAGCTGAGATCTGCTGCGAGTCGAGATGCCGGTAAGAACGCCCTTGCGGTTCCAGTGTGAAAAAGTAAATGACATTGCTTAAAACTGTCGTAGCACTGCAATCAATTACCTGCTGGGACTGAAAAAGTCTTCAAATACCTTAGGCTCTTAGGAAATTTAATTTTCAGCTTGAATCTTATTCTGTTCCCTTTGTGTGAGAGAAGTGAGACTCCTCTTTCCACCCATCCTCCTAGTTACTGATGAAAACTAAAGATCTCAGCAATGTTGAATTGCTACCTGCAAAGTACAGTCAGGCAGGCTAGGTCCTGCCTTAGCTGTGGGTGTGCAGGACCAGAGGGGAGCATAAGAGGATTCCAACTTAATTCTCCCTTGTGCACCAGGAAAAAGGATCTACTTTCCAAATGGAAAGTACATCTGCGTCAGCTCTACAACAGCATGCTTTACCACTTAGGGAGTGCATGAGGCATCCCAGCTGGCTGGTACGCGCACTGCAGTTGGAGGCTGGTCTGGGGCATGCACTGTTCTTCTGGCTGGCAAAACAGGTGCCCGAAGCCTCGTGCCCCTTGAAACGAAGATCTGGGGCCAGTGAGTTCTGTAAGGTTAAGGGCATAGGATTGCACACTTGATGGAGGAGGACTGGGCAATGGGGGCTGCAGGGTGTTATGAACCTTACATATTTTATAGACTAACATCATTTTTCAGCATATGTGTACAACACAGTCTCTTGGAGCTGATATTTTCTATTTTGTCACGGACTATTCTGGGAATTTGCATTAATACAAAAGTTCCTGGCATTCCAGAACAGTACTTCTTCAACGGCAAGGCTGGCTGCCCTCTTCCTGACGTGCAGCAGTACATCCTTAGATAAGAGCTGCAAGAAAGGGCCAAAAAGAGCCTATTGCGGGACTGTTGCTGTTAAATACCCTTTAAAAGCTAAGATTTCGTTGCTTTCAGGTTGATGGTATGAAATACTTGTTCACCGTTTCTTCCCTTCCCGTGTTACTGCTTGCTGAGAGACGGCTGCATCAGTTGTGTTACCTTGTGGCCACTTTGGTCTCTCTCTCTCGCAAGTCGTCCCTCCTGAGCGTTATCAGGATGTCACCCGCTGCTCTGGCGCGGTTCCCCGGTGCTCTCAGCTCACGGTTCCAGGGGGCCGAGCCCCGAAGGCCTGTGTGCCCCGCGCCGGGGCTGAGCCCCTCGGTGTCTGCAGGGCCTTGGGACGCCGCAGCCCGGGAGGGAGCCGCGGGGCGAGGCCCCTGTCCCATGGTAGCTGACCGCCGCTCCTGTGTCCGCAGATGCCGGGGGAGGCCGCCCGCCCGCCCTGCCGCCCGGAGGCCGCTCCGCAGCCGCCAAGCCCTTCTCTCCGCCGAGCGGCCCGCCGCGCTTCCCGGGGCCGCCCTTGGGGCCGCGGACCTCCGCTCCCGAGCCGCAGAGGAGCCGCATGCCGCCGCCGAGACCCGACGTCGGCTCCAAGCCCGAGGCCCTGCCACCGCCGGTGCCCAGCACCCCTCGGCCCGTCGCCTCCGCCCTGCACAACAGGGCTTCGCCGCCGGTGCCGGGCGTGAGCCGGCAGCCCAGCCTGGGGCCCTCGCCCCCGCCGTTCCCGGGCAGCCGGAGCGCGGGGTCGGCCGGGCCCCTCCGGCAGCCCGGCCCCAGCGCGGCGCCCCCCTTCTCCGGCCGCCCGCCGCTGCCGCCCACCCCGGGCCGGCCGGCGGAGGACAAACCGCCGCCCCCGCCGCCCCCCGCCGGGCACAGGCCGCCCGCCGCCCGGGAGGCGGCCCTGCCCCCGCCGCCGCCACAGAACAGCAAGCCGCCCGTGCCCTCCGCTCCCCGGCCCGCCCTCGGCGCCCCGGCGCCCCCGCCGCCCCCCAACAGGCCGGGGCCGCCCCCCATCCCGCCCGTCCCCGGCGGCAGCGACGAGATGCCGCGGCTGCCCCAGAGGAACATCTCGCTGGGGCCCTCCTCGGCGCCCGGTGGCGGGGGGGGCCGCGCCGGACCCCTGCCCCCCCCGCCCAGCGAGAGGCCCCCGCCGCCCGTCAGAGACCCCCCCAGCCGGTCAGGTAGGGAGCCGGGGCGGCGCTGGGACCGGGGGGGGGGGACGGGCCGAGGGTCCTGAGCTTGGCGGGGGCTGACAGATGGGCGCGGCGGGATGAAGGGGGGATTCTTTACGGGCAGGGGCGATTTTCGGCGGCGCCTCGAGGAGCGTAACCCGGAACCGGGGCCCTGCGGTGGGGCCGGGGCGGGCCGGCGCTGACTCGCGCGGGGTCCGGCGGTGCTGTGGGGCGCGAGGGGCGTGGCGGCGGCGGCGGGCGGGTCCCTGCGCGCCCCGCCCCGCTCCCGCGCCCTCGGGCAGATCCCGGCCACCGTCGTTACAATTCCGTGAGGACAAAGGGGCGCAGCCGGGGGGTTTCCCCGGGCCGAGCCGTGACGCGCAGCGGCTGCTCTGTCGAGCTGCTGCCAGGCGACAGCATTTGCCTTCCTGAGTCAACCTGCGTGAGGTAATGGCGGCGTTCGGTCAGTGAAAGTTTGCAGAACCCGACCTCCCGCGTGTTGACAGACGCGAACGCTTGCCGCCAAATACAAATTATTTTAATAAAAGACGTAGCCAACAGTTGTTAAATATAATGGCAGTTGTTACAGCGTGACTAACTGTTGTTACCTACCCTATGGAGATTTCAAATGAGACTAAAAATAGAACTGTCTCCTTTAAGTTATTTCATAATATACTTTGTCCTCTGTGACAACTACTGTTTATAACTTTTAAGAATTGCACATCGTAACTCAGCTCTCTTAATACCTGATGCTTCTCCCTTTGGAGATGAGGGAATTTCAGCTCAAACATCCAGGCCCTGTGACATCGGGAAGGGAGAAACATTGTACAGAAGGCAAGGCTGGGAAGCCCCATAGAGTTGCCTTTTGTTTCATCCTGTGAAATAAAAACCTGGAATCATTTCAAACCCACCCAGTCCAGGACAACAGAGCTGAATGTCACGGGCGCTCCCACAGGCGACAGCTGTCTGTGTTGCTTTCCAGCTCCTTGAACCAGCCTGGAGCTCCTGTAGGAGAGCACCTGCAGCAGCCGTGCAGCTACAGAAAATACTGGCCCCGAAACAGTGCTTTGTGGAGCTGGTTGCCAGCCCAAAGGATGGCACAATGCCAGAGCAGCCTGCAGTAAATAAAACAGAGAAATTTTGTCATGTTTGGCTGGAAGCATGGATCAAAGTTGCAGAGAGCGTCTGCAATTATTCAGATGCTTCCAAGAGGTTCTTCTGTGATGGCCTTTGCTTCCACCAGTGCTTTCCTGGTTGGCTCTTTTCTGAGGCAGATGGTTTTAGCAAATCTGTACTACTCTCCTGCAGGCTTAATAAGTAGAAGGAAGTTATAGCAATAAATTATAAACATAAATACTCCTATTCTGCAGCAATTCAGTATAGATTAACGGGGTTTGGGTAGGTTTAGAGAGAGAGCAGGCAAACTGTTCTGAAGGTTGCTAAATGTTTCTCATTCTTAGAAACCATTCCCTGAAGGCAAACTTTAGTAATTTGTAAAAAAAAGAAGGGGAAAAAAGGGGGAGGGATTAAAAACCCCACAAAATACAGCATGTTTCTTAAAGCATGTTTCAACTTATTGCTAGAGACACAATATCTGCTGCTCTGTTTTTCAAAATGCACGTCTGTAGCTAGATTTCATCATGACAAGGAAACATTTCATAAAAATGAATATAGTTGCCCAACTGTGCCAAACAGAGGTAGCGAGACCTTTGAACACACATAGCCCTCCACACCCTCTGCTTCATCTCCTTGTGTCCTAACCACGGGTACCTCTCTCCCTGTCAGCAGCAGCTTTCTTGCCTTTATTTACCCGCTCCTCCGGGAAAAGCGCCCTTCCCCTGCTCTCAGGACAATCCTGGTCCTGTGTTACATGGGCCGTGCCTTTGTATTTGACCTGTTGTGTCACCACACCAGTTACTCAAGTGCACAGGCACTGGGAATGCCAGTCTGCGTGTGAGGTCTGTTGCCAGTTTAGCAGGAGGTGGAAATGCTCCAACTCCCCCAAAACCTGGCGTGTAGCACATACGTTTATAAATGAGCGAGCTGATGCTATGCTACTTAATGCTGCAACTCCTGGGCTGAATTCCCCTGTGTGCTACCACAGACCCTGGCTGTGACACCCAGAGGGGACCACCCCTATGGACAGAGCCTCAGAGCTCTTCTGCTACAGGTCCTCTTGCCTTACAGTGGTACATGGAAAGGAAATGGGCTATGGTTTGGACCTCCACAGTACCCCAAATTCCAACTGTAACTTCTGGTCATTGTGGCCAATGTAATTTAGAGTGGTTTAAAAGTGGCTTCAAGGACCACCACCTCCACAGAGGCTTCTGTAGCTGAGGGAAATGGGCATATGGGCACTGAGGTGTATTTATGCTTAGATATACCCTGCTCCCCTGATCTCTACTCTTCCAATCAGCACCAACTCCCTAGAGAGCCCTGGAGAGCAGGGAAGTGGGTGCTGAGGGTGATTGCCCCTTGGGCCTGAGGGTCCCAAGCCAGCCCACCCTCTCCAGTTTGTTAGTGGGAGGCTGTGGGACGCAGGCAGCAGCTTACCACTGGCAGAATAACCCCTGATGCAAATGGTGTTTGTGTGCTTGCCTCTCGTCTTGCTCCAGGCCCCCTCCCACCACCTCCTCCCATAAGCAGGAACGGAAGCACTTCAAGGGCTTTGCCCGCTACTCCCCAGCTGCCCTCCCGGGCAGGGCTGGACAGCCAGAGAGGTGGACCACGACCGCCGCTTCCCCCCGACCGGCCGGGCTCGGCAGCGCCGCCACCACCACCACCACCTTCATCAGCTGTGAGAAACGGCTTCCAGGATGCAGGTGATGGTAAGCCATCCTCCCAGCTGTTTGCCTTTGATAGACACTGTAGCAGCTTTTGGCCTTAACGCATCAAAAAAGGTTTGGGATAGAGGCTTTGTTTCTAACAGAGACCTTTGACTTCTGACCAACAGAGCTATCATTTGGGTCTCCATTAACCCCGCTAAGTAAGAATGGAGTAAATATGCCATACACAGAGCAGATCTGTAAAGTCATCAATACAGTCTCCAAAGTAACCATTTGAAAAATAGACTAAAAAAAAGAAACGTATTCGTCTTTTTTTTGCTTTGCTACAATGCAGAAATAAGGCCTAAGGGGATTGTTCTGACTCTCATAAGAATTCAAACCGTAGCTACGCTAAGACTCTTTGGAAGTCAGAATGATGACTCAAAAACTGAAAGCTGAAAAACGGATGAGGGAAGAGATTGTCAGAATGCTGCTGAAAATGCCAAGTATCTCTCTTTTTGCTAATATTTATTGAAAAGGTGAGGTCCAAGATGGCTGTGTTTTAAAGATTCATTGTGCTTTTCTATTTAATTGTTTTCTATTTGCAAAGGACAGATAAATCTTTCAGCTAATTATGGGAGGCCAAAATTAGTATTTCTGATGTTTGTAAGGTTAGAAAAAGTAAGCAGAAAATAAAACTGTAACTTACTCTTTTGTAGCATCTTCACACATCAGATAAGGTAGGTGGGTCACAGACACATTTTTTCCTACACAAGTCGTTTGCAGGGTTCAGCACCTGCAGCTTCTGGTTTCTAATTGCAACCATTGCGAGTAAACGTAGAAAAACTGGATCTCAGCAAATAACCACATGTACAACTGCTGGACAAAACTTACTTGGCTGTTCATTACATTATGCAATAAAATATAACAATATTGCAAGAAAGTTATGGTTGCAAAGTCGTGAAGCAACCAAGTGAAGAAATGACAAAGTTTGATAGCCCACACTTTGTTCCTTGGGCCTCCAAATTCAAGTGCAGAACAGAACTCTCTAAACATTTCCTATTATTTCAGTGAAGAAACTGATCAGCTTGCTTTATTCTTTAGAATCCTGTAGACCCAGTAAGTACATCAATAGGGCCCCTGTAGTCTCAAGAGATAGAGTTTCAACTGATGTATTTTTCCATTTTTGACACTAGTTACGTACAGGTTTCTCTGTCATCATAAATTTTATCACAATGGCCCCAAATTTTCTTTCTCCTGTATAAAAATTAAGAAAGTAAAAACACAGCTTATAGGTCAGTGTGCTTTTAATGATGCTTTTGAACTCTGTGTATCTACAAAGTGTGACTATCAAAAAATTCTATATCCAGGAACAAAATGCTGTTCTGAAGTAGGAGATGCTGTGTATTTCTGGTAACATGTATATGTGTGTGTGTGTTAAAAAAAATGAATCTGTTATACATGGAAGGGAACGTAGCACATTTTCCTGAGCTGTGATTTTGTGTTAAATTGGCTAAGCGATGAGTTAAAGTTAATAAGATTTTTCATTCTCAAACAAACCTAAAGCATCTTCTTCTCTGATTTCCCAATAGGATGCTGGTTCAATACGCAGCTGTGTAAGCATTTTTCAATATAAAACATGTATTAAACATGCTGTTAATGTCAGTTTACTTTCCTGAAGCTGTGTCACAAAACTAATGAGTGAATTGCGTGGGGTTTTTTTCAGATGAATGGGAAAGCAGATTTTCTTTTCATCCTATATCTGATTTGCCACCTCCAGAGCCATATGTACCCGTGAACAGAAGTTATCCCAGTAAACTAGCAAGAAATGAAAGTAGAGGTAAGTTTGTCCACCTCTGCTGTTGGAATTTCAGCATGTCATCCTAAAAACAATGTGGATGGGGAGGAGAATGAATGCTGAGGTTTCAAAACTTCTCAGACTAACATCCTGGTCACCCTTCCCCACCACACAGAAGAAGCTAAATACAGGTTCACAGGCACAAGTCCTCTTAAACTTGTATTTGAGGGGGGAATTACTTGGTTTTTAAGTTGGAACATGTATTGTAAGAGACCACCTCTGCCATTATAGTCAGCCCTTCTGCTACAGGCAAACAGAACCACAAAATCTCCTAGGACTTCCTTCTCATTTCCCATGTAATTTCATGCACAACTCATTTATTCTTGTGCCAACATCATTCTTGAGCTTAGTTATCCTCCCTCCTTGGTGTGTTAAACCCCTAATATTTTTTAAGACAACAGTCATATATATCCTCCTCTCAGCTTTTGAGAGGAGAGCTGGGCTGATTAAATCCGGATGTACTAGACTCTGCTTCCGAGCTATGTTCTCTGATCATCACGGTTACTTCTGTATATATTTCAGTTTGATTTTGTCTTTTCCAATCAGTGTTACATGCTGTTCCAGTTCAGGTCTCAACAGCAGCATAAACATTTCCTATCTTCATTAGTGGTATTTTGCCTGATACACCCAAGAATCAATTTACTTCTTTCACAACCAGTGACATCGGAGGCTCACAGTTATCCTGTAATCATCTGTACCTTCAGATGTTTGTCCCTCCCTCCTGTTTCCAAATGCTGAGGTTTTGGTTTGGAGCAGAAATTCCTGTTAGTTTCTAATCCTTCACTTTGCCCTGTTAGCTTTCATCCCATTCGTATTACTCCACAAAGAAGGGCAAAGTAATATATGCAATTTTTATGTTTCCTTTCATGAGTTTGCAATGAAAATCTTCATGTAGGGAAAAACATAAAGAGCTTTGAAATGTGACTGTATTTAGAGCTTGCCACTTTCACTGAAATTTGCATGTGTTGCAAGTTGCACTGAGGAGGTCTGTGTTTGCATAAAATAGTAAGGCTAACAAGAGCTGTCAATCCTTTTGAGAAGGGAACAAAGGACTAAAATACATACACTTTCCAGACATTTGGGGATAGCATTAGTTAAAAACTTTCTTTTGCACTGTTTGACGTTCTGATGTTGTTTAATAAACTAACTAGAAACTCTACAAAGCCTTTTCAGTAAAACAGCTAGGCAAGAAAATGAGTAGATCTTCACCAGTTACTGAATTAATGGCTTGGATGTAAACTCCCACTTTAAAAGAAACCAGGAGTAACACAAAAAACTTACTTTCTCTTTTAGGTGGCTCTGGCCGAAAAGAAAGAGGTGCACCCCCCCTTCCACCTATACCAAGGTGAAATGGGTTTTGGCCCATCTTTGGGCGATGTCTTTTTTCAGATTTCCTTCAAGTCACCTCTCCTGTCCACATCATTGGAAAGTTGTCTGTTTTGCTTTGTTTCCACTTTTGGCTTGTCAGCTGGAACAAACTTAAGTCTCTATTACAGAAGTAATAGATGCAGCTTATGAACTATAGTTGCTCAAAGCTATCAATTTTATTTGCTTATACTGCAGGCTGTCACGAAAGACATTTTGTGGACCATACACAACATACGTGCATCATGCTTACCGTGCCCAGCCCTGTCCCCTTGAGAGCTTCATGGGAGGTCTGGCTTTGAATTTAATGAGAGCCGGAACAAAGCTGTGTCATTCACAAAGCTGTTTCATTCACTTTGGGTACAGTGGCTGTATTATTTGAATGATAAAGTACAATCTATTTTCTGTTTAAAAAACAGTTGCTGGGGAAAACAGTGTAGCCAAGAGTCCCCTGGATCCTTCTTTGCATGCCTAACTTGGCCCATGTGCTTCTGCAAGCCATAGACCTACTACATGGTGACCAAGAGTTCATCCAAAACCTTTTCACTTCAGCTTAGCCGAGCAAATCTTATTTTAAAGAATAGATGGCACATCCCGCCCTGAGGATGGAGTGTGTCTCACCTTGTTTTTATCTGTGGAGAATCTTCCAAAGAAAAGCACAAGTGAAGAATTCAGCGGCATAAATTTATTTTTTTTTTTAATCCCTCTTTCCTCATTTTTTAATAGCTATGCTTTTAGTCACCTAATTCTTTCCTATTCTGATGTGGACCAGCCCACAGTCACCCGTGTCCTGGATTACTGTAATGCCCTCTACCTGAGACTACATGCGAAGAGCCCTCAGAAAGCAGTCTTGGTGCAAATGCAGCAATTATTGTAGTTGCAGGCTCCTGTAAAGCATTGCTAACATCAGTGCTCCACAGACTGCTTTCCAGTTGTTTCTTTGGTACAATTAAATGATGGGGTTTGACTTAGAAAACTTCCTGGGGCTTAGGTTACAAGTTTCAGAGAGATTGTATTTGACTTGTGTTACAGTAGAGCAGCTGAGTTCAAAAATGTGTGTTAAGTGAAAGCCCTTTGATGTAGTGAAGGAGGTCGGGGGTTTGTGTGTTCAAGTGGGAGGATCAGCTCCAAAATTTGCTGTCTGCACTGGTTCAAGAGAAATGGGAAGATCTGGCCTTCTGAGTTTACCATGAAGTCTGTCCTTTCACACTTTGCTGAAAGAAGTCTCCACAGAGAGCTGCAAGGCTTACTTTAACGGAAGAGAAAGTAAAGTATTCTAACATTGTGACAGTTGGTTAATATGTTTAATGGCTCTTGTATTTTGTATTTGAGAAAAGAGTTCATTGTATGAGTGCATTTTACAAATGGATTTAAATGCATAAAATGCCTTTGAAAATTAGAGGAAGATTATCATTCTGAATTTGAAATATTGCTGAATGATAGCTCTGTTAATTGGACTTTTGAAGGTTAGCTCTGAAAAATTTCTCCTCTGTCTCAACAGTTTCTGTTTCTTCAGCGTACTCATTGGGATCCCTGCCAAGCCTGTATCAGAAGCCATGCTCCACAGGGCATTGCTCAAAAAAAGAAGAAAAAAATGAAAAGCTAGTTATGTAGGTTAAGAAAATGTTTCTCTAACATGGGAGACATGATCTTTAGTACGCTCTGTGGCTAGAATGAGGTCAGTCCTTGAAAATCTAGGGAATTTAGCTGAAGAGAGTCTGGACCCCACTGAAGTGTTTGTGTGAGGGCTTTCTGCTCTGTCAGTGGGCTTGGAGGGGCAGATCCCCTTTCTGTCCGGCAGCCTGGTCACAGTGAAGGGGATGAGACAGTTGGATTTGGCCAGATCAAATTTAATTTGGCCTTTTCAGTGTTTGTTTACAAAATCTTGTTAGCTGTGATAGCATTTGATTATGTACCTGTTTTTTACATTTTTATATCTAATGACCTATTTTAAGTTACTATTTATGGTCTTGAACCTGCAATTAAATGCGCAGGCGCAGGGATGTATCTACATCTAATTGCAGGATCGTGGCTGTAAGAGTTTCTTAAACAGATATTAGTGGGACCTCCATGTGACAGGTGCACCTTGGGATCAAGCCGAGCGCAATACTGAATTTGTGTATGTATTTTAAGGGTATCACTTAAAGTGCCTGTCTCTTTGGGATATTATTATGTGAATAGGAGTCCAAATAAGATTTTTAGGATAATAACTTAAAGGATAAATTATTGTATTCATGTTTTTAAACTGAAGCACTTATAACTTTCTAAGGAACAACATTTTGAATTTAAGAATACAATATTTTCAGTACCTTGACCTGCCAGATCTTTTTAATATCCAAATAGCTATGCAGCCAAAAAACATAAAACCTCCAGAAACTATACCTTTTTTGTAACTTACCTGCTTCCAGCATGACTGTTTTACATTGAGTAAGTGAAATGAAAATGCTGCACATTGTTCTATCAACTCTCTGCATCATTCAAAATATCCTGTATTTGATCTTTTGAGCAAGGTTTTCTGACCAGAAATTCTGGACCACTACCAGACCTGGCAAACCTGCTTCAGTCTCACTTTAAAACATGCTGTGTAAAAGGCCCTCAGTCAAGAAGCCAAGAAACCTGAGCTGCTTGGGTTTTAGCACTTCTTTGTACTATAGAAACCCCTTCAGAATGGATGTTTGGCATATATGTAAAACAGCTTAACAATGCAGAAAGAGGTATTTTTTTCACCCAACAACAACTTTAATATTTATATCTTTTGCTATAAAAGTCCCTAGATATATTCCAGAACAATGCAGCATTTTATCATTCAATATATTTCTTCATATATCAGTAGCTATTTACAATATGATCAGTATTAAAGTATTTATTTCACTATGAAGTGTTAAAAAAAAATACAAACCAGATTGAATCAATGGTGCCTTATGACTTCTTTAGTCAACTTTTCTGTGTCTCACTAGAAAAATTAATAGGCGTGTCTCTTCAAAGTCCTGATGTAAATAGTGCCGACAGTAGCATTGTACAGTGTTTGAGCCAAGTCCTGCTGTTGTAACGTGCTTGGTCTGCTAACTTCAGATTGAGCTCAGTATATGGAGGGACTACTGGATCAGTCTTTAGGTGAGGTGTAAGCAGGCACTGGTTAGCCTTACAATCAACTGATGTATTGCTCTGGAAATTCAATCCTTTCCCAAAACCAGTGTCTCACGCTTCTGTCCATATGGCTCAGCTGACTTCAGTGTGGTTGCACAGGTTATTAGAAGACTAAATTTGATTCACTGCTTGCATATAAAATTTACTGGGTTTGTTTCAATGGCATTGTATTATAAACCTTCGCACCTCAAACGATCTTTTTATGTCATCACTAAGACTCGCATTGTGTGACAACGGCCACGGATGATCATTTTTGTTTAATCCAAGTCAGTAAATAAAATGGGAATAACGTTTGTACCATGTGACAATAATGTCTGATATTTTTGGAAGAAAAGCACGTTATGTCTGTTATGACTTTCTACAGCAGCCATTGGGAGAAGAGGTCACAGTAATTAGTGTTCAGAGTTGTTAAAGGAAGCTCAGCTTGTGATTCAGGAAGCATGTATTTCTGTAATGAACTACTTCTTAAATAAGGTCGCAAAGTTCTTGTTTTCCCGACACTAAAAGAATTGTAAGAATGACTTTTTTCTTCTGCAAGACTGAACTATTAAAGGAGTTCCTTAAATTGTCACTTAAAAAATGGACAGTAGTTTCTCCTTGCAGCAACAGCTGTTTACATGTCACTTGTAGAAGTAGGTCTCTGTTGGAGCAGAGGATGAGGGAACTAAACGGCTGTCATGCTTCACGTATATTTTAACACAACAATTTTTTGTGCAGAAATAAGGAAATAGAAAGGGTACTTTTTGCCTTTGAAGCAAAGAATCGAGTTGAATGATCAAACTGGGATTCTTTCAAGCAGAATGTCAAATGTCAAGAGACCTAGAGAGGGCCCCTCATCCACAGGACGCTGGAAAGGAGAAGACCGCTCAAGGAAATAAAAACCAATTGGCTGAATGTTACTATCAGTGCTAGAGTACAAATTACGATATAAAATGTGCACGTGTGTAATACCACATCACAATAGCATGAACACCATTGTCTCACAGTCAGGTGCAAACAACCTGTTATGGCGGTACGTTGACTCTGTGTAACATATCTTGTATGAACTTTTACCTTTTGAATGGTATTCACAAGACAATAAGGAGAATCTCTTACCTGAGATATCTACATTAAGCGTAGCTAGTTCATGGAATGGTTCTTTATGTGCTCTGGGAGAAAACAGGGATATTGTAGCCTGTAAGGTGGAAGTGTCTGGACCATTCAGTTAAAATGTAAACCTGGGGCACTGGCAAGAAGGGGAGTGTTGGAGTTACTCAGCAGAAGCAAGGCACATGTGTGTGTTCTCAGTGAGTGAGTATGCAGCAGGTGGGTAGGCAGAAAAGAAAAAAATGGAAACTGCATGTCATAAAAAAGGGAGTAGCCCTTCAGTATGTTGCCATTTTGAAATACAGTTTGTCTGTGATAAATGTTCCTTAGTGTAAACTAATGCATGCTAAGGAAGACCTCTAAATTTGGACTTCCAAAGCCACACAAGACTATGAGAGAGAAACGTAACTTAAAACATAGGCTGAGCAGAAAATAACATGTTTTTATCAGATGCTTAAAGTTTGAGCTTTTTATAAAATATTAATCTAGGTCTGTGAATATTTTTTTGCTTAACATTTATTTTGTATGTGATTTTGTTCTCCTTATTTTTCTGTCCTATGCCAAATAAATTTTACTTTTATTTAACTGGCGGTGCAGATCATTACATTGAGAACAACCACGGTTGCTTCCTTGACAGAAACACAGGTCGGCTTTAGCAGGAGCGTAACAGTGAGCCTGGTGGGAGCTGGGGCGGGTTGTTCTCCTCCCCTCCTGCCTGCCATTGCGCAGCAGCACGGCAGTAATGCTCTGAGGACTTTGGGCCTCCATACAGTGAAGATTAGACACCTGCAGATAAGGAGAAATAATGAGTTTAGGATAAAGAGCGATTGAAAATCTGTGGTCAGTGACGCCGTACTTGAAGATGGCTGTTGTGTGAGCTGTGGGCATTGGCTCTTGACAAGGCAAGGTAGGCACTTGCCATGGGGAAATGACATGGAACATCACTAGTTAAGCACAGATTTTTGTTTCTCTTATTTCCACTCAGTAGGCAGAAGGCTGCCAGAGAATATCAAACAAATGAAACCCTCCTGACTTTGGAGCCCTGTTCTTGATCTTGGATGTTAACCTTTTCAGATAATTTGGACCAGGTTCATCACTTTGATGAAAGTCCAAAGGAGGCTCAAATTCAGGCTGCACTTCCAGCTTCTCAGAAATTAGAAAAGTCACTTGAAAGGCCGAGCTAAAAATCTCTGTGCTGTAACTCAGCAGGTTTAGTCTCACACAGATGGTGGATCCTTTGACATCTATGGGGACTGCTTGTTGATAACTTTCATTTTACAGTCTGACTGGGACAAAGACCTCAACTTTATTAAAAGGCCACCAACACTCATAGCTGAGATGTAGCCTAGAAGCCCACCGGTCCCGGTGCCTGGGCTATATAAATAGAAGAGCCATGATGGAGGGCAGAGGCTGGGAGTGTGTGAACTGTAAAGGAGCTGGCTCAGCAGGCTGAGAGACCTTTGTTTGCAGATCTTGGTGACAGTAGCCTTGAACGAGAACTCAGAGGTATGAATCTAATGATCAGCTAGTAGGACTGTCTATCTCATGTTTTACCAAAGGAAGCATGGGTCTTTCTGGTTTTCAAGAAATTAAATTACTTGATTGACTTCGGGGAGAGGGAACTGGACTGAGCATGCTGTGACCTAGTCATAACCACAACATAGTCCTTCCTCCATTTAACTCAAAAAGTGCTGTTGCTTTAAAATAAACCCACAGACTACACTGTAAAACAGTTCTGACTGCTCCCTGCAGTTGCAGGAAGGCTCACGTGTTGCACGTAGCACACACAAAAATACCCAACTCCTTTGATCATGGTTCAACAATTTCCAATGACCTTCCTGCCTTGTATGCACAGGCTGCTCCCTTCTGCCCTCTCACCTAGTCTGACTCCATTTCGCATTGAAAATAGTAAAAAGGTCCTAGCCAATTATCAATTTGGGGGATAAATATTGGCCCATACATCTCTGTACAACAATTAATGTATTATTTAGGTTAACTCATGAAAAAGATCAAGAGCCTTCAGGATTTGTTTTTCTCTGGCTAACAGCAAGTATAATGAGCAATTCTTAACAGCTGTTTATGCTATTTTAATGGTTCTCTGAGAATTACCCAAATATGTAACATGACGTAAGCTTGATTCCAGGTTTCATTTTCTGTTACACTCTTAGAGATCCTATACTTTTTATTTTATACATAATGAAACTATGTTTACACTTTTTAAAGAGCTCATCCTTTTCACTTGTTGAATAGGACTCTCTGCAATCCTCCTTAAAAATTCACACTTACTCTTCCAAGCTGTGAGGGTCCGGTGCACACAGTGGCATGTCAACTTTAAAATCAAATAATTTTTTTTTCATAAGCAAATGTTTCTCCCCATACACATTAACTTCTATCTATAAACAGAGCTGCGCCTGGAGTCCACTCCCCCTTTCAATTATATCACAATAAAAATTTTGCAAAGCACATGAGAGCCTCAATAACCTTTTCTGAACTCTGCTGTTATGTTCTGTACCCTGGTTGTTCTGCCTTTGGGGTATCTGTGCTGCTTGGTCTATGTGTGTTTACACAAATACAGACTGCTAATCAAAAACTTTGGTGAAGCATAAAAGTAAACAGGATGGGACTTTGTCTCCACACTGTAGATATTGCAGCAGCACAGGGAATAAAAAGCAATATGAATAATCTCTGTTCCTAATGTGAGCTAGTAAAAGCCTCTGAACACACGGATTACATCCACTGACTAATGTACAGGTTTTATAAAGACACTGCTGAGCAGAACGTTTCGCATTGTAGGATGATGTATATGACTTCATCAATAATAACTTGTCTTTTCTGTAACTCCTGAAAGCATTCCTCTAAGAATTAACCAATGCTGCCATAAGTCTTGGAAGATGCTCATCTGATGACTCCCTCCCATTGCTTTTCTTGTACTTAGGAAATCTCCCAGTACAAGCTTCATTAGTCCGGTCCTTTGCATCCTAGCAATATAAGTGCACTCTTGTTGTATAGCAGACCTATGGTAAGCAGCCCTGCTACCACTTCCCAAAATAAGGCAAAACTGCTTGTTGTCTATTTTGCAGCTCCCAAAAGCTGTAAGGTGGCAGCTTAATGGAAAAGACAATGTCTCAGTTATGTTAAACTTTTGGTTTCAGTGGTCTTTCTCTTTGGGAAAGACTGCATAAGGGATTCCTTCTGTAGTGGATTTTTCAGTTGTTAAAATAAAAATAGCTACTGGTTTATTCTTTCACAGTTAATGGAAACAGGTATTTGTATGTTAAAATTCAGATACCCAAGGATCTTCATTTCAACAGAATTAGGACACAATCATTTGAAACAGCTACAAGCCTGCACACTTTTGTTATTTCCTGCATTGGCAATCAGGATCTTAACCTATCTAAAAATTTCAACAGCAGTCCAGGTACAGAAATAATCCTGAGGAAAGGATGACTGACACAAAAATACTTTGATTAAAACACAGAGAATAAATTGGTTGGCTGCTGCTAACACTACCTGTGTCCAACATCAATCTGTCTGCTAAACAAAAACATCAGTTCAGATAATCACTACTTCAATCTTAAAACATGCATTTATGGTCTCAGATACAGCTTCTGCAGAAGATATATTCAAAATGTAAAATAGTAATCTATCATGAATGCTGTCCATGTGATATTGTCAAACTATCTACACCACTACAATAGGGCACTTTTTCATAATTTTTCCTCTGGTTTTACCATTCTTCTTCTTCAAATAAAAAATTTGTTTCTTCAAGAATGCTAAGGTTTAGCCTACATAAATACCATTGTCATTTTGAATATGGGACGGTTCTTGTTATTTAATTTTTTGCTACAATACAGCAGAAATCTCTGCCTAAGCACCTGTAAGGTAAAAGCAGACAGAGGGGCTGAGGATGGAGGGGCTGTTGGTTGCTGTTTATCCTTCCTCTTGCCAAAACAGAACCCGCTGATCCTTCCCTGCACCTGGGGCAGGGTTTTATCGCTGTGCAGCTCCCTTTCCAAAACCATTCCCTTCCCAAAGACAACTGCTTGGGTTACTTTTTGCATTTACCTGTATGCAAAATTGTTCAAGCTTGTGCAAACACTGTAGACAATAAGGTGCATAACCAATTCCCTTCTGAAAATGTTTTTGTGTTCACGCAAAGATGGGTGTTCAGGCAGTTCTTCATCTCACATGCTACCCAACTTGAAGTAAGCATTCATGGATAAAGGGCTGTGAAAATGAGTCTCTCCTGTCCTTCTCCATTCTAGCAGAGATTTTGGTGACTTCAGTTACTGGTGTGCCCTCATGCGCCCTGTTGAGCAGCAAAGCCCACACAACTGAAGGCTGAACACTCCCAAGCTGTGAGAGCAAAAGGCAGCTGAAGCACTCAGAGTGCTTGTGAGGAAAGCAAGGTAAAGGCTATGGGTGAAAGTCTAGGCTTAAAACCCAACCTCTGTCATAGGTATTTTGATACTGGAACTAGCATACTTCATAAATAACGTCCATTGTGCCGCTTGTCAGAGACTGCAGAGCCCATTAGTACTTTCCGTGCTGCCTGAACACCAGCCCTTGCTGCAGACTGCTCAAACCCTTCCGTTGAGGTTCTTTTTTCTCCTCATTTGAAATAGAAACTTTCACTTCTGCTATTTGGCCAGTAGCTTGGGTTACTTATGAAACTCTGGGACCTTTGTTTGAAAACATACAGATATCTTATTTGTTTCCTCTATAGTCCATTCTCCTCAACTGTGCCTGCAGAACTGCTGTGCCTTCATCCAAACACCTATCAGCTGTGGGGTTGGTGTGTTTGCTCCACATTATTGCTAATTTAAAAACAAAAATCCTGCTGTGTGCTTTAAGAGAATCACCACATGCCAGGACCTTCATTCCTCCCTCTCATATACATGTACTGCTGGCTCCTGTAGCAGGGGTGGAAATAGTAAATCCATTTTTTAGCTGCAAACATTTCTAATATAAATCCAAGTATAAGCATGCATCATAAAATGAGAAACTTTGTGTGTTTGTGTTTGCTTTTAACTAAGCAGGTGGGAATAGGTATGATGCACCTCCAGCCTAGGAATTTCCCTTTGTGCAAGAGAAGCTTTGTGTCCCCTAAATTATCTAAACTTTGCGTTCTAAGCAATCAGAGGCTCACTACATTATGGAAGAGCGTATTAGTCAATTAACAGCAAGAACATCCCCTGCAATCATCACCACGGAATTTTATTTTAAACGTTTGTCTCTAGAGCTTGCTTCTTTATTTTTTTTTTTTAACTAGATTTTATTCCCCCCTCCCATTTTCATACGGGAAATTGTTTATTTTTATGAAAGGCTCTACTTTCCACAGCGGATGACAATTAAGAGCCCCAATGGCGCCGCTGGCCCAGCCCTGCTGAGCCCGGGGACGCGGCTCGCCGGCGGGGCGGGGGGGTGCGGGCCTGCCAGCGCTCACCCAGCGGCAGAAGCTCCTTTCAACAGCACCTTCGCTCCCGCCGCCCGCCGCCCTGGGCCTGCAACCCGCGGCCCCGCGGCAGCCGCCTCGGCCGGCGCGGCCCTGGCAGGTCCCCGGCGGGGCCGCTAGGTGGCGCGCGCGGCCGCCGCGCGCAGCTGGGCCTGCTCGGCCGGGAGGCGCCGTCAGTGCCGCCGCCCCACCGTGGGGTGGCTGCGGCCAGAGGGGGATCGCTGCGGCCGGAGGGGGGTCGCTGCGGCTCCAGCGCTCGCGGGGCAGGAGCTGCGGGCCTGACCCTGCCGGCAGCGTGGCGGTAGGGCTTTGGCTGTGAGCTCAGGGCAAGGCGCGTTGGCCGTTTCGGGAACGCTACACGCTGTGTCGCTGCTGGTACAACAGCGTGTTCGCTCCAGGCCTAGACCGCCTCCTCCTCCGTGCGGTTACACAACTCTGAGGCGAGTAAAATTCCAGTAGTAGCATCAAAATGATGCAACAGAATAACACATCTGACTCCACTCTGTTTCAGTTCAACCGAAAGTGGCATGCTGTTAGGCCTAAACAAAGTCTTTAACAAATAAAGTTTAGCTACAGCTGGAGAAGGCAAGAATTAAAATACTTTTTTATTAAAAATATCAAATGGAAGTAACAGTTGTAAGAAAGCCACTCTGACAGTATCGCAATCTTAATCCCAATATTTACTCAAACATTTAACAGAAGAAATTTCTTTGTGTTGTGAGCCAAAGAAATAGAAACCACCATCAATCTGGCAATCCATATGAGATGAAAATATTGGCCATGAATTTAAATGAAGTGTCAAATTGCTGAACATAATCAGGAAAAGGTATGAGGAAGAAACAATATCAGGGAAGAATTTGTAGATTACAGAGGGAGAAGTATGAAAAAAGTATAGGTACAGTAGCTTTATGCGGAAGAATTCAGGAAGAAGAGGGTAATTAAAAATGCTCCTGTGACAAAGTAACAGAAAGGATTGAATGCTATAGCAGTGGTGAAATGAAGAAGAAATAAATGAACAAAAAACTACTGGATTTCTGCCAAAGGACACAATGCACTGCACAATACATTTGTTGGATAACATTTAAACTGTGGACCTGGGGGTGTTGCTTGACAGCCGGCTGAACATGAGCCAGCAGAGTGCCCACGTGGCCAAGAAGGCCAATGGCATCCTGGCTTGTATCAGAAATAGTGTGGCCAGCAGGGACAGGGAAGTGATCTTACCCCTGTACTCGGCACTGGTGAGGCCACACGTTGATTACTGTGTTCAGTTTTGGGCCCCTCACTACAAAAAGGACATTGAATTACTCGAGTGTGTCCAGAGAAGGGCAACGAAGCTGGTGAAGGGTCTGGAGCACATGTCGTACGAGGAACGGCTGAGGGAACTGGGGTTGTTTAGTCTGGAGAAGAGGAGGCTGAGGGGAGACCTCATTGCTCTCTACAACTACTTGAAAGGAGGTTGCAGAGAGCTGGGGATGAGTATCTTTAACCAAGTAATAAGTGATAAGACAAGAGGGAATGGCCTCAAGTTGCACCAGGGAAGGTTTAGACTGGATATTAGGAAGCATTTCTTTACAGAATGGGTTGTTAGGCGTTGGAATGGGCTGCCCAGGGAGGTGGTGGAGTCCCCATCCCTGGAGGTGTTCAAGAGTCGAGTTGACATAGCACTGAGGGATATGGTGTAGCTGGGAACTGTCAGTGTTAGGTTAATGGTTGGACTAGATGATATTCAAGGTCCTTTCCAACCTTGATGATTCTGTGATACTGTGTTTGTGTAAGTAATAAATAGTGGCTTGAAAAATGGTGGGATATGTTGTGATCACAAATGGAAACTTAGTAAGTGGAGGGAGTTTACAGAGATTTGGGTCATACTCTGAAAATATTTCCAAAGCTTTTCATTTGTGATGCCAAAATTGGTTTTGTGGTTTGTTTGTTTGGGGGCGTTCGTTGATTTGTTTGTTTGGGTTTCTTTACTAATCAGTTGCTTGCTGAATAAGCAACAGGTGAGGCAGATCACAGATCAGAAACAGCTTATTTAATCAGTGCAGCTTGCTTTAACATAGTTTTCCTGAGCAAAGCACTTATTTACTAACTTGTGTACAATATTGATAACTCTTCCATGTTTTTGTTTTGGAGGAATCAGGCTGAATTTGAGTAGTCTTACAGTGACTGAACAGCAAGAGTAGTGAGAACATGTAAGTAACAAGCCACCTATGTCAAAATGAATGGGTTTTCTTAGGTCAAGAAAGCTCTAATTCTCATGTCTTGTTCTTAATAATTTCACCACATACTGTTAGTCATGTGGGTATGTGGAAATGTAAAAAAATATTTTATGTCTCTACATACAGTAGATACAGCTCTAACCATAACATGGGGCAAATGGACAAGACTTGATAATCACTTTCCAGACAAAGCATTCAAAACTGCTATGTTAAAATAGTGATTTCTCTGCATGACTTTTGCATGCTTTTGTTTTTTCCCCAGTCAAGCTGCTTAACTTATTAACTCATCTTTGACTACTTGTATTTGACTTCAGCAAACTTACCTTCTTGCTGAGCCAAGTAACAGGTTGATACCCTAGCACCAATGATGGAATTTATACATTTAGGAGGTCTCTGAAACATCTCCCCTAAAAGCAATTTCAGAAAAAAATCTCATCGTTCTGAAATCATGTGGGGCTCTTCTGAACTTTATCAAATTCAGTGCAATCTAATTTGAACCATTTTCTTTATTTTTTGCTTTAGAGAGGTGAAATTCACCACGCATGATGTTTACTGTGCTTGCTTACAAGAGCAGTCCATTTCAACAGACCTGAACATATATAATCATTGCTGAGTTTTAGTTTGACTTTCTGCAAGTTGACTGTATTGGCTTCATGTGTTTTCTTTTGGCAGATACAATATTTTGAAGACTATAGTTGCTCTTACAGCTCTGTGAGATACCAGTAACACATGGCCTTGTCTCAGCCACAGAACAAAGTGGAAGTGAGTAAAGTAACTTTGCAAAACCAGCTTGAACGTACACATTGTCTTACAAAAGATAATATACCAAAAATGCCAATTAAGTTCTCATAACCAACATAGATAATGACAGGTACTACTGTGAAATTGTAGATGAGCAGATAAATAGCTTTCTTGAGAATGAAGATGTTTTACCAAAGTGTTCCAAGGTAATTGAATGTAAACATCCAGTGCATCCCTCATCATTTCTGCATTAACAAGCTTCAAGCTTATGGGTAACAGCATCTGGCTAGGTATTCTCCTGGCCTCTGGGTTAGATTGCTCTCAGGGACACAGATGCAGGATTTTTTCATGGTGTTTAAGCCTCAAAAGTTTGTGAAATTCTTTCATGGGACTATAAAGTGCTTTTCCTTTGACACCCCCCTCCAGAGAAGAAGTCCAGGAGCCTATTGCCTGTTTACAGATTAATTTTCCTCGGGTTTCCTTTGTTGCTTAACTGCCTCATCAAGCATAGGTATATTGTAAGCTATAGTTTATTTTCCATGTGAGTCAGTGTAAGTGATCAGACACATCTAGACACAGATAAGCATTTCATGTTCTTCCTGAACATCCTACACACAACTGCAAGAGGACATTAGAAACCAACAAACTTTCTGAATCCTGAACTACATTTTTAGATAACCAAAGTTAGACATGCATTTTCAGATGGAGTCAGCAAAGAAAATTTAACAGAGGTTGAGCACTGGTCCCTGCCTTATGCATTATATCATCCATTTACATGTTAAGCAACGAGCAGTATGCGAAGAGTACTTCTTCCTGTAGGCATAACTCCAGTTTCCATATAAAACTTGGCTTGTTGTCAATAACCAAGAAGCATTGAGTAAGTACTTTTCCAGTAATTGAATATAAGGGGATTACCTAAGAAGTGCTAGTCTCTCCACCCATTGTTGTAATTACTGTGTTAGTAAGGTATTTAGATTTTTCCATGCTGTTGAAAACTAGGTGCACAGCTGACTGGAAATCACACTGAGATTATACCTGTAGATTTCCAGACAGATTTCATCCTGAAGCATCTGCCAACGTTCTTGCTCACCCTCTGTATTCTTATTTCTGTCTACTCTTGGAGAAGTCACTTTTTTGTAATATTCTACTGAGAGGTTATTTAGAGAGGTGTTGATGCTACATTTTCAATCAATAGTGATGCTTTGAAGCTCACCTGGCACTTCCTGTTGTAAGGCAGTGTTGTCTTTCAGTTATCACCATACCCTAATAACTTCCATCCTAGCTCTCTGACTCTTTCTAGAAAAAAAAAAAAAAAGTTACTTTTAGTATTTCCAGAAAAAAAAAAAAAATGGAGAAATGTATTTGCTTACAATAAATTCTTCAGGGCTTTTCTTCAGAATACTCCAGCATTCTAGGCTTTGCAACAAGCACTTGCAGTTTACCAGTAAAGTAGCCTTCACATCAAGTACAAAGATATGTTTGTGATCCCCTGAAAATCTGTCCAAATTGGCTCAGTTGTATGTCTTTGAAAAATATGTTTGCATGTGGTTACTGCTAGATCTTAAAAGCTAAATTATCTGAAGCCTGCTCTTATTGAGAGAGTTAAGCCTCTTGCAGCTCCTGTGTGGGGCCAGCCTGTGTATGTGTAATTGTCATAGGTAAATGAGTATGGTGAAAGCCACAGGTCAGCAGGGCAACTCCTGTAATGGTTGCTCCAACTGCTTTTCACTGGTTGAGCTGTTGCCCAGATTAAAAAGCAGGAACTGTCTCTCCTGTACACTTGGTTGACTACTGTGGTGGCACATAAATGAATAGAAACATCTGATTTGAGTGAAAACAGAACGAAAATCAAGGGGCAAAGCAGTTCATGATTATGTAATGGATGGTATGGAAATGTTCAAGAGGCTCAAATTAAGATTTTGGGGACAACTTTCAGTTTTATGTTTATTTAGTAGCTATTGGAAAGCTTGGCTTTGCAACACCAGTAATGGTGTGTTTTCTGTGATCTACAGTTAAGCTGCTAAAGTTGAATTGCCAGGGGTGGAGGATAGCTGTGATCAAGAGCTGATGGACTGTATAAATCTGTTGTCTCAGTAGTTTCTAGACAAAAAACTTGCCTCTCCTGTACATTAGTTATGCTATTATAGCTCTGGTCATTGCTAGTCCAAATGGGTTTTTTTATTAATGCAGAGAGGCTTTTTAATATTTCTATGGGTTTGGTGAAAGTCCGTGAGAATTGGTGTCCATGACTGTCACCCTTAGTTTACAAAGATCTGAAAAGGAAAGTAAACTGTTGTAAACCCAGGGTGCTGGAAAACAAAGAGGCTCCACCCAAAACAAAGGTATGTTCAAGGCCAGAGAAGAACATGTAGCTCAAAGAAAAATTCTACAGAGCTTTGATTAAGTATTGGGAGAAAAAGGAGGAGGTGTCAAACACTAAGAAGATACTGTCCTTTGCTGTTCTGGGAAGCAGGACTTTGTAGAGTCTTTGGGAACATGCAGGAGTATCCTGTATATTCAGTACTGCTTTAGAAAGAATTCTTGACTCCAACGTTAAGTCGTTATTATTGCTAATTATCCAGGTCAAAAGATTCTAACAGTGTTCCTAACAGTTCTCAACCAAGTGGAGAACTGATCCTGTAATCCAGTTTTAGTTACTTGTGGTGCTGTTCTGGTGGTACAGACTGGTTAATAAAGATTTCATGTTTTTTTAATAGGGTATGGGGTCAAACCCTAGTGCTCTTCTCTGTTCATCCCAGAAATGGCTGTATGTCAATGACAGATAGTTGCTAGGTTGCTTATAACATGTTTAAAAAATTAAAATCTTCAAGAGGAAACATGCTACATTAAATTCTAATAAAATAGTGAATATAATTTTCCCTTATTTTTTTCTTAGCCAGCAGCTATAATTCATACAACTTTCTTTAAATAATTAATCTAGCTGGAATTTTTTAAAATTTTTTCTATTTTTAATCTCATCATGTGCCTTTGGTACTACAATTTCATACTTTTGAGTATTTCCATTCCTTGGTGTTCCTGAAAAGAGAAAACAAGACTTAGGTCAAGCACACTTTCTAGGAATATGTACATGCTACAGCTGAGGTGGAAATACAGCCCACTTTCCTGTAACTGCTCATCCCCCGGAAAACCGTGCTGTTGGTTGGTGGATATGAATAGCAATCAATGAGCAGCCTATCCAGTCAAATTTATGCTCTTGTAAAACAACACACTGAAGGATGATCGTATTTTAAATACTTTATTAAATGTTGAATCACTAGTGATCTTTTTAAGAGGAAGAGATAAGTTCAAGAGAAGGGAAGGCATAAATTCTTTCCGAGATTTCTTAGTAGTCTGGTATGCCTTCCTTGCTACTTCCCAGAGCATGTCCTTCTAAGGCATGTCATTTCCTTAGGGAAGAGTGCCAGGCAGAAAGCCAAAAAATCTGAAAGATCCAATTATACTGTATTTCCAAGAACTAATCCAAATCAGTTTCAAAGTGGCTTTTGTCAGGTGCCAAACAGAGAAACTTTCACGTTGAATAAATTAACAAAAGAGTCTACTTTTTTTTTTAGTGTTCACATCAAAAAAAGTCTCACCCTAACATTACGGCAGGCAAGTGTTACCCAACAGGCTGTACCACCCTTCAGCAATAAACGTGCATTTGTTGGCACAGCTTTGGTATAACCCCTCACCGATCTTTCGATTGGGCTGTGTTGGTCCAACGTAGGGACAGGATGTGGACAGGAATGAGAGGCAGAGAGGAGGCAGGCAGGCACTTGCTTCTGCATCAGCATTGCTGCTAAATGTCAGTTGGGGTCTGTATTAAGTATATACATTTTTAATGCAGCAACACAAAAATTAACTCATTAAGCATCAGTAGTTTTAAAATAAAAGCAAACATACAATACCAACAATATAGTACCTTCTAAAAGTTTTCAATGCTCATTTTTATCCCAAGTTTTTATCTATCTGCATGCTTTATGGGGTTTTCTTTACCCTTTCCTGGCCTCTCATGTAATTCCCTTAAGTGATATTTATGTTATTACTACTGATATTGCTCTTCTTAATCTATAGTATCTCACTTGTTTTTGGTGAGGTTCCTGTAAGTATTTTGACAGTAGACCTTATAAACTGAACCAACTATGGCTGAATTTATTAGATCATATCTAAGACAATGCTCTGTAAATTGACAATCTCATATATCTTTTTTGGTTGAGATAGTTCTCCCTTCCCCTCTGTTTTGGTCTCCTCTGGATGTTACACTAAAGGGGAAGAGGAACAGTTCTTTTCTGGCTTGAAGTTCCTAGTTTGGAGGGGTAAACTACGAAGCCTGCAGACTCTGGGTGGCATCACGTCTGCCAGGAAAGCTCACTTACTCCAGTTAGGACAGCTATTGCTCTGTGTCTGCAACTCTTAATAAGATAAGCTGGTTTGGGTCAAATAAACTATGGAAGAAAATATACAATAGAACTTCATGCTTGCTCTCTTTGCAGCAGCAGTATCTGGCTTAGTTCCTAGAAAATGGGCAGTTCAAACAGCTGTCTCCTCAACTGCGCTAAAAACGGGAAGCCACGAGAAAGCTGGATCCTCATTTTCAGCCAGAAAATCTTCGGCTATCACCAGCTTTTAGTTTTTACTGGGGAAATAATTGACTGTCTGTCCAGCCTTGGGGAACCGAGGTCATGCGGAAAACATGGCATTTTGTTTCAGGTTTTCTTTCTAAGCACTCTAACTGCTAAAAAAGTTGACAGGAGTATAGAAAGTTCAGGGATCAGGGCTGCCGCACCGGGCAGGGAGGCTGGAAGCCAGCCCCACTATCGGCCCACACCGAGCTGAGGGTGGCAGCCCTGGCTCGGGCAGATAAATGTCGCTGAGCCCCGCACTGGCCTCTGCTGAAGTCGGGGGCTGTGTTTTGGCCCACACGTGCGAGTAGAGGCTCTGCCCGCAGCCTCCTCACCCCCGCGGAGAGGCAGCGTCTCGCCGCCAGATCGGTGCCTGGGCCCGGCTGAGGGCAGGCGGCGGCAGGGAGCTCGGTCTGCCCCGGGGAGAAGCCGGAGGCGCAGGAGTTTGTTCCGCTCCCGCCAGGAAAGGCGGCTCCCGAGAGCGGGTGAAGCCCTCGGGATAAAGGACGCGGCGGGGGCAGGCCGCACCCGCGCCACCCGCCCGCCCGCCGCCGCCGCCGCCGCCGAGGGCTTCGCCCGGCGGCTGAAGGGCCCGGCCGCGCGCCGCCGCCATCTTGCGGCTGATCCCTCCCCGCCGCCGGCATCCGCCGCGCAGCCCTGCGCCTCTGCCCGCCCGCTGCCCGCCCGCGGGCCCTGCACGGCGTGGCTGGCCGCCGGCCCGGGCCTGGCCTCCGGCGCACGGGGCGAGCGGCGGCGGGGGGCGGTGCTCGGCAGCGACGCTCCCCCCGGGCGGGGGCCCCGGGGCCGGCCCCGCCGGGTGCTGGACCGGCTGCGAGCGCCGGGCTGCCGCTGGCGGGGCGGGCCGGGGCGGGTCAGGCCAGGCCGGGCGAGCCCTCCCCTCCTGGGCCTTGGTACCGGCGGCCTCGGCCTTGGGGAGTTTTTCACCTTGGCAGAGTACAAATCCTCTATAGGTACCCTTGTGCGGAGGCGCCTACCAAAAGCTAAGTAGGTAAGCTGCCCGCTTCTTCCCCCGACTTCTGGCTTTATTTTCTAATGAGACAGCTGTCACACAGGACAGGCTGTTATTTTTGTATCTCTCGGGGGTTTCTTAGTGAAAATGCTGTGTGCTCGTAGCTGGGGTGACCATGGAAAGGAGAGCAGTGATGGGCAAGAAAGGGGCATGTGAGAGGTGTTTGTTTTTGTTGTGGCTTTCTCACTGTAAGTCAAAGGATGTTTCATCCCTATTTGGCAAGTGGGGTAAGCGAGGTGCTGCTGACAGTAAAATGTAATCTGTATTTTGAAAAATGATTTGTTGTTTGCTTCAAAAGCATGTATCTATCTGTTGACAAGCCCTAAGATGAGTCTAATTGAAAATTAAAGGGAGGTAGGTTTTCCATGTGTTTTGCTGGCTTGATATTTTGTTGGCACGTGTTGCTTCATTTGGTCTTGTCTGAACACCCGCCCTGACAAATGCTGATGTAGCTGCAAGTGTTGCCGTTTTGAGCTCTGCCAGTGGCGCACTCAGGGCAGGCCTTGGCTTCATGGGGCTTCCTGTGCACCCGGCTTCCCCTGCTTCTCTGCTGCCCAGGTGCTTTCTTGTAATGACAGTGTAGGGGAAAAAAATGAAAAAAGAAATGCAATCTTGAAAAATAACTGCTCGGAGACGCTAAGGTCTGATATTTCTTGTGGCGTTGTCTGGATTTCAAGCTAGGGGTGGCCCACTTCTTGGGTTAATTGCTGTTACAATGTTGTCCTCTATGTGCTTTCTTAGCCCAGTAAAGAGAAAAGTAAACATTGCGGTTAACTCACAGGAATAGGAACTGCAGTAATCACTTCTTCCCACTTAATCATTGTAACTCTCTAAAGTTGCTTCCTTTTTGCCTTGCTGTACAAACTTCTATATGAAAATGCATATGGTACATTCTTATCTGGGCTGAGGATGAGATGCTAGAGCTGCCATGAATGGTAACTATTCCTGCCCGGATTCCACTTTCAGTCTCCTGAATAAAATAATGTGTCATCCTTGGGATGTTTCTACATTGCATTAAAGTAGGAAATGAGGTCATGTTGTGGGATATAATTTGTGAACAATGTGCACAGCCTTGCCAGTGTCACCAGAGTTATCCTGAGAGTGATTATAAGCTGAAAGCTTGAGAATGAGAGACCAGAGAGAAGACGTACATTGAGGTATCTCTTTTATTCTCTCATACAGTCTTTGACTTTCATTAGAAAATAAGATGAAAGGGATTTTCCTGCTGGAAAGGGAGACAACTCTATTTTGGTACTCAGAGGGGAACCTGATGTTGCTTAACTCACAGCTGCTGGAGAATTGAGTTTCTGGTCTGGTGAATTTTAACACTTTACAAATATTGACAGCCTATGAGAGAAGTAGGCAAATAGCGCTGCTCCAGTTTGTTTCAAGGGAATTGTAAACTACACTTGTTCCTTGCTCTCTGTCTCTTGTTGGTCTTCATACCAGGCTTCGTCTCGTGCTGGCTCTACTGTCTTTCCTTACAAACGCAAGCTGACAGTCTGGCTGCAAGCAGTTATGCTTGATAAAGTCGACAGCAGATAAAGCAGCATTGTTCCTAAAAGCTTTGTTTTTATTGGCCTGCAGTTCCCAACAATGCAGCTGTGTCTGAGTTTTCAAGTATTCAAATCTCAATCCTCAGTCCACAAATCATATGTCCTATGGAGTCAAAGTTAAGTGCTTTCCTTTGGAACTGTGTTATATTTTCTTATTTTAGTGTCATTTGATTAGTTAATTTGTTATGTCTACTGTAAGAACAGATGAGTTTCTGTGTAGAACATTTAAGGTTTTGGTTTTACGTCAGATCGATATCTTTCATTTCCTTAAGAACTATGAATTGATTAATTTCACTCATGTGAGATGCTAGTTTGAGTTAAGCCCCAGGTGTGATAAGGCTGTATGTTAAATCTGCGATTAGTCATTACATAATCTCACAACAGTTATGTAAATGCATGTAAAGGGGCTGAGAGATGTGTTCACTGTGTTAAGCAGTATGCTGTGCAAGAGCTTGCATTTCTGGAAAATACCCACTACTCTGCAGTAGGTACCTGCGTTAAATGTGAATGTTTTGGGTTGTGCGTATCTCTGGAGCTGAAGAGATCATTCACGCTCAAAGCCCTCTGAGGAGTGCCAGTAGCGGCTTTTAGTGTGATGCAGTTTCTCTCTTTGAAACTCATGTTGTTCACCAAAAATTGGGCCTGCCTGACTTTACAGGGTCCGTTGTAATGAAGTTCAAGGTGAAGATAGCCTGAAGGAAGGCTGCAGGACTATTTGTGGCACTTTACAAAAGATGGATGGAGGATGTGTGGGTGTATATCCATGTCGGTTTTGATCTAGTGAGGAAGATACAGGATTTAGCACATACTTCTGACTGATACAACTAGAGAGTCAGTCTTCTGCATATTTAAGTCCTGAATTATAAAACTGGGTACAAGGGCACTTCTATATTTTGTAGCAATTCTATGAGGAGAAATAATAATACAGAGGGAAGAGAGGTGTTTAATTTGGGCACAATTTTGGTTTAAAAGTACGGGCTTGTGTAGCTGTATTGATAGGCTCACTTGTGAAGGCTTAGTCTGTGCAAGCAAAAAGCCTGGATAGCTCAAACCAGTTTTCAGGAGAGAGGGGAAGGAGATGTTATAGTGGCAAAAGTCTTTCCCACTATATAACTGTATGTGGACGGTGGCTTTTGTGAGTAGGAATGTCAGAAAATAAATTTTGTCATTAGTATTGACACGACGGTAAAAGATACAGCCTTGGATAGGAAGGCACGGGGAATGAGAAGGAATGGTAGAATTTAGGGATAGATACAACCAAAATACACTTCCACTACAGATCAAACATTGCATTTGGTTAAAAAAGCTTCATGTTTATCTTATTGCTGAAAAAAATACCTCAACAGAGCAGGGAGTATGTTGAACATATTGCATTGCCAGGACCCTTACCTCTATGCAGTGCTGCAAGCTTGAAGAATTTGAGGTGGGGCCATGCCAAAAACCTACTTTTCACCTGGCAGCTAGTGTAGAATGTAGCTGGCTTCTTTCAAGAATTTGGTGTTGGAAATCTGTCTTTCATCCTTTTGTGGACATTTCGCAAATCCCAACAACTTCCTTAAGTTTTGTTAGTAGAAGAAATGGTTTGTTGTCTGCTTAATTCATTGCAAGTTTTTCCATCGTTCTATAGTAGATAATGCTTTGAGCTCCTGATCTGAATACATCTTGGCAAATGTATCATCTATAATGTAAGAAAAATACAACCTTTAAAATAAGCCCTACTTGAAGTGACACTCATTTTCCTCGGGAGAAGACATAGCCAAGGCTACTGGACAGATTTGGATGATGCAGCTGCTCAGTCCTGATAAATTACAACAGCGTTGTAGGAGTGCTTACTAAAAGCCTCAGGCATAAATAAAAGTCATGAGTCAAAGAGTTCATGCTACATGTGAATATGTGTATGCTGGATGCCAGGGTGTGAAATAGAGCATACAAGATCTCACCTTTGCTCTGACTTGATTTACTTGCTTATTTACCTGGCTGTTATGAGTTCTCAGTTCCCTGCGGATAGGCTACAAAGAGGCTGGGAAGACTCTTAAACCAGTTGTCAGTTTGCACAGATATAGCCATTGTGCTGTACAAAGCACTGGTTTGGGAGCTGGAAATCTCAGTTTTGCCTCTGATATGTTACATAGCTTGTGGCAGACCAGTTCACCTTTGCCTTAGTTTCTATGTCTACAAAGCGGGGTAAATTATCTTGACTTCCTTTACAGAATACTTCAGGATTTAGTTATCTCAAAATTCTATATGTTGAGTTAGCTGATGGACTGCTCATGTTTCAGAGCTGTTTCAGCAAAGCCATATCTGTTTCTGGCAAGACCTTGCTATTGACCAATGAATATTTGTGTTTAATGTCCTCTCTTCATCTGATTTGCAGACTTTACATGTCTACTTGCATATAGAACCTACTGTGTTATAGTCAGCCCTTTCAAAAGGGGTCATGAAGATCAGGAGTCATGAGACGTATCTGTTGTACATAATACTTAATTTAATGCATACTTAAATTTCACTGTTACAGGCCTAAAGAATTGTATGTAGGAATGTGGGTAAGCAATAGCATGATGAATTAAATCTTTGGCCACTGCGTCATATATGTATCCCTTTCTAACTGGAAACTGTATCGTTAGCACGTGTTACTGAAATGTTGGGAGAGGTCGAAGTTGCATAAAGCAAGGTACAAGCTTGAAGGGCGATACGATGATTTGATCTCTAAATCTTTCTTGAAGGTAGAGGGCCTTGCCAAACGTCTTTTGTGCCAGAGCGCAGAAGCTGTGATTCTTGGTCAAATTTATCCTCCTTGCCTGGCAATCAGTTCTTGTAAGGACTATTCCTCTTGTTACTCTATAATAGATTAAGAGGGCATAAGCTTATACTGTAAAAGAATATGAAAGCAAGGGGGTTTTCATGTGCAGAGAACGAGTCTGTAGAAGGATGTACAAAAGAAGAACTGATACTAATAGACTATGAAGATTTTTCTTGCAACAGAGTTATAGATGAATATGAGTTCAGTAGGGTTGCATTTCCTCCAAATTAGTGAATTTTGTAACCTAGTAAAATAGATACACGGCACAGAGTAACTGCTTTTTGGGAGAATAGGAGGAGGACAGTTTCAGGCTCATTGGACTTGATTTGATAGCAGGATGCTCACAGAAGAGATCTTGGAGACAGGCTGAAATGATAGTTTTAACAGAAGAAGATAGGTCTGGATTAGAAAGAAAGATCTAGGAGTCATCTATTTATAATGGAATAGTGCTTATGAAAATACACAGGCAGAGGATGTGGGGAGACAAAAGAGGAACAAGGAAAGAGCCCTATCGGCACCCACAGAAATTTAGAGGGATCCTCCCATGTAAATGTTATAGGACCAAGTAGAGATGGGAGGACAATTAGGAGGCACTGCAATTACAAAAGATATGGGAAAGGTGAAATCTCAAGAAGAGGATGATTATGATAAAGGGTATGATGGTCACAAAGAATGAAGATGGAACCCCAATTCTAAGAGTTTGAGATGATTTTGGCCTCTCAGGGTTTTGGTAAGAGTTGTTTCAGGGGCAGAACCTCGGTTAAATAAGATCTAAAGTTGGAGGTGAAGGAGGACTCCTGACCATGCATAAAGTTGAGCATGTGGAAGCAGAGGTGAACAGCAGTAGTTAGAGAGGTCAAGGGTGGGATTTTAATATTGGGAGTTTAAGGTGTATTTTTATTGTGAAGGAAAAAGAACCAAGTAGGACATGGTTTAGGGAGGACCTGAAGTAAAGTTTTGTGGGACGCACAAAAGGAGTTAGAAAAGATAACTAAAAATTTGACTCTTTCAGAGCAGAATATGTGAGAATGGTAGGGAATTGCCAGTGAGCTCAGGAGATAAGGAAGGTTACAAGCTGCTAACAAGTATGTGAAAAGTGTTATGCTTTTCTGTTAGAGTTAACTAGGTTTGTAATGGTAGTCCAGCAAGCAAGGAATATACACTGAGAATTTAGAAATTACTGTTTTCTGAAACGATGACTGGAAAGTGCTGAAGAGTTGTAATTTATTCTAAATGATGTTTAGATCCTAGAATAATAACAAAAACCATCCTTGTTATATCTCCTTTTCTTGCAATGGATTTTTTTCTTTTTGAATGTCCAGTCCACATTTAGTTTTAATATTTTGGTGTTGCCCTCAAATTTATTTGGGGATTTTTTAGCCTCTGTCAGTTGTCTTCTTGAATTGTGTGGAGTTGTGAGAAGATGATGTGTGTATGGAATGATATTTCAGCATTCTTCTTTCTCAGAGTTGTTTCTCTTTAGCTACTTATTAGTTATCTCATTATTTATTTGTAATGCAGTTGTAAGTGTAAACTTTTCTGTCAGCAAGCCTACTACTATAAATATTCACAGCTTTGGAAGTTAATAAATAAATTTGTTTCTTTTACAGATGAAATCATTTCATGCTCTTTTTTTGGAAGAAGTGGTCAAAGGAAATGGATAACTATTCAGACTTCAATGCAAAGAACCTCTCATCTTCAGCTAATATGTCTATTTCTTTGCCTGGACAAGTTGGACTCAATAGCACTGGTGGTACTCCTTCTATGTCAATAAGCAGGCTTTTCCCAGCCCTGTTAGAATGCTTTGGAATAATTCTTTGTGGCTATGTAGCTGGAAGAGCCAACATTATCACATCAACTCAGGCCAAAGGACTGGGAAATTTTGTGTCCCGTTTTGCACTCCCAGCTCTACTGTTCAAAAACATGGTGGTACTTAACTTTTCTAATGTGAATTGGTCCTTCCTTTACAGTATTTTAGTTGCCAAAGCTGCTGTATTTTTCTTTGTCTGCGTTTTAACATTGTTGGTAGCCAGTCCTGAGAATCGATTTAGCAAAGCAGGTTTGTTTCCTATTTTTGCTACACAAAGCAATGACTTTGCACTGGGATATCCAATAGGTAAGTGTGCTTTCTTCTTTAAAATTATTTTTTCAGTGTTCTAGATGTGTTTGCTTTCATTTTTCCATAATTTGAAATTGACTTCTGAAATGAAGTTATATGCTATTGGAGCCATTTCTCAAGTCACATTTCTTGACCTCAGACCATGTACTTTTTAGTAAGGGAAGAAAACTGCAAGCTGGTATGAATGAGACAGAATTTAAAACAATCCAACTACCGTTGCTGTGTGATCTTGTCTTGTTAAAATAAATCAGATTTAAAAAAAAAAATGTTATCTCAAAATTGGTATAAATTACCTTACACTTACTGCAGGCAATTTTCCTTCTGGGAAATTGATAGAGTTTCACTTGGGACCAAAATTCCTTGCTTTGCAAAGTATGACCTGTGGCCCCTGAAATAGCTGTAGTGGGTTTTTTACTGATTTGGCATTATGTCTTGGTTTAGCTCAAAGAAAACATCTAGCCATAATGTTGGTGCCTACTGGTTGTGGAGTGTGTGTGACAAACTTTAAATCTGTTCAGAAGAAACTTCTAATTTTTGTGCTACTTAACATAATTTATGTAGCCAATCGTGTTTTATCCCATAATCTTTAGTCGTGGAAGAAGTCAGTCTTTTAAAAGCAAGATTGCTGCGTGATTTGTGGTTACTTGCATTTGTGTATCAAATCAGAATTTTATGCGGCTGTGGTGCCATTCTCAGGATGTATAACTAACCACCAGTCCAGCGGAGCTAACAAACAAACAAACAAACCACAAAGAGGCATTCAGAGTATAACTTGTATAGCTGCGTACTCTTGTTCTTGTAAGCCTATATTCTGAATTCCAAGCAACATCAGTTATTAAACTTAATTTATCCCAGTCTGCAAGACTATCATTTTCTTCCCTTTTGATAAGCAAGATTTTTTTTCTTTTTTTATAGGTTTTCTTAATGGTATGTTAATATGCTTCTAGCCATGCGTACTGTGCGCTTAGGAAGTGGTGTGGAGTTGTAGCAGCCTTCTCCCACCTGCTGCTGCCTGAATTGCAGTGCTTTTTACCTGTCTTGGGAGGCTCTTTTGTGCCAACGCAGCTTTCAGTGCTGCCTGCCAGGCTGACCCGTGTGGCTGGTGTGGGAAAGCATGCTGCAGGCATCGGGATCTTCAAAATACACCTCGAGCGGAAGGCATTTGGAGAGGGTGCCTGGACTATGTTTCATTTGTTTACTGCTTCCTGAAGAGAAAATGCTCTGTGCCTCTCAAATTCTCTTGAGATCACTCTTATCATCTAGACAAGGTTAAGAACAAAAAGAGAAAGCAAGTTTGTTCTAGCAAAGCAAGAAGCAAGATATTTGATTACAGAATTGAAAATACAGTTACAAAAGAGAAGCTTAAACATGTAATTCCAGATTATATGTAACAAGTAGCTCTGTATTCTCCCTGTTCCAGAGCAACATGCTCAGGAGAATCTTTAATCTTTTTTACTCTCTTCAAATTTGCTGTATATGTCTAAAATATAGACAAATGCAATTGCAAACTTTTTCTTCCTTAGATGAAAATACCCTGTTTCCCTCAGTTGCATCTCCTAAGTTTTATTCCTCTTGAGATAAACCAGAATTATATCACAAATAGGGGCTGTGAGGATTACATCTTTGTTTCTTGGTACCGGATTAAAATGCCAATTAGTGTTTCTCCTTTTTTTTCTGTTTTGAGGTTGTCTGAACATATTTCTGTTGTATCCTTCTAGTTAAAATGTTCTTTCTACTTTAAATGACTTTCTTTTCAGATTACATTTTTCTTCATGTATTTCATGATTTATAAGATATGATTAATATTTCTTCTATTTACAATCTGGCCAAATTCACAACATTTAGTTCATTAAGAGCTTTACTGGAATACTTAACACAACAGTAACACGGTAGGTACTTAAGGGTTGCTTATTTCTTAGAGCTGTTTATTTCCTTTCCCTTCTCCCGACTTTCACCAGTGTGTGGTTCATGCTGTCACATGTGAAAACTTTTTACTGTTAGTGGCTTCTCTGAAGTGTTTGTGGAACTGGGCAACAAAGAATGCCTTGTTTATTCCTTTTATGTATGGTGATAGGTAGTGTTTTGAGCAAAGCCTGATCTTTTAAAGGAAATATAATTTTAAAGGTTGCTTCAGTTGAAATTTATAAAGGCAAAAAGTCAGTATTGACAAATACTGTGTATCAAAATAAAACTATTTTAAAAGGCAGTTTGAACTCCTAAATAAATAAAGTCCTGAGGTTTCATCCCATGTAATTTCTTTAATGCCCACTATGCCATTTTTTGCTGTTTAACAAAGATTTGCAAATAGGAAAATTAAAACGCAGGTTAAATTTTCAAAGATTGCCACTCTGTTTTTCTCTAAATGGCAGTTCTACACTACAAGTAATGGTGTGAAAAACAACTGATACAGGGGTTTGCTAGCGCCCCCCTGACATACATAGAATTACTACGGTAGAAAGCTTTGGTTTTTATTACTGCGTGAGATGATACAACTCTGACACAACAGCTTCATGTACTCTCTGGTGCTGTATTGTTACATTGTTACATAGCAGGAGTGTTGTGTGGTCAGCGGCTCAGTTACCATGACTTTTAATGGTGCTAACTGTATTGAGCATGAACAGCTAGTGTGTGATTTATATGTAATTTTGAGCAGCTGGGATGTGGAGAATTGATTTTTTTTTTTAAAGTATTAAAATATCTTTGATTTCAATTTTTTGTTATGATCAGCAAGCAGGCACCTTGATTTAAATAAAAAGATTTTTTTTCCATCAGAGATAGTTGCAGATTATTTTCACTGTCTTAAAAAATCACTCTTAAGGAAACATTTTTTTATTTTTTTTTTCCACCCACTGACTCATTAATCTACATTGGTTCCACTTTTTGATACTCAGGAAAATGCGTTGTGACTTCATACACCAGTTAATACAATATATTATGGTCTATAAGTACTTTAAGTATACAGTTTCACTTTGCCAAAAAATAATGATTTATTGCATTTTTCATTCAGGCATTATTTACATGTGACTTGTGTTGAGTTGCATGTGATTGAAATGGGCGTTTTGTATAAAGCAGCATAAAAATATCACTCTAAGGTTTGAGGTTTTAGAAAAAAAATCACTTACATGAAAAGTGTCCAGCATGTTTAAAGTGGTTTCATTTATCAGAATATATTTAGTGTTTAAAACTGGCTTGATAAATGCAGTAACTAACCACAAACTTGGTAGTTCTGTTCAGCAGTTTATTTAGGATTTTGAGACAGGTAGCTCTTGTATATGTACTTTAATCATGGTCTGTAAGAGAAAAAGCACCTTTAGTGCCTTTTTTTATATACTGGAAATCAACTAATTGAGAATGTCAGTTTATTCAATCTAAAGAGGAGACTGTTTATTGTAAATGCTGATTTAGCACTTAGTAGATCCTGTCATTCCAGATGCTTGAATAATATGAAGGTAAAAATCTGGATTTTGAAAACCAAATTTTTTTCTTTTTCAGAAAAAGAACAGGTTTAGTATATGGGGAAATTGAAATACCTGCAACAGTTGGCTGCTTAGTGATCTTAAACATTATTTAGTACTTTGAGTGCTAAGTTATCCCTCAGAAAGGTCTAGTAGATGTATTTATGCAATAGTAATTCCTGTTTTTTTATTGGTCTTTGTAGTACAAGTAGAATTGCACTGTATATTAAGATACTTCTGTCTGGGGAACAATGTGTTTCTCTCTAAGGTAGGAAAAACTGTAATGGAAAGCATCACTTAGCATATTTCTGAAAATTATTGAAAATAATAACATTATAAGGCAGGTAAAAGATAACATCCTACTTTTAAAAACTTTGGGGTTTTTTAATTCACCCTAGAATAGAATCTTGTATATCTTTCCATGGTCTTTTAATGATTTTTGAAGTGCTGTTATCACAAATTAGAAGAAGCAATTCTACCTTGACTCAGAAGTATGTAGTAGCAATGAAGACAAATGCTCATGATTTAAAGTTCCTTGAGGGAGGAGAACTACAGAGATAACTCTTGTCCTGAGTAGTCCCAGAGAATGTACTAGTAATTATGTGATAATGTATTTTGTATTTGGTTGTTGCTTTGCTGTATTGTATTGAATCAGTGTAGAAAGGTCACACCTGATTTGCCCATGGAAGACTGGTTAAATTTCAGAGATGTGAGACTCCCCTAAGATGAGAGGCAACTTGTGTTCTGCAGAGGTACATTTAATTCTCCACAACTCTCATGTTTCAGGGGAGGAAAAGCAATTAAGAACAAAACCAAAAATTTTTCAGCATTTGGGATGAGCACATGGGAGTGTTATATCGTTTTGTTTTGGTTTTTTTTCTGTAAATGTTGAATATTCATAGAATCATTAAATAGTGTTGGGTAGTTAATCTTTGGTCTTTAATGTGTTCATTAGTCAACTGTGGCCTAATGGTGATTGAGTACTTCTCTTACTACATCATCTTATATTGATCGTAAATGCAGTTACTTCTGAAGGATAATGAAATAATTTTTCTCTAGTTTTCAGACAACAAAATTTTATTTCAATATTAATGTATTTTTGTACTGAAATGTCATCACTCATCACTTTTCATTTCCTGTCTTCTAGTTGAAGCTTTATATCAAACCACTTACCCAGAATATCTCCAGTACATTTACCTAGTGGCTCCAATATCTCTTATGATGCTAAACCCTCTGGGGTTTATCTTCTGTGAAATCCAGAAGTGGAGGGATAATCGCACTGTGTCACTCAGCAAAATCAAAATAGTGGGCCTAGCACTCCTTCGAGTTTTGCAGAATCCAATTGTATTCATGGTCTTCATAGGAATTGCCTCAAACTTTATTCTTGGCCAGAAAATTCCCGAATACCTTGAAAACTTCCTTGACGGACTGGGCAGTTCATTTTCTGGCTCCGCACTTTTTTACCTTGGACTAACTATGGTGGGACAAACAAAAAAACTGACAAAGGGTATGTTTGTTGCACTGATCCTTCTCATCACAGCTAAACTGTAAGTTTGATTTATGTACTTTTATAATTTTTGTTCTCTAGATGTTTTAAGCTCTGAATATGCTGGTCAGATGGCTTTTCTCTCAAAATCTTTAAAATGATAGTATGTTTCACTTCCAGTATTTTGGGTGAGTGCTTCCCAAATTCTTTGATAGTGTACAACTGTTAACTTTTAAAGGAAGTGTAGAAGACTACAAACCTGTTGTCAGGCTCTGCAGAGAAAAAAATTCAGGGGTGCTGTGGCTTCATGGTCTGCCCGCAGGCCATCTGTCACGAATTGAGTGTTTGGGGAATTATTAGCTTAAATGAAAATTTAGTAGTTAAATAGTTAGACAAGAGTGAGTTTAAATATTATTTAATTAGTATTTGTATTTTCTTTGGATTACACAGTACTTCTCTAAATTAGTTGATTTTCCTTGCTTTGTCTATAAATCTTTGAAACTGCTATATTGGAAGAGCTTAAAAATGGTCGCTTTACACTCTTAAACTCTCTGACTTTTAAGCATGAATAAATGACAATTTGAATTTAGAACTTATGTCATCATTATCTTCCCTTGAATATATCTGTTACTGGTGAACTAAATATTTTATTTGCTACAGAGCTACAATTACCATAATAGAAGGATTGTTTGGTGGTTACGTTTATACTGTAAAATTTGCAGGTGCATTTGGATATCAGTACAACTAACTAGCAAACTTAAAAGACCTAGCTTGTAAACCAGCTGAATGGCAAATTTTGTAAGAACATGAGAAAAAAAAGTTTTTTAACATTGCCGCTTTGCTTTGCTAGTGTTTATGTAATTAGCCGTGTAAGGCTTGCATAGTGAGTCTGTGTGAGATCTGGGGTATTGCTGAAGGCAAACAAAATAGTGTTGTTGCAGGGATGGCTTTTTTTACTGGCCAAAACTTTCAGAAGGGATACTTAAGCTTGAGCCCATACTGTATTTCAGACAGCTTGCTGAAAAGTGGTCTAAATTGCAAAACTTCTGACTGCTTATAGCTACTATTACTTTAACAGTTGAAAAATTAGGAGTTTTTTTATATTTTACCTTTCTAAATCTGAGGTTTATACAAAGAACATGTCTGCACAATCAGAGAATGTGCTTATATCCTAGAGTTGGTTGTCGTTTTTACTTTTTTTGTGTATGGGTTTTTCTGGTTTAACTTTAAATTTTGCAGCAACTGGAAAATGTCATGGTAACAGTAAAGGCAATCATTCAAAGTGATGTCAGGATTTTGCTTTTCGTAAATAGTATTCAAACAAGCCTTAAATTGCCTTTTGGTTCATTTTCTGGTAAGAGTCTATTGCTATAGCTTGAGTAATTTTTTTTAATTACTTTTTTCCCTCTCTTTTCAGACTTATGATGCCATTTCTCTGTAGAGAAATGGTGGAACTCTTGGACAAGAGTGACAGCGTAGTCAACCACACCAGTTTATCAAACTATGCATTTCTTTATGGAGTTTTTCCAGCAGCACCTGGTGTCGCAATATTTGCAAGTCAATTTAATATGGAAGTAGGAATTGTATGTGGTTAGCTTTTCCCAAACATGTACCATCTTTGAGCTTAACTTTGTTGATGAAATACTTAAATAAGTAGGCTTGATAAATTTGGTTTTTAGTAGTATAGACTCCTTAGATTTACTTGTACTCCCTAGATCTCAAATATAAATTATATTTTAGATTATTAAGCAAAGTACTCTCTCCTGATGTCTCAAGTGTCTTGATAGTACACGTTCATAAATAAGTCCTCATACTTTTCTTATTTATGACTCTATCAGGAAGAACTAGGATACCTTTATATTTAAAGAACTTATATCTTTGTTGTGGGTTTGTTTCTGGTTTTGAGTTGTGGTTGTTTTTTTTTTTCCAAAGACCTCATCTTTGAGCCACTGTTTTTGTAGAAAAAAACAGAAATTATGTTACTGACTTCAGTAAGAACAGTGTTAGCTTAATGCTGAAAATTTATGAAAGAACTTATGCTTTAACTGATTCTGTTGCGTTGCCCTTCAGTTAAATCTTGCAATACAAATGCATTTTTTTATAGTAGGAGGGTATCAGTTATCTTTTCAGCTTAAAATACAAATGTTGTAACTGTTTCTTTTCTTCCACTTGAAGTGACATTAAAACATTCCTGTTGACTTCTATTGTTTTTAATGTTATCTATGTTGAGTTTTTTTTAAAGAAAATTTTTAAAAAAAAGGTACAAAAAGTAAACCATACAGGATAGAATTTTGTGCCCAACAAACTCAGGAAATCTCTTTAAAACAGAGATCTGTAGTATCTGTAGTATGAATAACAATTCACACTTCCATCACTGTGCAAATTCTAGAAAGCAGAAAGACAATGAGAAGTCAAAATAGAAATCACTTAAATGAAATATATATGACTTCTTCACATGAATTGGTGCATATTTGTATTTGCATAACTATGTTTTCTTATTTATGGTGTGAATATTTGCATCCAAAAGTAAATTGTGACATTGTAAATTCACCCGTAGGCTGTAGTCATTAGTATATTTGACACCCATAAAAAGTTCTGTAAAAATTTGCAGTAGGGAATCTCTGTTCCTACTATTTCAGAAGCCTGTTAAAAATTTCAGTTTAAATGTGTGTATAAAATGGATACTTTCTGACTCAAATTCTAAATAATTTGTTGTAGAAACAAGTCAGTGATTTGTTAAAAGTCTATGTACATTTAATTCAAAGGTACAATTTTGCCAGTGGTTGTATTCCTGAAAGCAGATTATTTAGTTTGAGATCTGATTAACTCTGGTTTTGTTTGTTTGACCCTTTTTGCAGATTACCTCAGGCATGGTGATAAGCACTTTTGTATCTGCACCTATTATGTATGTTTCTGCGTGGCTCTTGACCATTCCATCTATGGACCCCAACCCACTGGCATCTGCACTCCAAAATGTTAGCTTTGATATAAGTATTGTCAGCCTCATTTCTCTGGTAGGTATTGATGAAGTGAAATACAAAAGCACACAGTCATGTCAGGGTAACATTAGTACATAAGCAGCAAATGAAGTCATGATGAGACATTTCCTTGTCATATCCTGTTGCAGAAGGATGAGGAAGGAGTTAACAATCTTCTTGATTTAGCAGTGGGTCAGCTGGAAAGCTACACTGTAGAAAAAGATGGTTAAGTGAATTAGAGCACTAGTGCAGGGCTTAAGAGTTTGTCCTTTTTGTGTCTTGTTTGTTTTTTTTAAATAACGGGATGTGAGGGAATAACAGTACTAGCTTACACCACAGGGACTAATTATGTCAAGCCATGTGAGGTGCTTGGATATCACAGTAATGGAGGCTGTGTAAAAAATTCAGCTCCGGAAATGTCAGTGAATATTTATTTAATAAAGTATTAATGAAAATGTTTAATTTGGAAGTTTTAATTTAGCTTTATCAAATTCCTTTTCTATAAATTATTTTCTTAAAAAGTGGGTTGATGATCTGGAAGTCCAATGTGAATTGTGTTTTGGCTTTATAGGCACTACAGACAGTGTGTTTGTTTTTTTAAAATAAAACCATCCACACTGGAGGGAGTTGGAATTCTTTTAAATTGTCTCACTGAAGTCCTCTTGACTTGAAACAGTGCCTCAAGGGAAGCCACAAGTAAACACTTCCTCTTGATATCACAGGTCATTTTGGGAGATTCAGGGGAGTCGGGGGCAATTTTAAATTCTAAATTGCTGGGCTAGTCTGTAGTCGTTTGTGTTCTGAGGAAAAACTAGGCTTCTGCGCACCCGCACCAAAGGCAAGTTCTTGGTGCTTCCTGGAAATATTTCACCATCATGAGAACACAAAGATGCATTGCTTTTTCTGGCTGTAGTTGCTGAGGTATAGGGGCTGGCAGCAGATGGTGTGGAACTGACTACAGTAGTCATGTTGCTAAGAAACTTTTCAAGAAGATTTGTTGTATATTTACTTTCACTATAGTCTGCCAGAATATCCCTCTGGTTCTTTTGGGTTTTATTCTACTCTTAAGTTCAATTTTTCTCTTGTATGTTACAGATCTGGTCTCTTATTGTTGTTCTTCTGAGTAAGAAATACAAACAGCTTCCTCATATGATTACAACAAATCTACTAGTTGCTCAGGTCAGTAGTAAGAAGAATGCTGTTGTGTGAATTTGGGGTTTTTTTAAGACTTTTAACATTTTTAGAAGTTTGGTTTCTACAGTGATATCTTTGTAGCCATCTGTGGAGGGCAGGCGAATCTAATGTGCAGCCTGTCTAAACAATTTCTGTGCCATAAAATACATCCTTGAAGAAAATGATAGTTGATGATGGTGGTATGGTTCTCAAACAGCAGAATGGACAAAGCAGCAATCGGAATGGAGAATGGCTTCTGAAATATATTTTTGGTTACTGCGTAGTACTGTTGGGTGCACTTCTGTATCAATTTATGCCAATCTGAAGTCGGCAATGCCAAGATCAACAGCAATGTGGTGACCTGATTCAAGGTGCTAAATGGAAAACTAATCCCCATGCTGGTTTAGCTCCCTGAAGTGGCTTGCTGAGGGATCAGACAGGTGCCAGTGCTGATGCAAGGAAGGGCTGTGGGAATGCATGGCTGGTGGCTAGGGAAGGGCAAAGCCAAATAGCTCTGGATTAATTTTAATTGTTATTTAAACTGAGAGAAAACTACAGAGTACTGCTGTTCCTTCTTCCCTTGACATCAACTGCACAACTGCTGTTAAATTCAGTGAGAGCAGCCTGTGCTTGTAATATATCTGTGTGGTAGTGCTTTCTGGTGTGTTCTGTAGGTTGTGGGTTTTTTTTAAAATAGATATATATAGTAAACTTTCTGAGTTCTGATCATGATACATTTGAAAAAAGTCACATATGAGAGTTGCAGATGCTTCTTGTCTATAACAGCAAAGTTAGCTTTCATCTGAAAAAAAATTTCAACTATTGCATTACTGTTTCCATAATACTTCAGCCTATCTTTTCAGATTCCTTCAGTACTAAAACTGTCATGTATGCAGTACCACTGGTGAAAACTTGTAAAATTCTTGGTTGAACAAACATCTGTTGACCTCAGCTTCATGTCCAAATCATTTCGGATAAATGGTTTATACTTAATAAAAGCTTTACATTTTATTTATTATATATAAAGATTACATATTTATTTGCCTTACTCCCAGTTTATCTGAGCTATATAATTGCTGTCCAAAAAACCCTTCTGAAAATAGGGTACTGTAGTGAGTGACTTAACTGTAATACTGAATTTACTGCTGCACTGCTTTACTGCTGTGAGAACTATCCAATTCATAAAGTCAGATTCCAGTGAATCTGGGGGTGGAGTTTCAAAGCTTATTGTAGCTATATTACACTGTGTTCAGTTTTTCTTCTCATCCTGCTTTCCCCATTTAAATGATGGCATCTTACCTTTCTTTCCAGTTTATTGCTTGTATTGGAATGGTGGTATGGAATTTCGTTGTTAAAGAGAAAGACATCACCATGCAGATCCTAGTATTTATATTCCTCTACAGCTCACTTTATAGCACCTACCTGTGGACAGGTATGATTTTTCTAGGCAGAACCTAGGTACTGTAATAAAAGATTAATGTACTGAAATAATTTCATTATATTACTCAGAGTAATTGTTCCTTTCACTTGTATGTAGTTCTACAAATATGCATACTTGTGAGCTGTGCCACACTGCAGCACTAGCAACACAGGGCTTGGTGTCAGGCACTGCTGCTGCTAGTGGAAGCTTATACCTAGGGCAGGTCTTGTTTGTCTTTGCTAAATAGAGCAGCCTTACTAGCTTGTAACAACAGACAAGAACCTGCTCTTGAGGCAAAAGCCATTACAAATACAGTGAATGTGGTGGGTTGTCCTTCAGCTAGTCAAAATCTTACCAGTGATTTTTAATTAATGCAGAGTTTAAGATTTTAGTTATTCAGCATTAAGTAGATTTAAAAAAATTGTGCCTCAAAGAAGTAGGAAATACAGAATAAAGGGAAATACCAAAGTAGCTTTAACACTGCTTTCCCTGGCAATTGTAATTTCTAAAAACAATGTGTGTGTTATGCAGGTGTAAATGATTAATGAAGGGATTACTTGAAATAGGCAGAATTGAAAGATGCATCAGGAATCTTGGAGAACCTTAGAAGTATGATTAAAAGAAAAAAAAAAAAGAGAGACTTTGGGTATTCAGGAGACTTTTTATACCGTTCTTGAGTCCAGAAGTCTAAGGGTTTAATTCCTGTGGTATTTGTGTTTAGCTGAAACAGGTAGCTTATGATTAGTATAGCCTAACATGAATACTAGCTTTGCTTCAGCATGGGGAATGCTGCTGAGCTTCTGAGTTGTGAATAGAATAGGCAGTTCCAGAAGCTACTTCCGTATATAGTTCTATATGTAAAAATGTGTAAAACTTTTTTGTTAAATTTATCATTGACTTTATGAGGACCAGTCAGTTTTTAAAGAAATGTTGTATAACAGAATACAACATTATTTGTTGGTTACTTAAGAGTGTCAGTCTAGAGCAACTGCTGTTGATACCTTCAGAAATTAGTTACTTGTGTCTTCAATGTTCTTATGACATATTTTCTACACTTGTGAATCTTTCTAAGCATTTAGAAGTGGATGTTTAATATAAAAGGTCATGGAATTTCTTCCATGTTTCATGATTAAAATGATTTTTTTAAGGTAGTAGATGTTTCTATTTTACTTTCTCAGAATACAACTAGAAAACCAGTTTTGAACTATTTGAAGGGCTGAGAAGAATGTCGTGGTTATTGAGCAGGTCACATCATAGAGTTTCTAGATTGTATTTATCAGTTCCCTATTTAATAATAAACAAGGCTTCTTTTTTTTTTTTTTTTTTTGTAGGTTTTCTATCTTTCTCTTTGTTTCTGTTGAGGAAGAGAGAAACAGTAAAGATTCCCATTGGGTTTATTATCATAGCTGGATGGGGGTAAGTTAATTCAGATATTTCCCTGTAGGATTAGTGGGAGCATGCTAAATATGTTACTTTGTTCCTATTTTGCTCTTTCAGAATCCCAACACTTCTGGTGGGAATCTTACTAATTGTTGGTGAACGTAACAACACTAGTATTGACTCTGCCTTTTTCTATGGAAAATACCAGGTATGAACATATTCTGTCCTCATCACGTCAGACTTCTGCCGTGTCTAATACATTATTGAGAAATAGTGTTCTCTGCTTCTGATGTAAGTAGCTTTCAGTCGAAATATAGGCTACCATAATAACAGTATCATTATAGAATGCTTATAGATTGATACAAAAATGTATTTCTGTAATGAACCATTAGGAAAACTTGTTTGAACAAGGACCTTCACATTTAGGCAACTGTGACTAAGAAGAAGAGGGAGTAGGCTTCCCAGAGAAAAGGCTTAGGAGTGGTAATGAATTGCAGAGCCCTTTTCCTGGTGACTAATTTGTAGTCTCACTTGATAATTATCTAAAATTGTTACTATCCAATAGCTAATTAATGGCTTTTGGTCTGTAATAGATAGGATCTACATTACCTGTGTAGCAGTAACTGCTTGCACTGTGGGAGCCTTCTCTGCACAATCATGGGTTGAAAGTCCCTGAGCCTGAACTACTGTTTTTACCAATAAAGAGTTTCTCTTGTCAGAGGTTGCAAAGTGCACTAGCATAGATAATTGTCATGTTTTCCCTCTGTCTTATGGATAGAGAGGCTATGAGTGTCTCAGGATTATTCATGTGGTGCTTTCACAAGTATTAAATAGCCTCAGAGTGGACTCTAGGTATCGGTGGCAGATGATTAGAAGGAAAGGTTAATTAATAGGATGCTCCCCATTGGCAAAAGCATGGAAATTAGAGCTGTGTCAGAGGGTGACAAGAGCACATTCCTCTTTGGAATTAAAAGGTACCTGAACAGAACTTAAATTGGAGCACTAATGATCCTGGGGGGAGGGATGATGGTGATGAGGGGTTGTTTTTGGATTACTGGAAATATTGCGAAAAAAAAAAAATTTGGAAATAGGGGTCCCCAATTTAAAAAAAAGGAAAAAAAAAAAAGTCTGAGTTACTCGGTCAAGGAAGGTCTCATATACTGATTGTTCTTTCAGTGCCACAAGATGCAAGAGCAGTAAATACAGAAAGCTCTGTCTTACTCAGATGCATTTGTTAGTATATTTAGAAAAGTACAGAAATTAGAAAGACAGATATATGCAAGTATTTTTCTTTATTTTGTATTTAAGTGTATTTCCTTTGCTCTCTTAACAGATAATTACTACAGCAGTGATCCTGTTCATCAGTATATTGATGTCAGGTATCTCACTTATGTGCATGAACAGAAGTAGGCAAGAGTCAAGCTATGAGGTACTGAACCCATATTCACCACGTAGCCAAGTGGAGGATGTTGAAGTGGAAGGTAGTGAGGGCAATCGAGTTTCAGCTGCTGTGCCTCAGCCTTCTCCAGGATCTTCTGCACAGCCATCTGCAGAAAGAGGTAGAGAAAGTAGATTTGTGAAAGAACAAATGTCTCAGGATACAATAAAATAAAATAATGTTCAAAATGTAATTCTGACCTGGGAAGGACAGTTGTTTACACCTTCAAGTGTTACACTAGGACAGGAGAAAATCTAGATATAACTGCCCAAGGATTTAGGTTTATGTTTCTAAGGAAAGTTTGATGTTTATCACTGTAAGGGTGGGGGAAGTGGACAGGAAAAAAAGCATGCCTATGGTTTCTATGTAAGTAGTGGTATCGTGATAAGGATGTGATAAATGCAGTCCACTGGGCGTCTTAGATTGTTTACCCACTAAACTGTGTCTCTGAGAATAGATTATATGCCAGCAGTGTTGCTACTCCATGTGTTTCTAATCCTCCTTGTTTGTATGTAGTCTTTTTGATCACTTCCCATACGTTTTCCCTCTAGCTAGAAGTACTTGCATTGCTTCCATGGTGGAATTGCTATGTTAAATATTTCTACATATTAGTAGTGTAACCCATCTACCCTCTCAGCAAATGGGAAAAATTGTCTGCTTTCTTCTTTTGGGTAATTTTTGAGTATAATAGTTAAAGGTGTATAGAATATATTGTTATACTTGTAAAATAAATTATGGTAGTGAAGGAAGATAACTATCCTGTTACTGTACACGCTTAGGTTGCTGTTCTTGTCAAACAACAAATGGTGAATTATCCTGTGCTAGAGAGAGCAAAGCAGTGTCAAATGCTGTTGAAAGCAAGGTTCCTCCAATTGAGACAGGTAAAGCAGTAGTGTCTCCTTGTTTTAGTACTATAAACTCTTCCACACTTGTGTGTTGTTTTCACAAAGAAGCTGTTTGGGCTGTTGTTCTCTCAACTCTACCCGGATAATTTATATTTCATATTAAAATCAAGTATTAGGCAGTGTTTAGGTGTTTGCTCTCTTCTGCGTGATAGTTGTTAGTAATCTTTCAGTACTCAAGATGAACGGTTGTTTTTGGTTGGTTTTTTTTACCACTAAGCTACTTTAACACATCATTCTGAGCGTTCAGACTTTACCGCTCCATCATTGCCTTGTTTGGATGCTGGGAAGTTGAATGCTTTGCCTCAAGTTTTCAACCTAAACACACTTTTTTACATTCTCATGTTCACATCTTGTGTCTTCTAAAAAAGCCTTTGTTGTAATAATGCACAAGTTTTGAATGAGAAACCTGAATGAGATCTAGAGGAGCAGGCACTTACTGCAGTTTAGATCAAATGTCCATGCTGCTATACTGTTCATGTCTAGGGGAGAGAGATGGAGAAAACTGATTAAGGGGGCCTTAGGAATCACTGAAATAGAAAAAATGGATTGCTGTGTCTGTTCAGCACCTGATGGAAAGCTGCATACTCAGCCCATTCTCATTGTACATTGCTTTCAGTAATCAAAGCTAGCTGCAGTGCAACCTTTCCCTTTTTCCTATTTTCTTTTTCTTGGTTTTTTTGCATCCTTAACAAGGAAATTCATACCTTCGTGCTTTGTTTGGATGCAGCATAACTTTGAAGCAGTCTAAATATTTCATACTGAGACATAGTTATGTCTCCTCTCACAAAATACTAGCTTTCCACCTATTGCCAACTCTTTTATCTATTAAGTAGTTCAGACAAGCATCATAAGAATGTCTTCCAATGACAAAGAAAGGCCAGTTTAATTTTCTTATCCTAAAAGATAAGGTAGAAAATATCTTAACATTGAGTGGAAATTTTTTAGACCTGCTGAGTGAACACTTCAAAACTATACATCAGTAAAAGCGAATTGTAATGGATACACTTGTGTGCCTTTGGCTGCAATAATTACTAATCCTTGTACTATCCCACTGAACTACAATGACAGGTATCTGATGCAAATTCTTAGTTATGTCTTTGGCCAGGAAGTTTTTCACTGCCATCTAGAGGAAGATACTCTGACTTCCTTAGAGCTTTGTGGCTGGAAGACAAGCATCCATTCTCTGTGTGTTTGGCTCTTTTGATTGATAGAATTATGACAGTGTTCTGATATACCATGTTCAAAATACAGTCACAGAACTGAAATTAGATATGGTTGATTGTCTGCTCTAGAGCTCAACAACGCTGAGATACAGAGTAAAAACATTAGATTTGACATTATATTTGAAATATTTATTCCAGAAATTAATTCTAATTTTAAAAACTGTTCTGAGAAATGCCTATTTTTTCGTTATTTCTAGTAGTTTTTCTAAATGTTAACCACAACTTAAGTTTGCATTAAACCTTTGAAAGAAGAGTTCTGTTACAAAAAGTTTCTTCACTTTACGAGCACATGTAAACTACTGTTTCATGTGAGAATAGATGTCTGAACAGGCTGTTGTCAAAGCCAGTATTAAATTTTTTGTGTGTGACTTCGGTACAGATACTTACAAGGTAATTTAACTCAGGAAGTTACATTAAGGAGTTTGCTCATAGAGTTCGTAAGTTAGAAGCCTAATAAAAAATTCTGGTTTGTTTTTCAGCTGATCAGTGTGTGAGTCATTGCAGTACTCAAACCTGTGTATTGGCTCAGGAAGAACAGCTTCTACAGACTGGAGACAAACAGCTGGCCAGACATGTGCTGCTGTGCTTACTTCTTATTGTTGGCCTGTTTGCCGTAAATATTTTTCTCCCCATGTTGTTTAACTCATTGAGGTGGAATGATTTTTAGGAAAGCTATGTAGACAGTCCAGTAAAAATCTTCCAATTACTCATGTAACAATTCATTAAATAAATTAGAGGGTTTATTTTGATCCCTTACTGGAAGAGGGATATAATAAAATTAATTTTTCTGTGCCACATCATAAATTAAAGGCAAGTTAAGATTGATGATGTTAGTGAGCAAGCCACACTGGAGAACTGTAAAAAGAAAAAAAATTGGAATTATATCATTTGGTAATTAATTAATCACTACTGCCCCTCTTCCCATTTTTCTCAAGAGCTAGTCTTCTTCCCTAGACAATAATCAATTGAAAATATAAAGTGAATTCTACTTCTGAAGGAGACTGTACAAAAATTGTTCCATCTGATCATGCTTATATTTGGAGCTTGGAATTTTCTGAGGTGCTTTAGTAATGAAGAATAATGTAAGACTTTATCTGAAATGAGAAAATGCAATTTTGTTAATTTTGTTGCTTTTAGTGGTGGTTTGGAGGCAAGGCAGCTGAGTTGGTGTTGCCAACCATCATTACTGACTAGATCCTAGCTGTGAAGGTGGCTGCTCCTGTGTAAAAGTGTACAATACCAGAACATAATGCATTAGGGATATAATTTGAATTTTTAACTGTGACAAAGATGAGAATCAACTCTCTGTTTGAATGTAATGCTGAAAGTTGAGCTTCTTGTGGATGACAATTAGGGGGGAAGTATTTTTATTTTCAATGGAAAATACTATGGCATAAATATGTAATGCTGCAAAGCAGGACAGTGTGGCACAACTATGTAGTGTAATAGCTACTAGTGTTGCTTTTCAGGTTCTGTTAAATAACAAAATGGAAGTTTTCCCTTTCTCAAATTTCCTGTATCGAATATTCCATGCTGATACATTTTTTTACATCTCATATATTTGAGGTGTCCCAAATGTTAGCCTCTACTTTAGTTGTATCTGAATGATTACATAGATACTATGAAATGAGACCAGTTACATCGAAGAATTAGCCTTTACACCCAAAGGGGTTAACTTTGGAGGTTTTATCCTGCTGTCAGGCATCTAAAATCGCTGAAGTGGTATGTGCTTCAGCTTAACACAATCTTAACTATGCAGAAAATATGTAGAAAGCACTGGTCTCAGCCAAACAGGCCTAAAGACAAATACTGCAGATCTGTCTGGGCTAATATTGTCTGTGTTAGGTTGAATATGTAAGTATGCTTAAGGCAAGTTCCTTACATAAACATCTAAAGGGGTAGGACCTCTACACTGGTATGTTTTGCATTATTTTGTTTAAAAACAAACAAGTTCTTCCCTCCACCCCCAGCTATTAAGCCTAACTAAAATGATGTTTTGAGGTGTTTGTTCCTTCTTATTTGTCTTTATCTGAATCATTTGTTAAATAACAATGGTGAAAATTGTGCAAGAATCTATTAGCATGTGAAGAGTAAGAAAGTGCTTTTGATTTTTAACAGTCAGCTGAGGTTTGTGGTTTTTGTTGTGTTTTTTTGTTTTTTTTTTTTTTCCTTAATAGAATCTTTCCAGTTGTTTGTGGTGGCTGTTCAACCAAGAGCCTGGAAGGCTCTATGTGGAATTGCAGTTCTTCTGTGCTGTGTTTAATTTTGGTCAGGTACTCATCAATGTTTGTTCTGAAAATTACTTTGTTAGTGGGTGTTGCAGCAGATGCTGTTACAAGCACTGTAAGTTGAAGTCCTCAAACAATGCTGAAGTCACCAGCTTCTTACGTTGTTTTGCCTTTTTTTCTCAAGCTTTTTCTTTTGCTTTAATAGCTTTCTTACCATAATGCATGTCTTTTATGTTCATGAACATTATCAAAGGTACAAATGACAACTGAATGCCAAATGCCTGTGGAAATTGAGTAGGATTTTAGCCTTATTTGTACCAGAAAGCTTTACTGGTGTAGCTTCTGTGGAGTTAACACCAGTATAACTAAATAGGTACAAGATGGCTACATGGATACTTTCACTGTAAGGCTTTAAGTTGTTACCTCTTCAGTTTCAGTTACAACACCATCAGCTAATAGCTGACAGTTAGATGTGTAATTGTTCCAGCTGCACATAGCCTATTTCAGTGCAAACTGACACAAGGTAGCTTGGTGATCTATGAAGGGGAAAGCAAGGCAGTATTTACACACATACTAGAGGAATGTTTTACAGATCCATGGACAGGTGTGCCTGCAAGATGCACTGCAGTATCAAATAATGATAGTAGTTTTGATACAAAAATGGCACAGAAAAATGAATTAACTGGAGAGCATTCTAGCATTCCAATGTAAGTCAGTTCTTTTCTTAACATTAACAAAGATAGATTTAAATAACTGGCTATGTAAGGATAGCCAGTTACCCTTAAGTGTCAGGTGGCATGTCACAACATTAGGTTTACCAAACTGTTTCTTGAAGAGTTTCTTTGGCCTGTTACGTTTTAATCTGTCTTTTTAAGGCCCAAATGAAAAAATAAAAGCAGAAACAAAATGCATTTTAAATGATACCTAGAGAAGAGAGATACTTTTCATGGGTGTTTTGGCAATGAGTTTTTAACATTTTGTTTCTGTTCTTTAGAAACCAAAGTTTTTGCTTAATGTTGCTTTTTCTGTATTTTTTTTCCTCCAGGGCTTCATTTGCTTTGGTATTTTTGGCTTAGATAAGCATCTAATCATTCTACCATTCAAGCGAAGGTAAATAGAATCTTTATACATACACCTATAAACTTCATTATTAACAATAATAATTTTTAAAGGGTACTTAATGTTCAGTGCCATTGCATGCCATTTCCTGTTTATTCAATCTTCCAGATTTCTTTCCTCTCCCAGTTGTGGAGAGCTAATTGCAGTTCACTGTGCATAAGGTTTTTTTACACTGTCCTAATGAAATTCCCAAAGACACAAATCTCACAGGCTCCTTAGAGACAAAATCTTTGGCAAATGATGATGAAGTATGTGATTGGATCAGTGAGATGATGTATCTTCAGAAATAATTGAATAATAATTAAAACTTAGATGTGAATGCTGAACCTGTATTCATAACCTCATGCAAGTACTTTGTATGGATGGACATTTCACTGTGGAGGCAGAAGTTGTACAAAGCCATCTTTAACTTAGAGCTAGCTGGCTGCGGTGTGAATCCAGCAGCTAAAGCTGGCTCCCAACTACCCTCTGTCTTTCCTTCTGCCTGAGCCTAGAATAAAACCTCTCAGTGTTCAAAGGCCACACGAGTATGTTGTGAAGATTATATATAAAGTACTGGGCACAAAACCAGTAAAACAGTTGTGATAAACTTCCTAGGAGTTCCATTCTGTTATTTGCAGTTTCCTTAAAAATGCCTCTGGTTGATTTACTGCTTTTTATTTATTTTCTTTTTTCTTTTTAAGACTTGAATTTTTCTGGGGAGGAAGAGAAGCAGCAGGGCATACAGATCCCTCTGTACCTGAGGAAATCAGGATGACCTGTCAACAGTTTGTTCGTTATCATAGAGATCACTGTGTCAAAAGTATTGTCAGAGGCAGAAGGTAAGGTTCCTCCCTGTATGTATAACCCAATACAAAGGTCATAGCTCATCGTTTGAAAATAATGAAATGTGGTTTAATCTGTCTGTGGGCGATTCCTGTCGTGGCATATTTATTCAAACTCGAGGGTTAAGAATTTAGCAGTAACAGAGAAGTGTTTCTGGTCTCACACTGAAACATTGAGGTGTAAGTTACCACATTATCCCATCTGGGTTTTATATAAATTCTAAAAAGTTTTATGTTGTTAAGGCATTGTCCCAGTTTTTTGCATTTAGCTGGAGTTCAGGAGAGAAAATATTTCTGAAAAAATGTATTCGATAATACCCATAATAGAGTGCATGTGTCTGAGTTTTGTCAAACTTGAGACCCTTCATTTGTTTTGTTTTGAGATTAAGGTGTCAGTATTTAAGTGACTGTTTACTAATAAATAGCTTTTACAGGAGGCAAAACTATTGCAACTGATGTCAGTGTGTACTCAGAGGCCACTCAGTATGTGAGATTGTAGTGGTTTTAGGACCTTTAGACCTTTTGAGTTCATACAATTTTTTTTGCTTATTCCTCTTGTGAGGCCTAAACCTCAGTTTGTGAGATCAGCAAAACTTTCAGAAGCAAATTAAGATACCCAAATCAAGGATTATGTATTCAGGTATGTGTAGGTGGATGAGAATAGAAAGGCAGACAGAAGCAGCAGGAACAAGAAAAAGATTCTGTCTTTATATAAATATTCACAGTATGAAACGGAGACATGACGAATTGTTCTAACAGGACACTTATACTTTTTTTGTCATGTGAGCTTTTAAGTAGAACTAGTTTGGTGGGATGGGGTGGTCTTTTAATGGTCGGATTGTCCAAAACCACATTCCAGAACTGTTTTTGACAGCATCATGATTTTGTTCAGTCTCCTCAGAAGTCAGTAATGTTCCATAAGAAATAAAGTAATAAAGTTATCTATTTAGGAAAAATGAACTGTGGCAGTTCAAAGACTTGCTTCTTTCATGCCAGACAGAAAGGATGTATCAGAAAACGTTTGGTTTGAAATAGGACAGGTTTTACAGCTGTGTTTCCTGTGCCTCTGCTGCTACTGTGGTTTCTTGGGCTTAGGGCTGTTCATTTGGCTGGGTTTTGTGGTTATTAATCATATATCCACCTGAGAATACATCAGACTGACATTTGTTGCTTCATTGTTCTAATATTATGTTTGTGTGGAGGGAGTTTCATATCTTATTTCTCCTTGTGAGTTAAAGCATTTATCTTCTCGTTTTAAATATTCATCTAACTTAATCCTATTCTCTTTGGTTTAAACATACTGTAACTGAGACCTTGTAATCATGGATTTTTATTTATTTTAATTTTTGCCTCTCTGCTAATAGATGTTAACACTTGCTCTGTGTTACTGCTGCTTTTAGCTTAAAAAAAAAAAAAAAAGTAGTTTGTTTTTTGCTGTCTTGTGTAATTGTTAATCATCTTCAGAAACCCTGCACTTGGGTTCCACAAAGCAGATTTTAGATAATCAGAAACATTCATTGCTGCAGGTAAATTTCTGAATGGTATTTTTACTGCAGTTAGGTAGATGTTAGTGGCATTGCCTTATAAATATGTAAAAGAAAATTAGTTTAGTCTTGTTGTAAAGGCTTTGTTTATTCTTAGTACTGCCTGTGTGGTAAATATTTAACTGGATATGCAAGTTAAATGGTTTTTGTTTACAATATATGTAAGCAGTTAGTGTCTGTTTAAAGCTGTAGAGAAATGATAAAATTGAATTAAAGTGCAGATTGAGTCCCTGTTGCTGCGGGCATGCCGCACTCAAATCAGATATTTTGTTGCAGAAATGGTCATGCTAATGAGTACATGGGAAGTAAGTATCCAAGAAATAGAATTACATTGTGCGTGTTTTTAGGAAAATTGCTACTTATGTTCACTGAAGTTTATTTGCACAAGCCTAAAATAACTTTGTACCTACATTTTGCTTCTCCTTGAAGTGTCTGTAGGAAAAGGTAGTGAACATTGGCATGTCCCTAATATACAAAATTTGCAAATTCTCTTCTAACATGCTCTTAACTATCATGATGTCTTTCCTTGTTTCCTGCTGTTTTTCCTTGCCTTTCCCCATCGTGCAGTGGTGATACCAGATTTACAGAACATGTGGGTGAATCATTCCTTTGACATACAGGTGTGGTGCAAAGATCTCCACTGGCATCTTCTTTGGCTGTGACCTGGTGAACTGGCTCATACAAGTTGGCCTTGCCTCTGACCGTGGTGAAGCTGTGATGTATGGAGACAGACTGATGAAAGGAGGCGTTGTCCAGCATATTACAAATGAATTTGAATTTCGGGATGAATATTTGTACTACCGCTTTATTCCTAAGAGATCAGTCGCAGTTGAGAGCCATTGACCTGAGCAGGTAGGCAGAGGACAGGCAGTTAGGTCAGAGTGTGACCACCTCCTCTGCCTTCACCACTGAAACTGGAAGTACTTCTTTCTCAGGGCTCTCAGAGAATTTTGTTATTCTCTCTTGTAAAGTTGAGATGTGGTTCTACTTGTGTCTATTCTGAAGGAAATGGTACCAAGTGATATTTAGTGAGTGTTCCAGCCAGAGTGCAACTAGAACAAAACAAGATGCTCTGGATTTAGAGCATTTTTTCAATTCTGAGCAAAACAAATAGTAAAATGATACGTGTCACTGTCATATTATAGAGGCATTATAACAGCAGCCTTAGTGACTGGTGCCACAATGGAAAAAAAAAAAAAAAAAACCAAACCCCAAAACATGAATGAGAGGTATTTTTCATGTTGCTGTATGTTTTCCATATTTTAGTGTGATGAAATATTGATTCATTTATGGTCAGGCTTCCCCCCTGACTTCATAGAAGTAGGATTTCTTCTGTCATACCCCGTTTTTACTACTCTACTCTTGTCTAACACCAGGAACTTTTTCTAGCAGTTTACACCTCAGATCAGGTGGTTTGTTCCTTCCTTAAAGATAAAATCCTCTGTTTGTAAAAGTAGAATTGTTATGAAGATGATTCTGATGTCAGAGGATTAAAGCTGAGGAAATATTGAGTAGAATAAATAATGGTTTTGTACAAATTTACCAAATCTTAAAAACATGTAAAAATACCCACCGCTCCCCCAAATTGGGAAATGATATAATGGAATTTCATTTAAACAATTGGTTCTGAAGTTTTGCCTTACGGTATAGTAACAGCTTTGCCAAGAGTAGATTTTTTTACTTTCTGCAATTAGCCTTTCCAGTTTAATTCAGAAGTGCCAGCCTCAAATAAAGATGTTACAGAAGCCTTGGATACCTGTGCAAGTCAAGATGAAAAATTTTATCAAATCATAAAACCTTTTAAATGAAATACAATGACTTTAAATCCATTATATAAAGGATCCTAACTGAAGATCCAAGTTAGGGTTTAGTGTAGCTGAAATTTTAGTATTGGTTGCCTAACACAGGTTTCTAATAAGCCTCAGGTATCCTCCTGCGATGTTTAAATAATTACTCTAGTGTCATTCAGATTCCAGTGCACTGAAGGCAGAATCTGAGAATCTGTGTGTCTTCTGCAGTATTTTGAAAAGGTTAAAGACAAACTGTAGTATCCAATAGCCATTACGTTGCCCTTTTAAAACTGTAAGAACAGCATTTATATGTCTAAATAAAACTTTTATACAGTGAGGGAAAGGAACCCAGGTATTAAAACAAAAAAGTATTTGCTCAAGCATATTAATAACTCTTCTCATCTTTTTTTAAACAGTATTTCCCTTTTTTCTTTTTTTTTAGTACACAGATTTTTATTATAGCTACTTATGCGTCTATTTTGTACTAAGAATTAAAAGTGATTTTAGCAGCATTAAACTACTGTTCAAGAAACAGTTGTTTTATGGTAGCTATAAATCCATGCAAGACTTATACTGGAAACCCTTTTACTGTCAGTCTTACTGCACTTCTGCAGTGTGCACAACAACATAACTGCATCCTACTGCATATGTATGCTATACAAACTGACATATTTTAACGTTTTCCAGCAACAAAATAATTGCCATTTGTATCAGGCTGTGGCCACAAAGGAGAACAGTAGTGTATTTCCATTACAACTGCTGAAGACAGCTAGATCAAATATTTTGGAAAAATTACATATATGTGACTTAAGAGCAGAAGCCATGAGTATGTCTGGCTTCTAAATACTGTAACTTGTCAATAAATCTGTTACTTGATTTCAGAGTTCTGAGCTTTGATGTTATGTGGGGTGTGGGAGGGTTATGTGTGCATGTCTAGATTTACAACAAATGTGTTTTCCTGAGAGATTTGATAAAGTGGCTCTTGGGTTTCAAATTTGGCATTTCTTAAATCTACCCTTGATGCTTTTTAAGTAGGCAGAGGACTTGTTAATGGATGCTCACACAAAGATACCAGTTTTCATCTAAGCCTAAACAGATCTTTAGGAATGTTTCACGTTACCATCTACTTACCAAATAATTTTTTTTTTTTTTAAATTGAAAATTCTTCAAATGTTCAAGAAGTTGATCTTAGGTCAGTTTTATGGTCCTATGCATAGTCATTCTTCTTGCACTCTTGTCTTTCTCATTGTCATCATAAAGTCCTGCCCTTGCCTCCCTTTTTATAATGGCTCTGCTCTTCCCTAGATTTAACACAATATATCTGTTCTAATTAAGAAATTGCTCAAAATTTCTGCTTAGAGAAGGCTCCCTGTTACAAATCTAATGAAGAGAATACCTTTAATTAACAACTGACACCAAATTCTGTTAAACAAACTGTTACAACATTGTGACTGCTGATATCATACTCATTAATCTGATGAGAGATTATCATGGTTAATAAATAAAGAAACTAGGAATTAAATACAGGATATGATAATCTGTTTATAAATCACTGGGTACTTCTGGAAGCTAAGAATAGACTTCAGATAGCTTTAGAAAGTTAAGTAACTCTTGTATCTGGTAAATACTTGCTTCCACCAAGGAGCACTGGCAAGTTTTAAAATAGTTGACAATTTGATATATGTCAATAGTTGATCTACTGATGTGTGAATTTTTGGTGGTTAGAAATAGCTTTGCTTTAAAGATGTGGTCAGTGGTGCAAGGTAGGTTCGTTTGGGGTAAATCTCAGTTAACTTGGAAGTTACAAATCCATGAAAACATCCACTGAACAAGTCCAAAGGAGTCTCCAGTGAAACACTGGATCTTTTTTCTAGCACTAATCTTAAAATAATTGTGATAATGAACAGGGGTGGATATAAAACTTTTAGTTTTCTAGATAGCAATTTTAGTACTTTTTTTTTTAAAATAATGATCCTTCATAAAGCTCTAGACCTTTTAAAATAAACTGTAAAATGTGTTCCTAGATGAAATACATGGAAAGATTGCCCTCTAGAGGACGTTCTGAATTTTTTTTTTAATGTATGGTTATTTATTCCTCCTGATTTCATGTTCATTTTTTTGTTTTACACTGCATGTGTTCTAGGAGAATGAAATCCCAGTGAAAAAGGTACCAAAATATCCTGTACCCTGTTGGCCATCACTTGATCTATCTCCACACATCACATTTGTTTTTACTTTGTATCCTGTAAACCAGTAAATAAAAAACACAGAAACTAGAGGAGCAGTTAGACTCTATCTACCTATATTACAAGCAGACCAATATGCTTAACCTGGTTAATTGTCACACTATGATTAAGTGGCCAAGAAGTTCACTTAAAGGCCTGCCCCACCACCTTCACTACTTTCATTCCTGTGTAACTTCACTATATTTGCATTGTAGCATAAAACTGTTTCTCTTGTTTTGCTATGCTACCTGTAAACTTGACTCACACCTTGGTTTCCAGCACAGTTTTACCTGGCATTTATTGATGCTTTGAAGTTTTCAAAGAGCTAGTGTGGAACAGCTGATGATCAAAAATAGGACAAAGATACACAATTGTCAGATATAGACATCCATGAGGAAAACAGGTAAATACAGCAAAATTTTATTAAATATCCCTTCCAGTTCATGAACATCCACCGTACTATTGAACTTTTAAGAAATTTTGTTGGCAACACAGGCACATTTTTATCCTGCTTGATCATGTAGTAAAGCCAGAATCTTCTTTCTTTGTTGTTTGCTCAGTTTTTCCCTTGCCACAGATAATAAAAGTAGCATCACATATTGATCATTACTTTTAAACAGGATCAGGGAGGAAGAGGGCAAAATGCTTGATTAAACTAACTCCATAGTCTAGTAATTCTGGCAAGACAAGTCATGGTTAAAAGGCCTTATACGAAGTGAAAAAATTTTAAAAGTCCTTTTAAGTGTCCCACTGAGTATATGTATATACATGTGTACCCCAACCTCTTCCTTTCTAGTTGCCCAATTTAAAAAAGTAACAATTCAAGAAACATTAAAAAAACTCCCACATGATGTTATAAAGTATATTGCAGAATTAATTTGACAATAATTATATTGCATGTAAATAAGTTTGTTTATTTTTGGTATCAGGGTGGGGGATATAGACAGGGAAGTGAAAACTGTATGGCAACTTGCCACATGCTTGCATTGTGGAATTCCATTTAATCAGATTTCACTACAAATCTATGGTAACGTTGTAACTGTGATTTGGTTTTAATATACCTTGAATTCAGCCTCATTTTATGTCAAGAGTAGAAGGTTTGTACATGAAACACGTCTTAGAATGGTTTTGTCAAATAGCTGAATATCAATGTTACTTGACTTGCACATTACTTTCCTTTTTATTCAGTGCAAGTAATAGGTTCTACATTTTAGAACGTCCTTCAGCATGGCCATTTTAATTCAGGCAATGTGAAATTCTGCTATTATTATCTTGACTATAAAAGCTGTGTGTGTGTACACTAGAACTGAGTTCTCCAAATCTGAACTGGTGTTCTTCATCCAGAGACGGGGTTGTTCTGCAATTTAGTCAAGCTATTACATTCTAATTGCATCTGTTTGTTGACAAAATCAATCTCTGCTGACAGCTTTATGCCACAGACAGACAAAGCTACTGTCTAGCTCTTAAGAGCCTTTTCAGTGTTGCTTCATACAACCAAAAGCTGTTTGGCCTGAATATGAATCCGCATCTTTAAAACTGTCCATACTAACTGCTATATTGAAAATAAGATGTAATCTATATAGCCACTTCATTAGAAAAGTTAATCATAAAACTGAATTTTACCACACTCAAATAGTAGCTTTAGCTATATATTTTGAGTTCTTCATCTACACACTGTGAAAAAAGGTTAACCATTTGGTTAATGTCAAGACATCCGTTTTGCAGGATTGATTCCATTTCACTTATCTTCTGTTTCTCCAACTGCTGTATCTCTTTCAGCATCTCTTTACCTTGTCCCTGCAAAAAGAAACATCAGTATTTCACTAAAAACTATACAGAGTATGTACTGTTCACCCTAACAAAATTCTGTTCTACTGTCCTTATTTTAACCTTCTAATAGTTTCTAGGGTGCAAATTTGTGTTGGTAGAAGTTAGTACTACGATAGGTTTTATTAAACATCTTTCCTAATATCTAGCACTCACTTCATTGCCCTGCATCCTTGTCTGAACAAAATGAAAGCTGCTTTAGGTATTTATGCTATCAAAACTTAAGGGAGCATGTCTTATTTTTTAGAACATTTAGGAGAGATGGTTTAGCATCTCTGTAGGAGAGATGCTACTGTTAAAAGTAAGCAACTGCCTCCCTGCTTCACCTTTGTGTCCAGCTGTCTTTGTGATCTTGTTTCCCTTCCTTTCCATTCCAAGCAATGATAAAAGGCATGCACTCCTTACTGCCCGAGACCAGTGTCCTGAAGAGGTTTAAGTACTCTTGTCAGGAGCTGTATATCTGCCTGTGGCTGCTCAAGCATTTCCCCATTATCTGACTGGGGCAGGAGTATGTGCGGCCCACTGCTCTGCAAGACGAGCATACAGATACTTGTCTGGGGCTGCGCCTGCGAGTACAGCCAAGTGCTAGTTGCAGTTTCTAGTGTTTGAAACATATGCCTGCCAGATGCCAAGACGATGGGCTTTGGTGCACTACTATGTTCTTTGCAATCCATCAAAGGGCATTAACTGGTATCGCATTAACAAAATGCAAGCAAGGAGCTTATATAAGCCACCTGCTTGCATTGAAATCTAATTTAATCAACATACCTCGATAGTTTCCATAACTACAGCAGCACTTTCATGTTTTTTATAGAGCTCATGTCTTCGATCTGGCTTATTCTGAAAACGTGGCTGCTTCTTAACTGGATCATCATGTCCAAATGTAGGGGAGCTAGTTTTTAATAACTGAGTAATATTGGGCACAAAAATGAAAGGCTTGAATACAGACCTAGAAAGAGAAAATACAACAGATACTTTACTGATACAGTTTTGTTAAAATTGTTGAGGCAGTGGATTGCTGTATTTTTCCCCGTTCTTCTAATTCCCTCTTTTAATAAAGAAGTCTTAAAAAAAAAAAAAAATCTCCTAACTGATGTTTAAGTCAGTGTCATAGCAGTGTTTCGCTAAGGTTGGTAGACAGCATTAATATACATAATGTACATTATGTTCCTTCTGCTTTTTGATTGTGCTTTTTCAGGGAAAAGAAAAAAAACAAAGCAAAAAAGTATAATTAAACAAATTACAATACTTTTTCATTTAGATATTTGCAACTTTTTATCCTAATTACTTGCTGCTACATCACCTCGCAGGATCTGGAGTTCCAGTAAAGAAGTGAATACACGGCAGATTAGGCTGCTGAGGCAGTACAGACACCATGCTTCCAGTTGTCATAAATCCACCTTCCATATTAATGCCACTCTCTTTGTCACGAAGAATTTCCATCATTATTTCAGAAGTGATAGATCCTATTTAAGATACAATTATTTACACACAGCACTACTTATAATACCAACTAAATGGCATGTTCTCTACAACTGGCTGCTTTTTCCTTTAATAGGCAATGCTAATTCTAGTTTGTCCGTGTTGGCAAAAACAACCCAACATCATCCTAAGAGCATACCTTAATATGTAATACACTTAATATTATTGTTTATTTCAAAGAGTAGGTGATAATGAGCTATAACATTTATGACTTAGAAAAGGTGGAGGACAACAACACACGATGTTTCCCAGAGAGGTAACATACATATGGCTAGCAAATGGTCAATCACACAGTAACTTCTCAGGTGGAAATTAGTAGCTTGGATTACAGGCTGAACTTTCTGAACACTGTGTGGAAGTTAAGATAAATTACTATAATAGTTACTGGTACTTGTACACAGTTAATACCACTATGTTGCTTTGGAAATATAAAAATAATAACAACTATGTGTGGATTTTGTGTGTAACTTTGAAAATGAAACACCAAGACTGTCATGTTTTGGGGTTTGAGGTTTTTTTTAATCATCTGACTTTCCAATGCACTTAAGCTTCAAGTGGACAATTGAAAGGATGCTCTGGAGTAACAGCAGGTTCTATACTCAGAATCAACAGAAACTACAATAGTACACCCATTTGTCAACTACCTCTGTGAGGTATAGTGCCAAATGTCTATGAAAACAATTATTTCTTCTCAAGTTAGGTGAAACAAAACCCTTTCCACGTAGACCTCTGCATCTAGTGTTCAAATGATACTGCTGTTCATGTATAGCATACACTGAAGCTTAAATACTGGCATGGTATCACCAAGCAATCCAATATTCTAACAGGCAGTTGTTTTCTTTTCAGATTTGGTATACCATTTGAGTATATGCTTATGGTAGAAAATCATTTGTTCATTCACTATTTTTTTTACTTGAAGGTATTGTCCACCATTTAATCTTTTAGTGTTTCCCTCAGTGAAGTTCTAGCTGCATAAAGATTTTTTTTTTTTAAACTGCCTTGCTGTTTCCTCTGAAAATAATCACTCTGCTGTTAAGTCAGAAGTCTCCAATATTATTTTTTTTATACACAATTCAAATTGCCTGCAGACAGGCATGCAGCACTACATTTCAGTAAGGAAACACTCTTAAGTATTTCCAAAGGTGCCTGGGAAAGTCAGAGAATTCAAGAAATCAGCAAGCTAGATGAATCAAAGAAATTAAAAGAAGCAACAGTCAGTTTGTCAACTGCAAGCTGGCAGCTTGCCTAGCTGGAAAGAAGGTACTGCATATTTTCCACTAGACTTTTTTATTATTTTGTATTCCTGAAATACATTCCCTATTTTTTGAAATATAAATAATGTATATCCAAAAATGGTCTTCACGTGGTAGGCAGCCTGGAAGAAAACTGTAGTGCCACTGAGTGAAAATGCTGCAAAGGGTGGATTAAGAAACCAGTGATTTTACTGAAGCTGTAAACCAAATAGCTTTTAGTTAGGGCACCTATTTAAAATAAACAAACTGAAGCCATGAGGCTGATAACCTGAACACCTAGTGTGATTTTTAAAATGGCTCAGGTAAATGCCTGAAAATGGGGATTTAGAATGAAAAACACTGATAGAATCTCAGCATTGTTATAATACAAGTAAATACAGGTATTATGAAAATGCTGTCAGTATTCAGAACCTGCAATTCCCAAAATGAATGCAGGATTTACATGATCACTAGAGCAGGATAGCTAAAGGTAATTCTGATGCTAAACCTGGTCTGGCAGAGCTCAGCCAAATAAATAAAAAACACAGGGGTGCAATGTAATTTTGGTTCAGATTAATTACTTCAAATGAGCAAGTGAATACAGATGCAGCAAAAACCTGCCAGGTGGATGCAGTTAGAAGAGAAGTAATAGCTTCTTTCTAGAGAGGTCTGAAAAATAAGTGAATAAGCTTAGAGTACAGAAAATGATTTTGTTCTGCCTCTCTGTGTTTTATTAGACTACACAAGGTTAGAGTAGCAGTTATAGTGAAACTACAAAGATTTAAAAAACAATCTCAAAAAACAAATGCAAGATATGTATCTCAATGCTGGTGTCTTAGGCCTATATGAATGATACCAGACTGAAGTTGTTCATAAGGTTCTGTTTGTGGCTGCAAACCACCAGGAGTCTGTTTTAGCCTTTGTTTTTTTTTCCTTAAAGGTACAGTAATAATATATAGCCTACCAAAATGTTTCAAAGCAGCTCTTACAGAGTAGTTAATGGTGTGGTCATTATGTGGCCTCTCAGTCTTGTTACTGGAGCTGTGTGTGTTTGATATTTGACCCTTGTTTTAATTTTTCCTCATCAACAAATTGGCAAAAATAGAAGACTTCAAGTTCAGTGTTCCTCCTTTAGGCAAAAAGTTATTCTAGTAAGTTCTGGTTCACCAAATCATGTGAATGATGGCCCGCAACAGAGGTCTAATCCTTTATGGTTTAAATTAATGTAGCTCACTAAATGCTTTGCGTATCTTTAAAAAAATATAAAAAATTATACCTTTGTGTTTGTTCAGAAGTTTATAGCCTTCACAATATCGGCCTCTGGATGTGGTCATTCTCGCAGTATTTACATAAGAATATGTGGCAGCAAAATCAAATTCCTTTTCCCCATCCCACCAGCCCTTGCTTTTGGCATATTCCTTCAATTCTGGGTGTTCTCTGTCAATCTTGGTTGTGATAGAGAGCTGGTTGGAAATATTCCGTACACCTCCTGTTTGTAAGGTGAGGAAAGAATCATTTTAATACATTTAATGCTTTTTCTTGGTATTTTGTTTACCATTAGCTTACTAAAGCAAATTATGCCCTGAAGAGTTTCCTACAAGATCTGTGAGTCCTGTGGTTTATTTTTGGCTCTCTCTCCTGTCTATGTGTACCCTTCTGATTGAAACTCCACTTCCACTCAGTTCTGACTCATTTACTTCTATTGCCACCATCATATTTCAGGTTCTGTCCTGATTATTCCCATCTTTACATTCTTCCTCTTAGACCTCCAAAGACATAGCTTGTCCTTCTAAGTCCACTGGACAAATCAGCCACTTCAGGGCCCAATGCACCGATCCTGTCAGTGTTACCCTGTCACCAAATGAAATTGTCATTCATTGCCACCATCCTTAAGAGCATACGTCCTGCTGTCATTCTGATGCTGACCTTCTTGCTGTCCTCTGTTTTCTAAGTGCAGAGGTGGTCATCTCTGACCCTGGAAAGGCCCCCTGTGACTCAGCTCCTCTGTGAAGCTGCTAACCGCTCTACACTGATGCCCTAGGAAGCAACTCCTGTGGTTTGCATGCACGTATGTGGAGGCTAGTTTGATGCCTTCAGGAAATGGTAAATGAAAAGTGGAGAACTGTTAATTGTCGTTGCATTTGAAATGTTTAAAATGAAGAGCATCATCCATACCTTCTACTTTTTCTGCTGCCCAGTATTTTCCTGATGTCTCCAGCACCCATGCTTCCTTTCTGTCGGCTATCAGAAAACTGTTATGGTATGTAAAAACCATGTGGCTCTCCATACAGTTTCCTCCCTGTCCATATTTTTCTAGCAAATCAACTATAACAGTAAGGGCTTTTTCAGCTGTGTCCGCTCTCTCGAGTCCAAGCCTAAAACAAAAGGAAGATGTTACCTTTGGAACTATAAACTTTACATACAACTATTCAGCCTGTGTATTCAAATTGACCTGGAATGCTATTTCTATGTGTACCTGATGCTTGTATGAACTGGTAAGAGAAAGGAGCAAGTCACTTAAAGGGCTTGTTTGACATGGGTCCTCTATGTCCTTGACATGGGGAAGAACAACAAAATGGAAATAGAGAAAGGCAGGAAGAGGGCTCCTAGAAAATGCCTGCAAGTCCTGTGGGGAAACCACCAAGAAGAACTGACTGACTGCTGTAGGTTAATGAGTTACGCTGGCAGCCAGCAAGGCAGGCACAAGAAGTCATCATTATTTACATGGAGATGCCTGGCTAAGGCTGAAACTTAAAAATATATGTGTGAAAGATGGGGGAAGTAGGAAGAGAGTACAGACCCTAGAAGAAGGCACAAACACTACTTCCTGACGTCCAGCTATGCTCTTGTTAAGAGTCTTGTTTCAGTTTAGTATAAAGTTTGTAGAGAGAAAAACGTTTGATGATTTCCTTGACAGATTCTGTCCTACCACCTGATACCTCTCATGGGCTCCCAGCCCAGAAATACTTATTTTTAACCATGGCTAGAACAGCAGAAGAGACAGCCGTGTCTTCTGAAAGTGAAAGAATGTATTTCCCCATATAACTCAAGACAAATGTTTCAAATTTCAAATAAATTCCGAATTCGGTACCATTTACCAAAGGAGCCTGTGCGAACCTTACGAGGTCCATGCCGAGGAGAGCTTCGTCGTCGCAGATCTCCTCTCTGCCCCACACCGCTTCGTTCCCGATGCACACGCCGTGTTCGTTGGCCCCCATCTCTGCCCCCCAGAGCCAGGAGGGGCGGCTCAGCACCACGGCGTGGGTCTTCTCGACTTGCTCAATTTTGATGTAGGTGCACTGCAAGGAGTCAGAGCACGCAACACGTTATCTTTCGCGCTAATCGCCTTAGCGAGCATCTCCCTTTAATTAATCGGCCAAATCGCGGGCTAAAAATGCACAGAAAATAGGACGAAAGGGTTTGGTTTTCCGCCGGCCCCGTCTCCCGCGGGACTGGCCGTGCCCTCACCTCCAGCGCGGCGCCGGGCGGGTGCGCGGCGGCCGGGACGTGGACGATCTCCTGCACCTCGTCCGCCGGCCGGTCCGAGTTCTTCCCGAAGACGACGCGACCCCCCGCCGCGGCGGGCGGCAGCGCCACGAAGGTGTCACAGGAGCGGGGCGACGGCCGGGGGAACATGCTGGCGGCTCCGTGGGGCCCGGTGGCGGCTCCTCAGGCCCGGCGGCCGCGCGGCGGGGCGGGGCTGAGCGGCGGCGTGGCCGCGCCCCGCAGGAAGGCCCGCCCGCCGACCCGGAAGGCCCGGCGGAGGCAGCCGGCTGAGGGCCCGTGTCAGTGAGGGTGCCGCCGGTTCCCTCCCCGCCGCCGCCATGGGGAAGTCATTCGCCAACTTCATGTGCAAGAAAGATTTTCACCCCGCCTCCAAGTCCAACATCAAAAAGGTGAGGGGGGCCGGGCCGGCGGCGGGAGCCGTTGCGGCCCTTACCGGGCGGCTGGTCTGGGGGGAGGTGCCGCGGCCCCTCAGCCCGGCCGGTCGGTCGGACAGGCCACGTCCGCCGCGCTCTGGGCGAGTCCGGGGGGCTGGGACGGGTCCGGGCGGTGCCTTGGGGGGGCGACGGGCTCCCGGTACCGCAGCGGCGTGAGTAAGGCATGTTGGCCTTCCTGGGCTGGGAGCGGGGCTGGGGCGAGGGGCGGGAAGAGGCAGGAGAAAACGTTAAGAAATACTTGAAGCTTCAGGTTTCCTTGCTTGCAGGCGTGTGCAGCTGTCGCCTTTTCCTGGGTCCGGCTTCTCAACATCTGACTCTCGGGATAAACAGGCACTGTGCCCTGTCCAGGAAAACCCCCACCTGTCCCGATGTGCCCGTGTTTTCCCAATATTTTGCACCTGCCCTGCCCTGGTTCCAGGTCTCTCTTCCCCAGCACTATGCCGTTCCAGGAGCTCCTGAGAGCACCTGGGATCTGGGGCCTGGTGAGACAGAGGTGCTTTCTGAGCCTACTTTTCTCTTTAAATTACTAAACTTTCTCATGTCTTTTCAGTTCTTAGATGTTGGAGTCGTAGCTTATCAAAATTAATGCTGTGTGAAGTTCATTTGTTGAAATGCTGTATGAGAGTAATATATTTTATGTGGTTGAAATGGGAGCTTTCCCTTGTTAAGTATTTTCAATAGATTAAGCCAGTTAAGTATGTATATGTGAATATATTTTGTGGTATTTTTGTATTTGCTTAAAATAGAAACTTACTTGTTTTAATTAGGTATGGATGGCAGAACAGAAAATATCATATGATAAGAAGAAACAAGAAGAATTAATGCAACAGTATCTGAAAGAACAGGAATCCTATGATAATAGGTGAGAATTGGCATAAGACCACACACTTCTTCCTACTGTCTCCCATTGACTTTAGTAGTAGGAGAGGACAGTGACTCAGAAATTGGTGTCTGATTAAGTGAAGGTCACAAGAACTTCTTTCAAGTGGCTTGTGTGTGTTCTCTAGTTATTTTCAAAGTATGTTATGCTGCTCAGAACAGCAGGTAACCTTGCATAACAGTGTATTTGGATCACACAGAAATCTGTCTCATAATTCTGTAGCCACAGAGTTATGTTTCAGTTGTGATTGAAATGTGTGATTTTTGGTATACAGTAGAGCATGCAAAAGTATTGACTGGTCTTTCAGGTTTTTTTGATACTCAACTTGTTACTCAAATTAACAAATTAAGAAATTGCCAGTTATTATAACAATTTCCTGCTGCATGTATTTTTTTTTTTAATAAGTAATAGTAATGTGATTGTTTTGTGTGTAACACTCCAAACTCTACCCTTTTTATTTAGGTTGCTTATGGGTGATGAGCGTGTGAAGAATGGTCTTAATTTCATGTATGAGGCCCCACCGGGAGCAAAGAAAGGTACTGCGATTTCCTGAACGTGAGCAGACAGTACTGTAAAGCTAAAAACCTTCTTCAGAGATAAGCATAGCGTCCATTATTTTAAAATAATGTGTTCATAACGAGACAATGCTAGAACATATGATTTTTAGTTCTTCCTGTGGGAATATGCAGACATTCATAGTATGTAATAATTTTGATCTACGATACTTTAATTTCTTTCAAACTAAGAATGGTTGGGGGTTTTTTTAAGCAACAGTTCAATGTGAAGGGAAAAAAACAGGTAAAATACCTTTCCTGGCAACAGCAGAGATTCTGTCCTTGACCAAAGGTGATAGCCAGTGATAAAGCCACGGAGTGAGGAGGACTAGACCTTACCAAGGCCATGACTCAGACAGCGCAAACCTACTCTCCTTTTTAGAAATAGCAGGATTGGTTTTGCCTAAAAGTTCTGCCCATAATTCGGCTTGATGCATGTCAAACATAGGAAATACCAAAGCAAGAAGTTAAATTAGTGGAAGTTTATAAATAATAAATACTGAGATTCTGTAGCCAACAGCGCTGGCTGACCTAACTCTGGTGGGTCTGACTATGACTGTATTTATAGATTCATAAATGGAAGTTACTAGGTACCTGGTGGATACTCATATCAGTCATTTAATTTTAGCAAAATCTGAATGTAAGTGCAGAACTTAAAAAACCTATTCCCTCTAAAAGAAAACATGTTCCCTTTAAAATACATCTTTCCCACTTGCATGAAAACCCTTTGAAATACTTGGATGGGCTCATTCCTGTAGAGCAGATTTTACAGTTATTTAACTTTAAAAGTTCTTAAAGTAATCCCTTAAGTTTAGAGCAAATGCAATTTTAAACTAGTGATTCTTTCTAAAAAAAATGGGGTTTTTAAGATTTTAAAATCAAGTATTGTTGCTACTTTTGGGAAAAAAAAAGTTTTCTGTGTTTGTTTATCAAATCAATGTAGTTTTAAAAGCTGATTCTGGTTTTACAGGGTTTGTAACCATATCCTAGAGACTGATTATTTAAAACTATATTTAAATAAAGTTATTTTTCTGAGTATTTGCACTATTGTATTAGTGTAAACCATAAAATGTTTTGTCTCAAGCTTAGACACCAACTGCATTTTACATGTATAATTAATGTATCATTTCTTTTCTTTCCATGATTTCTGAAAATTCAAAGAGGAGACTAAAGAGGTATTTTGTTACATCATTTCTTTATGTTTTCTTTCTACTTACTGAAAATTTATTTAAAAAAAAGTTTTCAAACTTACCGTCGTTTCTGTTTTATAGCAAGAAGGAGAGACTGAATACAAATTTGAATGGCAAAAAGTCGCCCCTCGAGAAAAGTAAGATGTCTGGATTTTATCTGAATGATTTTTTTTTTCCTTATTTACTTTTCGTATCCTTTTCTTCTTCCTTTTTCTACTTTTTCCCATTTTATTTTTGAGAAGGTCACTTGTGTAATCCTATCATGTCCTGGCGGTTAATTAGTAAAACCTGTAAACCTGGAACTTCTTTCTTGACCAGCTTAGTTTTTGTTTGAATTTTACATCCATATGTGAGAACACATTAAAACTAATGTTTAACAGAAGTATATATAATCTCTGAAATTGATGTGCACTTAACAACAAAAAAGTTGCTTTGTATATGATGGTTTTAAAAACAAATGATCAATTCACTTTTTTTTTCTTTTGTGTTTGTGTAACAGATATGCTAAGGATGATATGAATATCAGAGATCAGCCATTTGGTATCCAGGCAAGTTACATAAATTTCACTCTCTGGATGTCTTGGGTATATTTCAAATATTATCTAACTGCAGAACATTCACATGGACTCTCTTAATTTTATCACCTGTTTCTCAGTGAGTTTAAAAACTTCTCTTATGCCTAATAACATAGACATTTCTGTAAAGGTTACGTTTCTGTATTGTTAACTAAATTATGTAATTATTTTTTTTTCCTTTTAGGTGCGGAATGTGAGATGTATTAAATGCCACAAGTGGGGTCATGTAAACACCGATCGAGAATGTCCCTTATTTGGCCTTTCTGGAATTAACGCGAGTTCAGTCTCCAGTGATGGTTCAGGTAGGCAGTGAGTGTCTTTTAAAAGTGCTGGTTAGAAATTTTGAGGGAACTCATCACATTTAATTTTAGAAGGCTTAAGTTTATCATCTTTCAAAGAGTTGATGAAATGGGGAAAACGCTTTTTTATTCCAAATGTAGGATCCACAATTTTGAGTTAATTATTTCAAATTACAGAGACCTAATTTTGTAATTAGTAACACATTTAAAAAAGATTCTGTAATGACTGTTGCTTTGATTCTAGCTGTAGCAAAAATTGAGATGCTGCAATTAGATTGTTTATATCAGAATGACAATATTTGTGTCACCAAAAAAAAATATTAATGTAATGGATTGCCAAAGACTGTCCCAGTTCAGATTCAGGCAAACTGCTTGGAAAAGCTGGAATATATCAGTATATCTTTGTTAATCACTTGGAAGAAAGGAGAGGTTTGCGTTTTTTAGTATAGGTAATTGGGCTTCTATAAGTGGACAAGCAGTTGAAACCTAGATTTCCAAATGCCTGGTTTCCTTTCAGCTGGCTTCATATTGCTTCCTGAACTACATTTTTTTTTTCCTGTTATCTTTCCTGTTACTTGAAGTCACACAGCATTTAGTGTTAGATGAGGTTTAAAGAAGTGGATGTAAACATTGAAATTGAATAATTTTTTGCCTGCAATACTTTGTTTTCTCTAAGTTGACTCAAGTTTGTAACGCTTTTAAGATTCTTAAAATTGTGTTGTGTTAAAGAAACACCTGATAACATGGGTGAATCTTCAGCTTTGCTGTACTGTGCTTTAAGATCACGTGTCATGTGTATTTGATTTCGCAGGGATACCATTACAATTGCACACTTGATAACATCTGGTTTTCTTCTGTCTTTCCTCAGATTATCTATTTTATGTAGTAGCTCTTAGTTTTATTATGTGTTTAGCCTACTGACAATCTTGCTTTTCAGAATTAGATCACTGAGATATGTCATTTCTTTGAGATGAGGCCTGGAAGACTTAAGGGAAATAATGCCTCTTACACTCCTCTGCTTTTGGGCACTGTCTGATGATTTATACCGTTGTATTAGCCATCCTGTAGTTGACGTTCTCAGCCTCTCTATTCAGTAGGTTATAACATTAAGTCATTTTCTTGCCTCATTCTTACCTTAGAAGAAACTGTGCTTGGAGCATTTGGTGGTGGTAGAATTATATTGTGCAGCTCTTGCATGACAGATACGCTTTTGTGCTGCAGAACTCACTTCCTCTCTTCCCCCCTGCTCCCCAGTTCAAAGGATGTGGGTAAATTTTAGGAATGTTTGACTGGGAAAGCAGAAAGTAATTGTACATGCTTGCACAAACTTGAAAATGGACTCCTCATTATTCATAATACTTTGCAGTGTCAATATAAGACTAACTGCTTGTTTCAAACCTAACTGAAGTAACTATCTAGGTGTGGGTAACGTTTGACTGCTGTGGGTGTTTCCTGTCAGAGAGATATTCTGCGAGTAGCCTTCCAAACCATCTTTCTAAGCTTAGAGAAAGGGATTTAGCACATATGATGAATTTTGCATGAAGGAAAGTGCTGTAAAACTACTTAGATGTTCTCAGACTGCACCAATGCCCTCCCATTTTCAACTCTGGAACTTAGAAGACAGTGTGCTATGCTGAGCATAGACTTTTTTTATAGGCTGAGGAAGGATTTCAGCAAGTAGGGGTGGGCGACAGATCAGGGTTTGTATATATAATTTGTAAGACACTGTTCTTGGTTTTGAATAGTCAGCTGTAATGATACTGCTACTTTCTTTCAGGGAAACTATGTAAAAACACTGTAGGTAAAGCTTAGAATTGTTTTAAATTCTTGATTTAATAGTAGATACAAGGCTTATAGGAAATGGTAATATCGTTAATTAGATCATCAGATGAAAGGTTGTCTGCTTTTTCCAACCTCAGGAATACAATCCTTTCATCAACTTTTCTAAAACTTCATCTGATTTAATAACAAGCTAAATTACGCTCCTTTTGACAACTTCTGGAAATTCCATGTATGTAAATGAAGCGCTACAGTTAAGTGAGAACACAAGTTATTGAATTCACTGATTCTTGTAAGGCTCATAATTCATCCACGTGGCATGTTAAAGCAAACAACACACATTTTAAAAAAACTTTTTTTTTTTTTAGCTAAACCCTGACACCAGTCCTGTGTTGTCTGGGATGGGAGTAAGTTATTACCTTTGCATTGCTCAGAATTCTACCCAGTTGTTAAAGTGCTGCAGATCTGCAGTTAGCTCTGTAAAATTAACCTACACTGAGGGTAAAACAGTGTTTTGTTTCCTAACAGGACACTGCAACATGAAAAAGAAGTTCTATCATATTCTGACAAACACCCCCCAACAGTATAATCTTGTCTTGACCGTTTCCCTTTATTCTCTTTGTTTCTTCTCATTACTTCTACGTAATGCTTTTTTACTAGCCCTAATGCTGAATTGGTATCCACCTCTAAGAACCTTCCGTTCTGTACAACCCATCTCTTCAACCTCTGCTTCTTCCTGCTTCTCTTTATCAGTAATTGCATGCACTCCTAAGGTGCTTTTATGTCTCTAGATTAAATTCCTAATTCTGATTATTTTATAGTACTGCAAAAATGTCTGTTGCCACTGTTCTTATTTAGGTTGTCTAGAACTGCAGAAAACGCTGCTTTGTAAGGGACAGAGACTTTTTGTGATATCATCTCTTTATGAAACCTTTCTGTGTTTCATGAACTGATGATTAGGTTAAAAAAAAAAAAAACAACAAACCCAGAAGCATTTGAATTGCTTCCCACCCACCCACATAACATGTCCTAAATAAGTGTCATGCTTAGAAGACTGGTAAAAACATGTAAATAGTCCAGAGTTTTCATTTATTGTGATTGTCAACACCCGAAGAAAAGTACAAAACCACTTGGCTTTTAAGGTCTGAACTCCAAAGAGCAACTTTCAGAAGCTGTCTGTTCGTTTCTAGAATGGAGAAGAAAATACGCACCTCTGAAGGGAACAATGATTAGGGATTTCAAGGGTAGGGAGTGACTGCTTATAGTATACAGCAAGCCTGGAATGTGTATTTAATTTGTTTGACTGGGGGTTTTAATAGCTAAATGTGTAAAAAATATGTTTGCAACTAGCTCAAGGAAGAGTTGAAAAATGTTGGGCTAAATTATTAGGGCAAATAATACTTTCAAAGGTCAGGCAGTAATTCCATATGTAGAAAGTCATCTCTGAAAGCTTGTTCCTAGCTTGTGTGTCAGGAAATTGAAATATAAATATTGCCTCATAAATGAAAGGGTACGTCTGGGAAATACAGATATAATAAGGAATAAAGGTGAAACGAGAATAAAATTTTAGTACAATAGTCAATATACTGGGACTTCAATTCATTTATGAAATTAATTGTATTAGACCAAATTTAGGCTACAAATCATTGAAACAATTAACCAACCTGTAAAGGATTTAGCCCAGATAGGCAGCTCAGTCCAACACAGCCGATCCCTCACTCCCCCACAGGAGGACTGGGGAGAGAATCAGTGAAAGGGTGAAAGTGAGAAAACTCATGGGCTGAGATAAAGATGGTTTAATAAGTAAAGCAAAAGCTGTGCATACCAGCAAAGCAAAACAAGGAATTAATTCACCACTCCCCATCAGCAGGCAGGTGCTCAGCCATCCCCAGGACAGCAGGGCTCCATCACTCGTGATGGTTACTTGGGAAGACAAATGCCTTCACTCCAAACATCCTCCCTTCCTCCTTTTTCCCCCAGCTTTTATTGCTGAGCACCATGTCATGGTGTGGGATATCCCTCTGGTGAGTTGGGGTCAGCTGTCCCGGCTGTATCCCCTCCCAGCTTCCTGCACACCCCCAGCCCACCCCCTGGTGGGGTGGTGAGAGAAGCAGAAAGGTCTTGATGCTGTGCAAGTGCTGCTCAGCAATAACTAAAACATCTCTGTGTTACCAACACTGTTTGGTCACAAACCCAAAACATAGCCCAGTACAAGCTATTATGAAGAAAATTAACTCTATCCCAGCCAAAACCAGTACAAAGAGTGGTAGCCACAGTATTGCTAACAAATCTGTATGCATGTATAAAGGATTGGCACTTACTTAATTGGAGGGACATTTTCATCTTTCTCCTTAGTCAAAAGCAAAAGCTTTTGACAGAAGAGTAAAAAATTTATTTTATTAGGATAACCAAGTTATTGAGTTAAAAACGGCAAGAGCAGCCTTTCCCCATCCTTCCCTTTCTTCCTTCCCCTTCCCAAAAACTGGGCTTTCAAAGGTCTTAGATGAATGGTGACTTCAATTTAATAAAAGCCCGGGGGTAATGTGTTTTGAGGGTTTTTTTAAATACCCAAATCAGTGTGTTTCAGTAGGATACGGACCTCTTATTTGAATGAAAAAAGTTTAAGTAATGCAGAAGCCAAATTCAAGAGCACTTGATACAAGTTCAGTTTGTGTTTTGTTTAATTTTTTTCCTGCTTCAGGGAGTAAACCAAAATGTCTTATTTGAACTCAGACCATTTTTTCAGCCTCAAAGGAAATGTTTGAGTTCGCATGAATGAAAATGAAACAGCTATGTCTGATTTAGTTGCATTATCTAAAGTTCCTGCTCTGTTTCTCTGTGAGGATTATTGATCACCTTATGTACATTTTTTTTCACATCATAAAATAACCACCAATGCAGGCTTTTTCTTTCCCATAAATTCTATAAGCTGTGATTCTCTTATTTCAGCAGGATACTTGTCTTTGAATCTTATGTGAGGACTGCATTGTAATCTTCCTCTTTGCCCATAAACTGACTGGCAATTGCTGGTTTGGATTCAGTGTTGAATATCTTGTATGCAAAGACCAGTCACGGACTTCAGTTTAGGAACCGCTGCAGGGCAAAAGCACGTCTGTGGCACAGAACTCTGTTCTGTGAGAAGAGACTGCTGTCTTTCAAGATCTGACATACACTGCAGCACTCCAGCAAACAAAAATAATTACAATCAGTACCTTAACTTAGGCATGGTGGCTTGGTTATTTTGCTTCTGGGACCATTTTACTAATGTATCTGGCAATTCATACAAAAAAAAATAATAATCTTACCATTAAAAAAAGTGCCTATTGAATAATATCTCACCAGTGAATAGAGATTATTTTTGCAATAAGGCAATTTCAGTGGATGTGGTTATCATGGGATAATCACACCCCTGGGGTACAGTCTTGTCTGTAATCTCCCAGGAGTGTAATTATTTCATGATAACTGCACCCCCTGGTGTTGCATTATTTCCATTATGAAAATCTTAGTTTTAGATATAAAGTAACTTACTTTGATCACTGGAAACTGCAAAGTAGTGTTAGAATGTTCCAGCTGTGAGGCTTACAGAGACCAACTTATAAGATTTACTTCTCCTTTACAAAGCTAAATTAGGCAATCAAAATCCTTCTTTGGGCTAAACTGATTTACAGGGTTTTTTACTGATAAAATCTGAACTTTCAAAGTTCAGACAAGATGAAGATGTCAGTTGTGGTTCTGACTTTGTGCCACTGTGTATATATGCATGTAATATATACCAGCAAAAGAACCCAGGTCACTAGCATCTAAAGGTTTGCCTGTTTTTACAATCCTTTTTTATCATTAACCAGCAGCATCTGGTGATTTTTGTGAGTCTGAAAAGCCTTTATTAGGACAGAGACTAGTGAGTGGGTCTTCTGTGCAAAATGTTTTGAAGTAATACTGTTATTTCACTTCAAAATTGACTGCAATTTTCTTGGTCAGGTAAAGTTGGGACAAACTAAATACCTCTTCTTTTCTTTTTTTTTTTTTTCTTCCCTGCAAGCAGTCTATCTTGTTCAGTGAGCATTGGGTGGGGATTGCTAAAAAGCTATGAAAACTTAAATGCTTACAATTCTTATCATATATCTTTTAGAACAAATAACCTGCTAGGAATCTATTACTCTCTTATGAAGAAGGGTATTACTATCTTATGAAGTAAGGCTAGTATCTCAAATGAGGATGTAATTTTATGAATGGCATAGTTAGAAGAAGTGGAATGGTGAGATTAAAAAAGGTTCTTATGCTCTTGGCCTATGAAACCTAAGCCTGGAGAGTGCTGGGCATCCTACTCTGCTGTGGACTACTTCGAATGTTTTACAGCTGACTGGCTCCATATGTGATCTGTCCAGTGAAATTACTGAGAAGAAGGAGTACTGTAAAGTGATTAGCATGTTGTGGAAAAATCAGGCAAATAGTGCTAAAAATGTAATGCAGCAAAATGTGTTTGTATCTAGTGTCTTATGATTTACGACGATAAAGAAGCTCTAGATAAGTCTATGCAAATGCAGCCTTCTAAAGACTCATTATCATCTCCTAGAGTTTGTGCCCTCTCTTTTCATCGCCTGAGTGCCCCTATACTAATTGTGGTTGTGGTTTCCATCAGTCTGTCACTTAGTGTGTTCCACTGATCTTTAGCTTTTGGGTGAGAATCCTTTCCATAGTAATCATTGAAATTATCAGTCATATGGAGACAGCAACAAAGGAAATCTATGTCTATGTTATATTATGTCTATATCTCACTGCATTTTTTCAGTGACAAATACGATACTTTTTTGTTTCCCAACAGGTAAAAATCTGCATTGTATCAGGAATGCAGGAATTGACTTAAGTGTTCTCTTGAATCTATAATAACAAAGAAAAGGCATTTGAATATGTTAACTGTGAATATTTGTATAAACGGTCATCTGTAGAAACATAAAGGAAGGTTTCATACACTGTATGATCTACAGCTGAGACCTTTGATTGTGAACAGTAGGAACCTTAACTAAATCTTCACATAGTTTAAGAACCGTCACATTTTAGAATAATCCTCCATTTATGTTTCAGAAGCCTCTGTATTCGGTGTGAATGTATAAAATACAGATTTCTAATAGAAGTCTTGTGCTTGGCATTTAGGCAATAAATACGGATTCCTGTAGCAGTTTGATAACGCAAAATGGGTTTTTACTACTCAAGAAAAGCAAAAAGGAAACTCGGCATTCTCTGAAATACCCTATGACAAAAGCATGGCAAATCATACAGAAATTCTGTGTTAAAGTGTTAAATTCAGTTGAACTACAGACCCTCTGAAGAAGAGCTAATTAAAAGCCAGAGATTTTTTTTTTATTCATTGATTTCTCCCAATGCCAACTACAGTTGTTGCTTTGAAGTGTAAATATGGCCTGAATACAGTCATCTCTGAAATAGATGGAAAAAATATCAGTAAAAAATGATCAATTCTGAATTAGTGGAGGCAGCATAAATTTGCTATGTTCTTCATGACCAGGGTCATGATCACATAATTTTGATAATGGCTCTTTGTCCTTTAGATAAATAAGTGTCTACTCTTATCTCTGTCACAACCACAATAAAAGTTCACAGACGATACAGTGTGATTAGGCTCAGTCTGTAATTTTTTTCCATTTATGTTCAATTTCAGTTTAAGCCATATGAGAGAAAAAAACCCGTATGAAACTGTGAAGAGCACGAAAAAAGTATATTGACAAAACTGTCTATGCTAATTTTAAAGTTAGTTTCCCTTTTAAAGCAAAACCTCAAAAGCCTTGTATCATATGTTTTGCCTTTGCTACCACCCAGAGAGGGCAGCATTCTGAATTCAGAGTATTGATGTGATTGTGGGCTAAACTGAAACCCACCAGCAGAATGGTTTTCTAAAACCTAGTTGATGTGTGTGTTTATTTTTCCACTGCAGAACATGGCTTTAGTATCACTGTTACACAGAAAATCAAATTTCAATTTGGAAGAGTTATATCATCATGTTGTCCAAGATTCATATAATAAAGAATGAAGACAGCATGCTTTAGGCCTACCTTGTTAACACAAATTATATAGTAATAAAGGATAAACCTTGAACATACCTTATCCTTGATTCATAAACTTTTAAATATGGTAGAGTGGAGTATACAGAGTGTGACATATACTGGCAAATTGATAGCAGATATGCAAGTGTGCTTTGTTCACATTTATGTTCATGTAAATTATCTCTCTGTTACTAAGTCAGAAGAAGTCTGATAGTATGATGACGGTGATATTTTTAGATTAAAATGATCACATCCATAAACTAGAAGTGTCCCACACCAGAACCATTTTCAGGAATGGGAAGCTCTAGATGAGTCCTATTCTAAATACTCTGTTTTGATGATACACAAAATGAGCATTAGTTACGCTAAAGGTTAAAAAGTCATAATTAAAATGACACCGTGAAGGATCTACTGCCTTTTTCAGTAACTTTTATATTGAGTAGCCTGTTTAATTTCATAACAACACACAACTGCAGCCACTACCTGAGTACAGCTGGTTACTGTAGTTTCCCCTCCCACAGGTGGGAATAGTGGTTACACTATTGCTGCTGCTTATCTCCTTGCTTTCCATATATATTCCACAATAAAAATCCATTTAAAACTTAATTGATTGCAAAGAATAATTCAGTTTGCTCATCTGCAGTGGTGATAGAAGTGAAAGCTTTTATCAATAAATTGAGCAGATACTGTCAAGACTATGCATCATGAGTAGATAGAAGTAAAACTGCTATTTTTGGTGATACTGGCAATCATAATATTATGGTCTGTCCTTACTGCCACTGAAACTGTTGCAGAAAAAGTGGTATTTAATCACAGTCGTTATGAAAAGAGGTTTTAGCATACTGTTCTCTAATATTGGATAATTTGAAAAATGTGCTTTAGACATTTTAATGGAGGCCTGCTAGATGGTGTGTTACAGTGAGCATTGTTCTCCGAAGAGGAGTCCTGTGCCCATGCCTCTTAGAGGAGACATTCTGGCAACAACAGAGTGTTACATATGCTCTGCATTTGTACCTTCAAGAGAAGTACAGACAGAATTGGAAATTAATTGCAGCTATAGGTTTCTCTTGTTTCTGGGACAGGAGTGGGGGTAGTAATGTGAGGTGGGAGAGCTTGCTATAAGCTAGGCATTTAAGTAATTGAAATCCAGAATTATATCCCCCCCCCCGCCCCAGTTGTTTAATAGAAGCAGAACTGAATTTGTTAAAATTGATCTCAGTTAAGTGTGATAAGAAATCGGAGTGCTCTTTGTTATAAAAAAGCAAATTTACTGTAAGTTGTAGAAATCCTAGTATGATATCCTTCTGCAATCCAGTATAATTGATGCTCATACAGGCTTCAGAAAAATTTGATCTACAGCTCTTCTGTTTATTTAATTGTATGAATATTATAAAGATGCACCAACAGCTATTAAGCTAAGGTTGCATTCAGGTTGTACTTTGTGAAGACTAAAATCCTTCTTTTCATGCTTCATTGAGGGGTTTCAGGTTTTGTGCCCCAACTCTGAATCAACTGATCTATTTGGACTTTTTTTCCTAAATAGTATCTTAAACAGAAGATAGCAGAATTAATGTAGCAAGAACTTCTGTAGGAAATAAGAAGCAGGAAGAAACTGTAGCCTATTTGCTTGACAACACTATTTCTTGAGAATTATAAAGGCCAGTGAAAAGATTTTAAAAATCCTTTGGTGGGTCTTTAAGTATGGAGCCTCTTTTGTGCAAGCCCTTAATATAATTTTAAGTACCTGTAGAAAACTTAACAAGTTGTCAGTTGTCTTAATGCATAAAAATAAGTATGATATCAGCATGCAATTAATTCCACTATGTAGTAAAAAGCTTTTCCAAGACTATGAATTAATTTTAAAGCAGATAAATGTTTTAGTTTTTAAAAAGTGTCATCTGGAAAAGTTTTAAAGTTTTTTTTTTTCTTTTCTTTTTTTCCCTATCAAAATGTAAATTCCAGAAAATAAGCTTGACAGTCATGTTCAAAAATAGCAAGGTACTGTATTTGACTTGTTTCAGAAAGAATAAGAAACAGATGATGAAACATTGTAACTTTGAACTTATTTTTAGTTTGCTGATGGAAGAATGCTGAGAGACTAGTTGTCAGAAGTTGTAGCGATCAGCTATTTTTACAGGATTCCTATATCTTAATGTTCTGTCAACTCATGGCATAGTGTCATCTCTAGATGTTTTCACCTGCATGAGATCACACAGGTAGCTTCTTCACAGACTGTCTCACAAGTCCATAAGGAATGCATGTATGAGGACGTCAGTTTTCATAGTACACAGTGCTTTTCTATGCCTGATGTAGGAGTGGTTTTTTGCAAGTTGATGGTTGCTGTTCAAGAATACTTAGCTAACAGCAGTTCCCAAGGTTTTAGCCAACTGAGAGCCTTTCGGCTCAATCTTACCATCTGTTTTACAGTTTATGACTGAATTGGAACTTAACGAGATAAAGATATATGGCTATCAGGTATACTTAGTACTGTTTTGTCTGAAGATCTTGGAAGGGTGATGACATAAGTGTAGTCATAAGCCAAAGACAGGCTGAAAAGATTTACCTCCTTAAGGGCTTACCAGGCAAACCAAGTTTGATCATGCTGGGCGTAGTTGTGTCTCCCAACAAGCAGGACTCCACAAGTCAATTCACACCAAACAAAGAAAGAGGCCCTTCTTCCCAAAAGGAGGAAGTTGACATTTTTTTGAGAAAGTGCTATTTTACTTTCCATATATTTTTCATAGTAAATATCTCCCTTTCCATACTTTTCTGTGTGGAAAATTTATGAGTTTTGTCCGTCTCCACCGCTAAGAAACTCCTAAAATCACAAAGCAGGATCGGTATGTTTCATAAAACTAGTTAATCTTAGAATTTACAGTTAGTTACTGAAGCAATAGTAATCGTGTGCTCCATGCTCTATTTTACATTCCTTCTAATTTAGATTACCTTCTACAGTAGTGTTAATTCATTGGCAGGAAGGTTAGTGAATGACCTGGTAAGGAAATGTACTGGAAGTGACCTAACAAAAGAGTGTATGTTTAGGGTGAAGAAAAAGTACCTAATCAGACAGTACATGAGGTGTTGCTGATCACAGGTATTCAATTAAAACGAAAGAGTGAGTTACAGGGTTTATAAATTATGCAGTCAAGTCTGAATCATCCAAAATATATCCCATTATTTCGCTCCTTGTTAGATGTTTGCAAAGAAAGACAGTGTGCCTAATCCCAAATACCTACTCTAATGCAATATCTAGTGGCTTTTTTAAGCTGATAAAACAGAAATCTCTGAGGAGATAATAGCCTAGAGACCTGGTGTATACTAGAATAATAAGGACATAGATATTTTTTTTCATTTATTTTCCATATGTATACTGAGTTTCTAATAATGGTTACATTCAACATTTAAGTTCAAAAATTTGTGTCATTATGAAAAATGCCGTATTAGTGACATAGTAGAAGTGCGTTTTCCCATTGTTTTAGGAGAGAAGAGGCACCTAAAAGTCTTGTTTAATGTGCTTTCTTTAGGTTTCCTGTGCTTTTTTACTATAATAAAATTATATTACTAGACTTACCTAAATATATTTTCAACATGACAAAGTTACATAAGAGAATACCCTTGTACTTAAAGAAAAATGCAATTATTTTCTATTCTGAATCTCCAGACCGCTGTTTTAGAAAATCATATCTGATTATTTGCTCAGCAGAAGATTATTGAGTTGATTTAGCTGTGATTTTACTTAACAAAGCTTCAACTGAATTCCTACTGTGGAGTCCAAAAAAGGTAGAGAGATATAAATGATACATTCAAACTGTGATTTTTGTGAACAGGGCCATCAATGCACCCCTCGGAGCTAATAGCGGAGATGAGAAACAGTGGGTTTGCACTGAAACAAAATGTACTGGGGAGAAACTTGACCGCAAATGATCCATCACAGGTAATGATCTTTTTACCAGTAAGCTGAAAATGTCTATAAATCTAAATGTGATTGCTTGTGAATTGCTACTTAATGTTTTCAAATATGCATATCCATAGGAAAGCTGAATAGCTATACCAGTAGAAAAATGTCCACAAACTTACTGTTTTCCAGCTTTGTTTTAGTCAGAATGGTGAATCATAGATTACTTATTTTAAAACCCCATATAATAAATTAAATCCCTCCTCTAGGTGACTAGAAATTGAATTTTTCATAAATGGGATGGTTAGGGGTTTTGCCACATACTTCTGATGCAGTGCTAGCCTTTGGATGCAGTTTGAGGAAATATGCCCAAATATGCACTGCCAGGAAGGCTATATTTGAAGATTTTTTTACTGCATTGACTATTGTTACATTTATTATTTCTGGGAGTGAAAATGTTTAATTGTCAGGGTACATTTCTAATTGAGGTGCTTTAATGTAAAGTGAAAAATTCATGTACACTCCTTGAGTGAGCCACCATGAAATAAGCTTTGTTCATATGGCAGGATAGTCAAACCACTGGTAAAGAGGGGACAGCAGCCCTCAGCTGGTCTTGAAATCTTGAGTAAATCAACAATTCATTGCGTCTCCACAGATGGATATACCTTTGCATTTAAAAAAGCTGTGTGCCCCAGAAAAAATGAGCATATGGGCGCTGTTAAAAGAATCACAGTGATATCAGTATGTTTGGTTTATGTTAGGTGTGGTGGGGGTTTTTTGGAAGAGCTTTTTAATCTTTATTTCTTCTTTCCCCTCCTGAGTGTGGCTAAAATTAAAAACATCACGGTGGGGAACTGTAGTGTACCAGATGCACATAATTTGAAGAATTCAGGGTCTTCAAAGTAGCTATGCTTTGCTGATTGCGTTATTGTATGTAGATTATATGATTACAGTATTTTGCATTGCTAGAACACTTTATGAACATTTAAAGACTAATAACACAACAGTGAGGTAGATGTGTTAATACCCATTTTCCTAATGACTAAACCGAGACAGAAAAGTAATTTGCTTAAATTACTCTGGGTTCGAGCAGGACTAGCATCTTACCTATTCATCCAGGCATGATAACAATGGAGTGACTTATCCTGGGGAATCATGTGGGCTCCAAAATTGGCTCATTTTTATTAACTGTTTCAGAAATGTTTCTTTCCCTAGCAGTGATTTTTTCATATGTTACTAATAACTCCTGTTGTATAACCCCCACATTATAACACCTACTCAGCTTTGAGACAGAATGTGGGGGGTTTTTTTTTGCTTTGTAGCGAGTTTGCTGCTCTTTCCAAAGAGTCTTAAGCTAACTTAGTAATACAAATATATTTGTGCCTGTGCAAAAATAAGGTACATAGAGGCATCACTTTGAATACAGAAATCTGAATGAAGAGATTATTTTTTTATATAAGAGCTTAATGTCTTACCATGTTTTCCTAGGAATTTGTTGCAAGTGAAGGAGATGATGATCCAGAAGTCGAATTTTTAAAATCACTGTCAACCAAACAAAAACAGAAACTTCTAAGGTAAGTGTGGTACCTAGTGGAGGGGATCTGTATTGGCAGTAGTTCTGACTCCATGATTGTCGCTGTAACACTTCTATGCCATTGGAGAATTTAGCACCATCAGTACAGAAGAAAATCAGCTTAGTTTAACATATAGTTGACCACAAATGGCATTACGCAGCATGTTTTTTTAATCCAGTTGTTTTGTTTTAACCTGACTGTTCTAATCTAGTTGTGATACCTTTGCACTGGGGCTCATTTCCAATTCACTGCGATACTGAAATAATAATAATCGACTCACTGAAGATGCTGTAAATTGCTATTTTAAAATAGTATTTTGCACTCCATTGTTTACAGTATCTTCTTCCAGGCTTAAAAATTCTATGTTTTTGTTTACTGGTTTACAACTTGGCAAAGTGTGTTGTGTTCTCCTGTGTGGCTGAACTGAACCTGACGCGGCACCCCAGGGCCAAGGCTGTCCTGAGCTCGGCGCTGCTCTGGGAGCAGGGTCTGCAGCTGGCTGCTCCAGCAGAGGGAGCTCCCCTGCCTTTGTAGTTCTAATCAAAAGTTAATGAGATTTTCATTCTTTGCTTCCGTCCTACTGATTTCGTATGTCAGGTGACTTACTTTTTTTTTCCCCTCTGCTAATTTGCAACATTATCTTGAAATAACCTGAAGATGTTTAAAATGAAAAATATCAACTACTGCCTGGTAGATCCCATACAGGTATCACTAGTTAAAACAGCCTTTTAGGTTAAAAGACGTTCTGTATATGGGGAGCGGGAGGAGGGGAGAAAGGTGAATGGCTAAGCAGGTACCTGAGCAGTTAGGTACATATAGTATTTGCATATATAATAAATAATTCTCTGAAAATAGTTGGCATATTTTAGGTTCTTTAAGGAATGTGTATGTAGTTTGAGTAACTTAAAACGGTATTTTGTTTGAACTTCTTTGTTTGAACACAATGAAATTATGATACTTTATATTTTGAAAGTTGAAGTTCAATAAATATTTGGGTCCTTTGGATTTTACTAGTGTGAAGGGATTTTTTTTTTTAATACACTGAAAGTAGTTTCACTATTCAGTCAGTGATTTTTTGAGAAGACTAAACACAGAAAGCAAACTAAAAACTAGGTAAAAGTCAAATAGCAGCAAATACATGTGCATGACGTAATATCATACTTATGGCTAGAAAATGTAAATTTCTAGTCATGATAGAAGAGGTTATTGAAAATATCTGTATTATTTGCCTGGAGAATTCTGAGTTGTAGGCTTTAGAGACTCAGTTTCCATCATTAATAGAAAGTGAATGCTAATTGCATTTTTTCATTTTTAAAATCAAATAAAAATGCACAAACAAAAGCAGCAATGATTTTCCAAAGTCTCCAGAGCAGGCTGACGAGGAAAAAAATAAAGCACCACTGAATGTATTTATTCCTAGTTACAAGGCCAGAATTGACATATGTGACTTACCTTTTTTTAAAATTAAAGAATTATAAAATCATATTCTTCCTCTTTTGAGGGAGCAGCTGTGAATTACAGGAGGATTCTTGCTATGGTTAACATCGGGTTAGAAGTTTAAAAGTAATACTTTGCTGAAAGAGGAGAGCAATTCAACATGTTTTTATGGAAAATAGTGTATTTACTGTGTAGGTCATCAGAAGTAGTGAAAAGACAATGACTTTGCAGTTTAGAATATCTTAACACGTCTGATTACGCTACTCTTCTATTTTGAAAATAAAAGGAAGTTGGATCGTCTGGAGAAGAAAAAGAAAAAGAAAGACAGAAAGAAGAAGAAGCAGCAAAAGAAAAAAAGCAAAAGCAAACACAAGAAACACAAGACGAGATCCTCTTCCTCATCTTCCAGTGAGACTTCAGTAAGCAGCAGTGATAGCGAGACTGACAGCAGAGATAAAGCAGCACAAAAGAAGATGTATTCTAAGAAAAGAAAAAAAGACAAGTTTTCAGAGGCTAGCAGCAGCAGTGATTCAGAAGGAAAGGCAAAGACTAGGAAGGAAAAACTTTATGAAGATCTCTCCAGTAGTCACGGTAACAAGGACAAAGACAGGGACAAGTACAGACTTTTAAAGCAAAATAGTTCTGTGGAGAACAACAAATGGAGCTCCTGTGAGGTGGCAAGAAAGTCCAAAAGCAGATACCATAGCACCAACAAGAGAGAGACTGAAGGAAAGGAGAGGGATAGTAGAAGCCAAAGCATGGATGAGGGGAGCCGGAGAAGCCCTTGCACAAGTCACAGCAGTTCCAGGCAAAGGCAAATAAGAAGAAGTCCAAGTCAAAGCCCCGGTGGAGAGCAGCACAGGAAAAGTGAAACCAGAAGCCCCAGCACAGATGTGCACAGAGAGAAAAAAAGATGTAGAGAGCGCTATGGGGACAAGTGCAATAAAGTGGAACACAGAGAAAGGAGCAGACAAAGTAGAAGCAGAAGCAGAGAGAGGAAGAAGAACAGATAGTATAGGGGACAGGTGCAAACAGGAATGCCTCTGTTTTTTGACGAATACCTTTAACAAGGGCTCAATTACGTGTCGCTGTTCATTTTCCAACCTCTGTAACTAGCATTGCCTATGTAAAGCCAACAGCATCATTTCTATAACATTGGAATATTTGTAAATTAGGTATAAATGTTACGGTATTTTTCTTACTGTATAAATATACTTGTTGGCAAATACCTCTTGTATACATGCAGTAATTCATAGACCTAATTTTAGGGTTTTAAAATATTTCAGAGCAGCAGTATTGATATTCTTGGTTTTGTCAATGATGTTTTCTGTTTAGATGCAACTGTGAGGGGAAGCAGAAGGTAATTTGGGAAGAGTCCTGGGATATGCTAAATGCTAACAAACATTTGAGATCATTCTGGATAAAATCACTGCTTCAGATACCAAAACATTGTCTTGTAGAGGGTTTTTTTTTTTTAATACTAAAGCATTTTTTCTAAAGTTCCCTGTAAGAGATCAATTTCATGAGTTTAAACAACAGAGAGACATAGTTCACATAAGTGTGTAGCAAACATTTTTTGACCTCCTGCAGTGTACAACTTGGTCAGGGCTATATAAACATCTTGAACCCCCGTTGGTATGTGTCAGTACAATGTCAAGTTATTGTTCAATAATCTCTCAAGACATGAAAAGAATATTTACTGCCTCAACCGTTTCAGGTATTTCAATGTTTGTGGTAGGAAGTTAATGTAAATAGTCATCCTTTTGTTTTCATGAAACAAACTGGTTTTTTTAATGATTGTCAGTAATTTTCTGCACACATTGTTAAGAAGATGAACTTCCATAATAAAATATCTTATTCTTTAAAAACAGTAAGAATTGCCTTCTCCAGAGTTCTGAATCAGTACAAGTGCACAGGGCAACACTTGACAAGGTTTTTATTGCAAAGGAGATGTTTCTCTGCCATTTCAGGGTGGCAGATGGAAGTACATTAGTGGACAGGTGAAAAGGTGTCACTATATTTGGTATTCTGGCAAGCAGCTTTCTTCCCCTGCTCACTCACAGGACAAATGGGACTATCTTTTATTACCAGTCCACTTCTGCTTCTTAAAACGGTTACTCAGAAGTTTTTCAGTATCACACAAAATATAATATATGGTGGAAGTGACCTGGCTTATCTTTCAAGTGCATGTGAATGGGTTTGAAAGGGTGAGCCATTAAGGGATGTGCCGCCTTCTTTTAAATGGCTTTGCCTTAAGTTGCTCCAGGCGTTCTTGCTGAAGTAGCTAGAAGTTAAAGGGCATGCACAATTCAGTGGAGTCAGGCCCTATATTAGTGTGCACGTGGAAGCTCTGACTTAGAAGGAACAGGAGGAGACTGGCAAAATGCCCATACGAACGATCTAAACAAAACCTCTTGTGAAGAATTTATTATCCTTCTGTGTAAGAGGACAGAGTAATGTGATAGGGGAACAGGCTTACTGTGGTAGAACATTTTCATGTTAAGTGCAGCATGAAAGATAGGAGGAATAACTGGAAGGTGCCTGTACTCCAAAGAAAGGTCTCTTGCTTACCGGTCTGTCTGATGGTTGTGTGTGGCACAGGAACCTGCCAGCTGCAATGCAATTGACTCCTACCTGAAGAAGGAAGGACAGCTTGATGCACACAGTTCTAAGTGGTTTTAGGGGCTCTGCATTTCATTCATTTGCATGTGGTTAAACGGTAGGCTGTGTCCATCCTGCCTTTCTGCATAGGAAGAGACTGGCGAAAGGCACGGGTCTGTTGTGACGGATGGCCATTGCGAACGAAAATCAAACCGGGAGAATAATGACCTTTTGGATGTATCTGTCTCAAAGACTGCCAGTTGAAGAGCTCTGACACAAACCACGCATCCTTGCAACACCTTTCCTGCTTTCCGTGCAGCCCTGCCGGCCTCGGGGGAGGTCGGGGCAGCTTTGGAAGAGGCTCGGCTCGCTGCTCTCGGTACTTAGGCCCGTTTGTGCCTCCTTACCGGCCCGGGGAGCGGCCCGTCGCGCCCGGCATGGCGGCTGCGGGGCTGATGGGCCGCCCCCTTCGCTACCCGTGGGCCCGACAGCGTTGCGCCGGGAAAAGACGGTGGGTTCAAAACCCGATTGAAAGAAGAGGGGGAAGGGCCGCGGGGGGGATGTTCCCGCGGGTGGCCCGCGCAGGCGGCGGGACGCCGGTGGGAGCCCTCACGGCGTCGCCCCGGCCCTTGGCTGCCCCGGGCCCGTTAGCGCGGCCGCTCGGCAGAGCGCGCCGGGGCCCTGTAGGAGGTGCTGTCGGTTCACAGATGACGGTAAGAGCAGCTTCCTTTTTTTTTTTCCCTCCTTTAAAAGACGCAGAATAGGGCTCACCCTCTGCCGCGCGGCGGGGCTGGGCGGCCGGGGACCGCGGCGCCGTGAGGGGGGTCCCTCAGCCTGGCGGGGCGGGACGGTGCCCTGCGGCGCGGCCCTGCGCCGGGGACGGGGCTCCCCGGGGCCGGAGCGGGAGGAGTCGGGGCCGCGGAAGGGCCGGTGGCTCTAACGGCCGTTCTCCCGCCGCGCGGCCCCGGCGGGCCGGGCAGGGGCTCGGCCCCGCGCTGAGGGCGGCGGGGCAGGGCGGGCTGCCGCCCCCCCCGGCTCCGTCGAGGGGCCCTCGGGGCGGCCGGGGCTTCGCCCGGGGGTGGGCGGTGGAGAGCCGTCGTCCTGGGGCGAGGGGGCTCCCGGACCGCCCTTTAGCTCTGCCGCCCCGCGGAACAGATCGTTTAAAATTAATGCTGAACCGTAAATTATTGCTGTTCCGAAAGTAAATAAACAGGTGACTTCCAGATCAGGTTCGCGCTTGGATCGTTACAATAAATATCCCTGAAGGAAGCTCTCTATTTATGTTGTCATTGATTAATTCTCGCTACCTCATTTGATTTCGATTTAGAACGATTTGATTCTAATTTAATTAGCATGTAATTTGGATGTACATAATTACTGTAATTATGACATTCAGGTAAGGCAGCTTTAGGCTGAAAGGCAATTTCAAATTTTCTAGCAACCTACTTTGTACTAGGAAACGGACAAGGACTTCGCGCCCTGCCATCCAAGTAGCAATTAGCACATCTCGGAAATAGGCACTGCCGCGGGTTTGTGTTAAAACAGCGGCGCGAAGGCGGCGGCGGGGCCTCGCCCGGTGCCCGCCGGCGGGTGCCCGCCGGGAGCCGCGCCCGGGCGGCCGCAGGTGCGGGGCCGGCCCGCGGAGCCGCGCGGTGGGCGGGGAGCGGTGACCCCCCTCCCCCGGCCCCGCGGCGGGGTGCCGGCGGTGAGTTGTTAAGGGCCCACCCGCCCCGTCGGGCGCCGGCCCCGGAGGAGCTGCAGAGACTCGCCTGGCGCCCCCCGCGCCGTCGTTTCCCCTCAGGTGGGTGCGCGCGCGCTGCCGCCGCGGGCCCGTCCCGTCCCGCCCTCTCCCACAGAAGTTCGCCCCCGCCCGCCGCCGGGGGCCCAGCCCCGCCGCTCCCCCCCCCCTCCTATCGCCGCGGCCTCCCCGCGCTCCCGCCGCCGCCGGCCTCTCGCCGCGGCCCGGCCCGGCCCGGCCCGCTCAGCGCCTTCGCCCCGGCCGCGGCCTCCGGCCGCGCCCACGAGCCGCCGCCTGCCGCGGGAGGGCGGCGCGTGCCTCTAGGTGGCGCCCAGCAGCCGCCGTGCGGCCCCGCGCCGGGGCAGCGCCGGTCCCGGCCCCCCCCGCGCTCCGCTCCTGCTGCCGCCTTTTTTTTTTTTTTTTTTTTTTATAATGTGTTAAGAATGTTATTCCTTGAGGAAATTTGTAGCTAAATTATTCTCACTTAAAATAAACACTTAGTGCAGCAATTACCCAAAGGGGCGGGCTTTCTGTTAGATTCCCTTCATCTGCCTTTTGGAAGGGTGGGAGAGGATCTTGGCGAAGAGATAATGGCTGCAAATAAATTACAGCTCCCGCAGATAAAGTTTCCATTTGAATTGAAAGACGCAATTAAGAAAGTGTCCGGGCACGGGATCGGGTGTTTATATATTATCTCATTAGGACAAACCCATGAACGTTACCTTTTAAGTGTAAAACGAGCCGTTAGGGCTGTAACTCGCCGCGGGGGGCAGGGGACACGCTTCCTGCGGACCGGGGACTCGGCGATCGAACGACATTTACTAAATAATTTCTGCTGGCATTGTACCTTTTCCCGTCGGTTGGTGGTTGCGGTCGCGGGCTGGTCGTGAGCCGCCTTTTAGCGGGCTCGAGGAGCCGGCGTGAGGCTGCTGCCCGCGAGGTGCGGGAGCGGGAAGCGGTTGCTCGGTGTGGGAGCGAGCGGGAAGCGGTTGCTCGGGCGAGCTGTCGAGGGGAGCTGGGCTCAGCCACTGGCCAGCCCGGGGCGAGGGGGGTCAAGGCGGCGGCGAGCCTGCTCTGCCCTCCGCCTCCCTCCCCACCGGAGCCCGGGAGGGCCGCGCGCTCTCTCCCGGTGCTTCCCTGCTCTCGGGTGAGCGTCTTCCCCCTACAGAGGTGCTGCCGGACTACGGATTCAGTGAAATCAGATTTATTTTTCGGTTCTCACACCGTCTGTTCTTTAGTTTTTCTTTGTGTAAAAGTTCCCCAGACCATATAATTATCGCTAACATGTACGAAAGAATGGTGTCGTTTATTTTTGAAAAGGTGACATGCTTTCTATTTTCCTGATTAAACGAACCGGCTCTGCGGCCCAGAGCTGCTCCCTTCTTCGTTTCTGGGGAGCCTGTAAGTGATGGACGTTTTCTGACCCGAAGGGGCAAAGGCAATGCAAAGAGGTCCTTGATCACTGAGCTGAGAATTGTAACCCCGGCCTGGCAGAAACTGGACCTGGATGGTTTCCTTTGATGTGTTTTATTATAAATCGAAAACAAAGCTGACTTCTGCCCAGCACCCCGCGCGGGTGCATTCCTCCGCAGCCCCACGCCACCCGCCAGGGCGGAGAGCCCTGTCCCGCCGCCCGGCGAGCCAGCCCCGCGTTCATTTTGCCCCTTGCCCGAGCACGTCCCCTTGGCCGCCCCCCCCGCCGACCTGCCCTCCCCTGCCCTCCCCTGCCCTGCCCGCCGGGACCCCACCGGGACCCTCCCCGCCGGCACCCGGCCGCCGGCGGGGCGGGGGCAGAGGGAGCTGGCCGGGATGCTTTCGGCCAGAAAAAAATTGCGGGGCGGCCCTCGGGGAGGGTGCTGCGGGCAGCCGGAGCAGAGGTGTGTCTCCTGGGAGGGTTCCTTGTCCCGGGCCGCGGAACGGCCCGCCGGGCTCCCGCCGCCACCCCGGGGCAGAGGCGGTGTCGGCGCTGCCCGGTCGCTTTTGTGCAACGGTGGCGCGGAGGAGGTGGGACGCGGTTATTAGTATTCACGGCAGATGTATTTTCTTTAACGCAACGTCTTTATTCCAGTTGGTGGCCGACAGCAGAATCCGTTTCCCGATGTTATTTGCATTCCCTGTTTTATGGAGGATTAAAATATTTGTGTTCCTCCAATCTGTACCGGGCAGATTAAATTAACTTTTTCTTCCTCCCTCGCCCCCCCCCTTTTTTTTAATAACACAATTATCTCATTTAACAATTTGCCTTTAAAAAAATACTGTGGCTGTTAGGTTGGTGGCCAGGAGACAAAGGGAGTGAAAATAATTTTCATTTCAATAATTGCCTTCTGGTCAATTTAACTGTGCCTTATTTTGAAAGAGCCTGTCTAAATGAGATTCCTGTCCCAAATGTGTTCCCAGGCCTTAGCCCAGCCTTTAATTATTCCTGAGTTTTTTTTCTTCAGAATAAGACGCTGCACTGAGTAATCACAAAGAAGTCAGAGAGCATCCTTGAACCTTTTCAATAGCAGAGCCACTGATATTCAAATAACATGCAAGGACCATTTGACTGCATGGGGACATAAGCATTTCCAATTCACTATTTGCATAGATCAACTGTCTTTGAAAAGGAAAGGAGCAGTTGTCTTCCATAACATTAAAAAGCCTAGTTATCAAATCAAGTGCTTAGTTTGGGGCTTTTAAAACGTTTACATTTTATCTCAGGTTGCCCTTTACCGTTTGACATGCAAATTTGGTGCAGTTAATTTGGACAATTAAAAGGATCTTCAAGGGAGCTTTGTCACCGAGAATATTCGGCGTTTTCCCCGTGGACCAGCTGAGATAAAGTTGGCCAGAACAAATGATGTCTAGGAGATTAATTAGATATTTGATAAGACATGAATCCCTAATAAGGGAATACAAGGCACAGGGGGCTGCTGTGTGCTCTAAGTCAAAATTAATAACATTTAACAAGATTTTCATTTAGGCATGAAATGTCTTTTCCGGAGTATTGACTCTAGCGATTTATTCCCCCGAGATCACCTCCCAACCCAGGCAGCCTTGTGGCGCTAAAGGCTTTTTAAATTAAATAAATAGTTCCTCAGCGCAGTTCGGTTCCACTCGATTTTGGGGCTGGTTTCGCCGAAGGCGCTTGAGGCTCGGCATGGTTCCCGGCCGATGTAGCGGGGCTCGGACTGGGTTTAAAATTTGTTTTTTTAAAAAAATAAACCAAAACTAAGGCGCGCTTTGAGAAGAGCGCCCGGAGCGCTCCAGTGCGCCCGGCTCGGGGGCAGGTCCCTTCCCCTCCCAGCTCCCAGTGCCGGCCGTATTTTTAATCCCAGCCACTCTAAGGAGGACAGGGAGGGGTGCGAGGGCTCCCACTAAAAACCTGACCCCTGCGAGGGCTGGGCGGGGGGGGAAGGAGGGACACGAAGAACAACCGACCCGTGAGTATATTGTTCAGAGTCCTTTAATAATACCAAAATGAAAATATGTCAAGATTTTTTCCATACAGATAAACGCATTTAATTTCTTTAAGAGACCTTAACTTACGTGTGTTTGAGTGAAATGTTAACTCAACATTTTAAATATCTTTTACATATATACTGACTTCCACAAAGTGCATCAGAAATTTAAAATAATTAAAAAAAAGAGAACCAAACCCCCAAAACCTCCCTGAATTTCAGGAATTCGGCAATTAAAAAAAAAAAGAAACCCCCAAACCCCTATCAGATCAACATTTACAAGAAAAATAAACGAACACGATCTGGTTTTCTTTTTTTTTTTTTCTCTTTTTTTGAACCCTATTTATACAGATGTTTATGAGATACAGAGGAACCGTCTCGGACTTGCAGTTTGATTTCTCACCTTAGGATGCTTTCCTTCCAACAGAAAGAGAAAAAGGAAACGGAAGAAAGTGTCACTTGGTACCTACTGGCCGGGCCGGGCTTGGGGCCGGGGGGGGGCCGCGCCTTTCCGGCCCCGCCGGGCACCGCCCGCGGCGAGGCGGCCCCGGGTCCCTCCGGCCGGCGCCGGGCCGAGTCCGGGCGGCCCGGCGGGGGCTCCCGGCGGCGCGGGGCCGGGCGGCGCTGGCCCTAGGAGTCGCCGGGCCCCGCGGTAGGTTCCTTGCCCGGTCCGCGGGCGGCGGCGCCCACCCCCTCGTGCAGGATGAGGTCGGGGGACTCGGAGCGTGGCGTCTCCAGGTTGCTGGCGTCCGTGTCGCTGTCGCTGCCCTTTTTGCCGCCGCCGCCCCCGTTGTGCGTTTTGATGTGTTTGCTCAGGTGGTCGCTGCGCATGAAGCGCTTGTTGCAGACGGGGCAGGCGAAGCGCTTCTCGCCCGTGTGAGTCCGCAGGTGCCGCTGCAGCTCGTCGGAGCGGGTGAAGCGCTTCCCGCAGAAGAGCCAGTTGCAGACGAAGGGCCGCTCGCCCGTGTGCCAGCGCAGGTGCGCCTTCAGGTGCGAGGTCTTGCCGTAGACCTTCCCGCAGCCGGGGATGTGGCAGCTGTGCAGCCCCTTGCGCCGCAGGCTGGCCCCCGCCGGCCCCAGCCGCTCGGCCTCCTGGCAGTTGGGGCAGTCGCAGGTGGCGCGGCCCGAGTAGCGGCGGGCGGAGCGGGCCGAGCCGCCCCCGGCGGCGGCGGCGGCGGCACCCGAGATCATGGCGCTGGCCGCCGCAACCGCCGCGCTGGAGTCCGTGTAGGAGGGCAGCACGGGCTTGAAGCCCTCCTGGGTGAGCAGGTGCTGGCTGGTGGAGAGCAGGTGCGAGGCGGCCGTGGAGCCCAGGCCGGTGGAGCTGAAGGCGGAGTGGGTGAGGGAGCTGAAGTCGGGGTTGTAGGTGCCCAGCTGGGAGTGCAGCGAGGCCTGGGGGGCGCCCGAGTGCAGCGAGCTCTGCAGCCCCCCCGCCGGGTTCTGCACCTCCAGCCAGGAGCCCGGGTTGGTGTGCACGTCCCACCAGGAGGAGGCCGCCCCGTTGGCCACCTCGCCCGCCGAGAGCGTGGAGTGGAAGCCCGACTTGTACCAGGACTCGTAGGGGTGCGCCATGCCCACCCGCGGGTAGAGGCTCTCGGCCGCCGAGCTGTGCACTTTGGAGATGAAGGCCGACTGCCCGCCGGGCTCCTGCGGGGACACGCCCGCCGCCGCCGCCGAGTTGGAGAAGAGGCCGCCGTAGTCGCTGCTGAAGGCCGAGGAGGTGGGCGAGGTGGAGGCCAGGCAGAAGGCGCTGTTGGCCGTGCCCGTGCCGCTGGCCAGTCCGCTGGAGCCCCTGCTCGTGGCCACCGTGAAGCCCGAGAGGCTGGAGCCCAGGTTGCAGCTGGAGGTGGAGCGTTTCCAGGGGTGGAAGCCCCCTTTGGCGAAGGCGCTGGACTCGGGCAGGGTGGTCAGGGGGCTGGTGTTGCCGATCTTGTTGCAGGTGGCGGCCAGCATGGCCAGGGGAGTCGTTCCAAATCTCGGCTCTTCCTGCGGGAGAGACAAAGCCGGCCCGTCAGCCTCACCCCTGCCGCCTCGCCGGGCTCCCGCGGGGACGCAGCGGCGCGGGTGGAACGGCGGCGCGACGAGCGGCACCGCGGAAAAGTTTTCTCCTATTTCGGAGGAAGGCTCCGGCCCTGCCCCGCTCGGCACGACTCGTTTCCCGCCGGGGACCGGCCTCGGCGCCCGAGGGGCTTACATCGGAAGCGGATCCCGGCGGGGACGAGGGACACGCGTGTTCCGAGGGGGCGGCTCAGGACTCCCCGCGCAGCTCGAGCCTACCGCCGTGAAACCGAAAATCCCGTGAGAACGAAAGACGGCGTCTCCTCGAGCCACCGTGCAGGAGCGGCGGAAAAGCGAGATGGCAGAAAAGCGAACGGGGTGCGGAACCTCCGGCCGGCGCCGCGCCGCTCGCCGCGCCGAGCTAGCAAAAATCTTTGGAAATTTACCGTAGCACTTCGAGGGTTTTTAAAAAAAAAAAAAAAAAATTAGAAAACAAAAGGCAGCACAAGCAGCCCGACTTCTCTCCAGCCGAGCGAGTTTTCACACCAAACTCCCTGCGAACGACCCGACGAGAAACCCGCGGCGAAATCCCCCGGGGCGGGTGGGGATGGCCTCTGGCCCGCGGGCCGGCGCGATTTGCGCGAGGGGCGGCCGCTGCGCGGCGGCGGCAGCAGCAACAGTTTTCCCCGAGGGCAGCGGGGCCGCGCGCGGGGCCGACTTACCCCGAGGATAGACGTAGCCATAGCACGTCCCTGGGCTGGGCGGTGGGGCGGAGGGGGACGGCGCTCGGTGTGCGCCCCGCGCTGCCCGGCGGCGCTAAGGACACTCCGGCTCGGCGGGGCTAAACTCTGCCTAAGTGCGGGCAGCGCCCGCTTTGAAGTACCGCTGGCGGCGGCGCTCGCCCAATGAGGGCGCGGGCGGAGCGGGCCGGAGCGGCCCGGCAGCCAATCAGGCTGCGCGGAGGTGCCGGCGCCGGGGCGCGGGGCGCGTGCCAGTCAGCCGGCGCGCGGGGAGGAAACTCCCCGCTCCGGGCCGCGGCGGTTGCGCCGCAATTAACTCCAAACGGCGGCCGCCCGCCGGGCCGTGACCCCCGCCGGCAGGAGCCGGCCGCGGGGACGCTGCCCCGGCACCCGCGGCCTCTGCGGGAGAAGCGGGGAGGGGAGCCGCAGAGGGCGGAGAGCGGGGGGTCGGCGGCGGCGGGCCGGTGTCACGCCTGAGGCCGCTCCGCCGCCGGCCGTGGACTGCGCGGGAGGTGTCGGATCCCCCGCTTGCTTATCCCGGCACCTGCCGTCCTCACCTCCCGTAAACCGTCCCTGCGGTGCTTTTATTCAGCAGGCCCTCCGGCGCCTTCGCAGGCCGCCGGGCAGCTCTCCGTGTGGGGTGCGAGCCGCCTCGCAGCGCCCAGTGACGTTTTGCGAACACACGTTCGTTTTTTGGTTTTGCTTTGCTAAATACTGGAAGCGATTTCGGGCGCGACGTCTTTCTTACTTTCTTTGCAAAGGGGACCGAGGAGGCGTTTTAGCGACATAAAGCGCCAAAAAATCCAAAGGCAGGGAACCGACAGGCATCCCTTCGCTCTGGTAGCGGGGCGGGAGGGGGGACGAGGGGCACTAGGGCATCCTGTCGCTTAAGAGAGAGGATTTTGTTTCACAGAGTCATCCCCGGCAAAAATACTTTGAAACTCAAATTCGCAGCCTGCAGCACGTTTCCCAAGCCTCACCTACCCCCCGTGGAAACAGTGCTGCTGATGGCAGAAGGCTTGCTCCCTCCTGGCAATGCTAGGACGCTGCTGGAATAAGCCTCCCCAGCACTTGCCTGTGGCCTCTGCACTGTGCACACTCCACACGCCCAGTGAGCGACAGAGACTTTACCTGCTCTCTGCATGTGCGAAATGTAAGTCCAAACCTCGGCTCCTCAGTGTCTTGCGAGCTAGTCCCTTTGATTTGTAATTAGTGGAGGCTTCTGAAGCAATTGGCCAGAACTTGCCCGTCCTGTGTCCGCGGCAGCTCGATAGGCGCGCAACTTTTCATCATCGCGACCGGCTCTGCGAGGCTGGGAATCGGAGCTTCTCCCCCTGCTCCCGCCGCCCCCGGTGCAGCCGGGGACAGCTCTCAACCAGAAAGACGAGTGCGTTCAAGCAACGCCGGGTGCCTGCTCTGCATCTGAGGCAGCATTTCCTTCTCCTCGGTGCCGCCTCAGCCATCCAGTGTAAAACCTCCTAGCAGATGCAAAATAGGCATCGCTAAGGAGCAAGATGGAGAAACCGCGAATTTGAGAGGATTTTGCTTTTCTTTACTTGTCCTGATACTTTTTTTTTTTTTTTTTCCGTGCTTAAATAAGGCGGACAGTGCGTTTTGTTGGACATTGTGTTATGCAATCTGCAGGACGCCTGCCACGCTAGGGAAGGATGTCCCCGGCGATGAGCTTTTATTTAAACGTCTAAGGCTATTTTCAAAGGGCGCTCGCCTTTTTGTCGCCGCGTATTAGACAGAGTCGGGGCAGCGGGAGGAAATACTGTTGTGCGCTTAATGCTTTCCACATTGGCTGGCAGCCGGCGCGGGGGTCCGGGGAGAGCCTGGCTCGGAAGGGGCTGCCTGGAGCAGATCAGACGCGGCGGCTTTACCCAGGGGGGCTGTAGCGCTCGGCGGGTGGAGGCGATTGAAAGGCGGTGGCGGGGGGAGCGGCAAAGCCCCCGCGGGCGAGGCGAGGAGTCCGACAGGGGCACCCGGGAGCAATCGCCCAACAGGTGACTCCTTCCCTCCTTCCCTCCCCCCCTCCCTCCTTCCCCTCCTCCCTCCTTCCCTCCCTCCTTCCCTCCTTCCTTCCTCCGGGGGGAACCCGCTCCTTCCCAGGAGCCCGCCGAGGTGGCCGTCAAGTGGCAGCGAGGCGCTTCTGGCCAGCCCTGGTGCGGCGGGGGGAGAGGGTCTTTCCCCTCTCCTTGGGGAAAGTCATAAATAAAATAAGGCTGGAAGGCAGATCGAGAGCGTGACGTTTGAGAATGTTGCCTCTACATCAGCGAGTAAAGGCATCCGCTGCCCGCTTGCGCTCCCCCAGCAGCGCGGGGTCTCTGCTGGGCCGGGAGGCGGGCGATGGCTCTGCCTGCCTCGCATCTATCTCCTCGCCCCCTTTGTAGACGGAAAAGTAACTAAAACCCGCAGGAAGGAGGCAGGCGGTGGGAAGGCTGAGCGAATGGCGGCGAAAGGGGGAACGCCGCTAAAATCTTTAGGGGGTCAAGTATTTTCAGACGTATTTTTTCGTACTCCAAAAATCGAGTTTTTAAACAAAGATCAATGTGTTATGCTAAAGTGTTGAGCTGACTGTTAAAACATTTGGGGGGATAATGACAATGTAACAAAGGCCTGGTTTGGAGTGAATCATCACCCTTTTAAAAGTTAAAGCAATTTTCAGGAGAATAGCTTTCAGCAAATGCTTTACATTATTCAAAACGGCCAAATAATGCTCTATTATAGCGCCTGAATGCTGCCAGTCAGCCCATAAGTGCAATTTGTGCAAAGGCTCGGTGCCTTATCTCCACTTCTTTATAAAGAGGTGAATATAAAACAATTTCTTCCAAACCCAGACAGAGAGCACGAAAATTGCTTCCCTTTCTGCAATCAGGGCAATTTAACTGGAGTGCAATTAGCACTATTAAATGTCGATTCTGCATAAACAAATCTGACTAAGAAGCGAAAGTGGGGTGAGAACCTCATATAAACTGAAACTGATTTTTTAAAATTATGTATCCGGGTCCTTTACAATTGATCCGTGACGTTTTCATCTCGGAATATATTTACATCATAAATACATTACGGTTAAATCAACATAAATCTTAAAAAAAAAAAAATCTCAATATGAATACTAATAAAGAAGAATAGCCTAATTAAATGCAACAGTTCACTTCCTTTGAACAATATTGTTTCCCATCTTCCCTTTACGCGTGTCTTTTGATCTGTGCAACTACTAAAGTTGCTGTCTTCAGGAGGTAAAGCTGGGAAACAATTCGTTCATTAAAGCTGATTGGGAGGCTCCTGGCTTCATATTCAAGAGCGTCAGATGAAATGGCTCTTCTGTTCAAACAGAGCTCTGGGAAAAAGCTGCCAAATACTTTCCAAATAAATCGATTTAACAGCAGTTAAATGGAAGGTTGCTGTACAATTTCCCCTGAATCCTAGGAGGGGCACAGAGTTTTACACATGGATCTTACGGGTGGGAAAGGGGCAAACTCTTCCAAGTTCAAGAGAAGCAGCCTCATTTTCTGCCAAACAGAAGAGACGTGGGCAGGAAACAGGCAAACTGCTCATCGCCGAGATAAATAATTGCGTCCTGCCAGATTTTTTTTTTTTTCCCCAGCAACAGGACTTCCGTGCGACCCCCCTCCCCCCTCTCTCTCAATTACACTTTTCACTTACGTGATCTAGAAACCACCATTGATTATCAGAGCAACGCGGAGGGGGACCTGGTGATAAATTAATAACTTCAGTTAAGAAAAGGCTTCCCCACTATTCTGCCCAAGAGTAGGGGAAGGATTATATAGAGATAGTGTTAAAATACAGACCTTGGTGCCTGTTGAGTCCACTGAATTCTTTCCGCTATAGAGTTTTTCATTTGTGGGTAAAGATGAAGTGCAGCTTTTGATTAGAAGGAAATCTTTTATAGTTAATAAAAAGGGAATGAGCGCTGGGATCAAACAGATCATGGAAATTAAATGAAAATTATGGCACTCTCCAACAATTTCTGCCTGAGCTTTCCTATGATGTTTGTTACATAATGCACTCCCCGCTCCTCCTGCCCCCTGCGCACAGAGCCCCGAGGTGGAGCATCAGACTGGGCTTTCATCTTTTCCCCGATCTTTAAGGTGACACACTATTTAGGAGTAACACGGCGACCCGTATTGCCCTGCGTTTAAAAAAAATCTGCACGATAGTTTTAGAAATCCTCTCGTCTGCCGAGCGCAGTCAGAAACGTGTCTGAGGAACTAATTCTCTTCCGCTAAATTTATTTGGACCATGTATTTTAAACCTTCACTTGTTCTGTTTATCTCAGCCGAGGACACGTTAACAGTTCAAGGGAGGGCTAGTGTCAAAGGAAGGAAGGTGACTGCAGACTGTATGATGATTTTAATTACTACAATTATTGGAAGATTATTCAACAGCATCAGAGGTTTGTTTTCTGCCTTGCTAGGAAAGTCTGAGGAACGCTGTACGAGGAACATTGTACGAGGATTTTATCTCTCGGTTCACGTGCTTTCCAGCGCTGTTTTGATATCTAGGTTAGACACGAGAAGCTCAGACTGCAGCAGGTTTGAAATTCAGCCCGTGCCAGCGTTCATGAAGCTTTCTTAACGCGAAGGTGTTTCTAAATAGAAGGAGTTTAATTAGCAAACGGCTGGACCCACGTTTATAGAGCGTAAAACCACCTTTTCACGCAAGTCTATTAAAGAAGCTCTGATGACTCGGTAATTAGGTCTGTGTTTTAAGCGGCGGAGCGGTGGCCACCAGGGCTCGGCTGGCAGCCCCCCGGCAGCGGGCCCGCCCCGGCGGGTCCTTGCCCGCCCGGCCCCTCGCCCCCCGCCGCTTCTCCCGGGGGCGGGGGGAGCAGCGGCGCCGGGCGGGGGGCAGGAGGGCGGGCGGGAGCCTCACCGGAGCGTCCTCACAGCAGGAGAGCCCTGTCCCCACACCTCTCCTCGTACCCCGCTTCTGAGACCCTCCTAGCGTTTGATACCGCATTTTTAGCCAGGCATGACTCGGAATGTTGGTTGTGATTAAGCAAGCTGTCCCTCTGCAGATAGAGAGATGTGGGAGCGTAATGGACAGGGTGATTGACATGACAAAGTTCTCTTCGGTCCACAATGACCAATAAATCCTCCCGCAGGTTTCGCCCGTTAATGAATTGCTGGTTTGGAAGAGGAAAATATGCTGGACCCCCGTTCATATGCTCCCCTCTCCCCCCTCCTCCTGTCCTGGGCTTAGGGCGAGGAAAGACGGGGAACCGTTCATTGTGCTCCTTCTGTGTTCTGTAATTACTGGAGCTCAGGCTTAAGGTGAATTTCAGCTCAGATCATGAACCATTTCACGTTCAAATGCAAGCTTGCAGTACTTTCCTAGTGGCAATTAGGAGCCTATTACAAGCCATTAGATTGATCAATGTACCTTAAACAATGTGAATGATTTATATGGCAAAGAAAAAAACCTTCTTACATCCATTGTACTGTTCCAGCGACCAACCTGGCCCTGTGTCTCCATTCATCACTGCTTTAAACAACAAAAGCGATTTATTTAGAAAACTTACATGCAAAGAAACAGGCTCGATTCCTTCATCTGAAAGGGTATCCGAGCTTTATCTGTCTTTATTGTCAAGAGATGTAGGCTGGAAGAATTCAGGCATATGGGGGAAGGAGGGGAGGGGTGGATTTGCTGGTTTCCAAACGGATTAATTCACCTTGTACCTGAAAGAAGGAAACAAAGAGATTCCTCACTGCTTCCTAAACAAACCCCTAATCTGCTGTGCATATGCAACGCAAAGAGGAAAGCAGTGGCTTACACATGTGTTTAACAAAGTGTTTGGGCAGCTTTTTGTAGCTTTTTAATGACATCGGGGACTCAGAACCACCAGCCCTGGAAGTTCCAAGGCAGCTGTGGAGTGGAGAGCAGGCTGGGATGTGCTAGGTGTTGGAGGAAGGGGGTACGTGCAGCCTTCTTCACCATGGATAATTATTCTGACCATTGTACAACGAAGAAATGACAAAATATCAGCTGCTATCAAAGCCAGAGCAGCCACCCCGCAGGCCTTGGGTCTGTCTGTATTTGTCTCCTTTCAGAAGACCCAGGGAACCTCTCACGCCTGGGAAATTCCTCCCAGCTCCTGGCAGCCCCAGAGTGAGGGGCTGGGAGAGGCTGGTGGCTTTGTGCTTGCCAACGATTTGTTAGGGGTACAGAGATTCAGATCGGAAGGAACAGGACCATGCTTTGCCATTCATTCAATGGACGGCCTCCGTTTCTCCCATTTTCCTTACCTTTTTGCTAACCTTAATTCACCTTGCTACTTAGCACTGCAAAATTACTGTCTTCTCTATAGCTACAAAGTGACTGAATGAATCTTTGGCTTGGTGTTAAACTGTTCTGACATGTTCCGAATTAAAACTACTGAGAAAAAAGCCCACACATGTGAACTAAGCCATTCTTTAAAATGGGACTTTGATGGGACCAGTGAAACTGGTGACAGTGTTTGTTATAAGAAAACCCAAAACATTTGTAAATCTTAGTTCAGCTGGAAATTTATTTTGAGATTTCACACAAGGGAGAATGTTATTCATTTAAGATCCCAATTATCATTTGTGTTTCAGTAACAATCTGGTCTACTATTTTCTACATTCTGGTCTCTGGAAATCGCCGCAATGCTTGTCAAAAGTCACCATTTTATCATGTCATTTTCTGTGAGGAGGTAAGCACATGCACGCATCAATATCGGTACGAGAAAAGAAGCAAGGGATGGGTGTCAAGCCCTATCAAGGGATATGAGCGTTTTGTTACAAAGTGCAGATACAGCCACTTCAGAATCTGATTTTCCAAGTTGTCCATATGGATTGAGACTATTCACTTACTTCTCTAGTTACTAGCTTCTTGCTTTCTTGATAAAAAGGGATTAGTAAAATGCAATATCTACCATCAAACAATAGATGCAATAGGAATAAGGGCTGTCCTCCCCCTTCCCTATAGGAGATCCCATAACAAGAGGAGGAGTGTTTCTATTGAGTCTGTCACGTACTAAACCCAGTTCTTATAGACCCTTTCTTATAGACCCTATGGCATCAAGAGCTTAACCCATAGAATCAGCAGTGTGTCCTCCTTAGCTTAAACTTGTTCCTTCCCATAGAGGAGCCATGAAAGAAGAATAAAAGATGTGGAGGCCTCTTTCAAAGGTTATGTAGAGAATGTCAGTTTAGTCACATTGTGCTTTAAAGTCATCTTCCTTTTCCTGAGCTTTGTATTTATCACTTTGCCCAGGAGAATTGCTGGGTCAGTCTTCTCAGGACAGGTTCTGGCCTTCCTCTACAAAACTGTCTACTTGAAGGGCTTTCTGCAAGCCTTAACCTACACATGTATAACCTCTTGTACAAAAGCAGCCTATGCTTCCTAACATGCTGCTTCAGGCACTTACATTCCATCTGAGTTGCAATGCCCTTTAATTATCAGTCTTCTTATTGTGATCAAGTGAACTTTTACTAATCTCCACATTTATTGTTAAGGTAAATAGATGCTGCTTTTAATCAATATGGAGGGCCACACCAATGCAGTTCATAGTAACTTAAGTCAACTGTAAAGAGTTCAATGTGTGTATAATTACAGAGGATGTCAACTATTCACTCCAGTCTAATTCATTGTCTCTTTAGAAACAGACCTCTTCCTTTTCCCTGGTCCCACCCTCACCTCCTTTGCTCCCCCTGGCCCCAGCAGAGGCCAAGCAAGCAGCAGCCCTGCTGAACTTCAGTCCGCTTAGCGGATTGAAAGTGCTAGGTGAATATAAGCATACGGGTACAATATAACACCTTCTTCCAACAAAAAAGATTGATTGCATCTTGGCCTTGCTATTAAATATGCTATTATCAGAAGAAGCTGAAATAATGCATACAGTCACTTCAAAAGAAAGCAGGTTTCCTTTGAGAACATACCTATTATTTCAATAGTACTTGAGAACTATTTCAATAGAGGCCAGGTTGTTGCTTACTAAAATACATTTGAATTGAATACGTATATATCAAGGTTTCTTCTTAATTTTAGTTTGAATTATTCCTGAAGTTCTCATTAAATTTACCATTTGTAAAGGACAGATTAAATGAAAATGGCTTTAAGAAAAATAGAGCTGGAAATTATTTTGGCCTTTCTGACCTGGAAGAGGTGATAATTTGCAGCAGCACTAGATACTGGACATGTCTGACATTTTAGGTACTCCCTCACAGTTTCAGACCTTTGTACAGATGAACTCCATCTGGGACAACCCGGCAGTGAACTTTTTGTTACCTTAATGTAAATGAGAAGACTACAGCTGTCTTAAGCAATCTAGGCAGGCACCACCAATGGAAAATGAAACTTGGGCAAGGGCAACGCTAAGAAAAGAATGTCTATTATCCACAATAATGCTCCTAACATTTTCTAAACAGCTATTACCTGTGTCTGTCCATAATTGTCCTTGTTACAGTAACGGTGCAATCTTCCCTTCAGAACACTTACAGAAATCTCTCTCCACTGACTTTTCCAAATGTAAACAACCTATACAGCATTTTCTAATGTAAAACAAATGCGGGAAGTAGGTCCCACATTAAAGAATCACTTTGACTGGAATGTCTGAAATGCTCAAGGGATTTTTGGGTGGATTAGAAAATACCACCGTTTGCATTCAGTTTCCAAATGTGGTCCCACATATACATACGAGTGTCAGTAGGACCTATATAGCGCATTGTTGCTGAATTTGGATGGTTGCAGAGAACTGGTAGCTCACTTTCTCTTTTGCAAAGTGATGGAAAACAAGCTGTTGTGGATTTTTGCTATCTAATATTTCTCATGGCTTTTACTGCACACGAACATGACTAATTTTCAGTGTTGACACCAACAAATATTTGTCTATTTAGAAAACAACATGACTACAAAATTCCCAGTTACAGCAAGACAACTAGAAGCCAATATCTATATCTCCCCACCTCCCCTGTTCGTTGTTGGATAAACCATGTTAGTTACTCTCATTAAAAGGGGACTCTGTAAATGCAGACCATTAAACACCCCAGAGGGATTGAAAGCGGTGAAAGAAAATGCAAGTTTCTCACTTCTAGAATCTCATCTCCGTATTAAGAAATAGGATGTTCAGAATTCCTATGCAGTACTTCTACAGTGTAACTTGATCCGCCATCATGCAGTTTGGAGGAAATTTAGCAAAGTTCCTAGGTTTGTTCAGCCTGAGACAAAAATGTGTTCTGTTTGCCTGGTTTTTTGTAAATATGATGGCTGAAAGCAGAGGTCTAAGAGGAAGGGCTGGCAATGTCCTCCAGGTCTTTCATAGTATCACTGTACATAGATCAGTATGTAAAATCAGCTAGTCAGACCTTTCAGTCATTACCCAAGTCGTTATGCACTAACTTCAACGGAGCTTTATCTGAATGAGGACTATGTGCTCCTATTCAAAGTACGATGTTGAAGTCGGTGCATGTAGGAACTTGTGCCCGTTCAGAGAAAATTTTCTGAAAAATTGTAAAGTGCAAAATACAGGTTTTGGAACAGTATGTTGCTGCATTCTTCTTTGACTCCTGAGACTGTTTTGGAACCCTGTTTTCCCAGCAGCTGGGAAGGTGCCAATTCCCAGACTGCAGATGCGATACTGCACTTTTCCAGGGACTAGCTGTAGTACCCTCAAAGAGACTAGCCTTATCCTGCAAAGCAACAGGAGTGCAGGAACACCTCTTTGTGCCAAAAGTGCAGACTGGAAATGCTACAAAATGTGGTTTTATTGCCATGTGAGGTAGGGACTCAGCCCATCTAACACTGGATGTTCTAGTGATGTGTAAAAATCTGCAGTATCTGGAGTTTTGCATCTCCAAGACGGAAATTCTACAAACACAAACTATTTGCAGATTGTGTCTTACCTGAGCGTGCACACTCACACTTGTGGCTGCATAAGGAAGAGGGAGGGGATCTCTGTAAATAAACTGCTTGAAAAGAAAACCAAGTAGTCAAACTAGCAGCTTGGTAGTTTGATATTCGATTGCCTTTTGTTACAGTATTTTTCAAATAGCTGTTACCATAACAACATAACATATTTTTCTTTTAATTTTTTTTAGCTGTTTGGAGAAAAAAATATTCTTGCCAGAATTCTTCCATAATAGCTTCCATTAACTGCAGTGACTTCTATTGGGGAGGCCAGTGCTGATGTCTCCTGCTGTCACAAGTCACTCACAAATCTAGCAGATGTTTTGTTTGATAAGGCCAATTTGAGCTTTATAAAACGTGTTGTGGTTTTTTTCCCATCGCTGAAGAGCAAATATCAGTTAGGATGGGATTCAGAACTGATCATTTGCCAGGAGACAAGGTGCTTGATACCTGTCAACAGAATATGTCCCACACTTGAAAAAGTAGATCAGACCGAACCATAATGATTTTCCTTTAACATAGCGATAGTGTACCAAATACCAAGAGATAGACCTTAGAGACATATATATAACAACAACAACCACCATCAGAAAAAAAAAAAAAAAACAACCAAAAAAAAGGATAATGAGAAGGAGGAAGAAAGGAGGTACAAATCCTTTAGGAGGCCAGTATTTTTTTCCCTATTCTATAGTACATATTTAGCTAAACTCTTAAGGTAAATGCTGTAGATGGGAGTCGTTTATCACAATTAAACAAAACTTACTATAAAAACAATTGGAAAAAGCAAAAGAAAAGGAATCCCCTTTAAACATTGATGCTGCCCCAGAAACACTGGCAATTGTATTTTGGATTCATGTAGTTTACATGACTAAGAAATAATAATTTTTGCGGGCCCTCCACACACTTGACAGTGGCAAACATGTCCGGATTTAATATTTAATAGTTTGTCTGCTAATACCATCTTGTTTCTGGAAACAGGGACAAAACTATTTATTTTTGCAAGGTTTATTTTATAATCATCTTTTTATAATTTTATAATCAGCTAGAACCATGTTTTAGTGCAAGTTGTTTGATTTTTTTAAGCAGTTAACACAGAATAAGAAAAGGTTCCATGAATTACTTCAATGTTGTTATCTAAAATTTCTCAGAGGAGAAGAAAATTTAACTATATGTTATTTCTGTGTTGATTACCTGGATCAAAATGACTAGCAGCGAGCCAGCCAATACTGGCATGTTACTTTTCTAGGGGAGGTGTGCAAGTG